>NC_046976.1:2167355-2509345 GCF_009769545.1 Cyclopterus lumpus | reverse complement strand
GGTTCAATCAGTTTGGTTGTGCATGTACTCTACATCGTGACATCCTACTGTGGTTGTAAAAACATCCTCTGCAAACTTGAAAATTACAGTTTAATGGTAGGAAAATGAGCCTTTTGTCAATTAGTATGCATGTTTTGACATTAACCAACAGGTTTCCAGTGAGCATCCTAGATTTCTTCACAGGTGGTCCACCCCAATTAAAGTGCACATCAACATAGCAACAGTTCCAGAGAGAAGCTTTCACATCACAGCAGTGATATGGAAAACATTGCTGTTGCTTGTACCCTCACATCGGCTTCGTTAAATCGAACTGGACTCGTCCTATGAAGTGGCAATGTTGTATGAAAATGGAGAAGAGGAAAAAACTACTTCTTACACACTATCAATCAATCCGTAAATGTCAGTGAATTCCATTATTTCGTAATGTCGAGTGTTTCAATTAACTTTTTCTTTGTTGCTATTCCCACTCATCTCAAACATGTGTCATATTGCACTGCTGGATGTGATTTAGTAGATGTAACCCATTAATACCTTTCAATCCGTTGTATGTGGCTGTGTTCACAGAGATGTGATGGACATAGTGAAAATTGAATGACAGTTCAGGAAAAGTCAGGCAATTACTTTACACTTTTACTGTCAGTGGAGAAATCGGTCCGTCTGTGTTGGTAAAAGAAGCCATCGCTCTTTCATCCTAAGGGACTCACAAGAAAGTTTATGTTTCATTTATTTTAAATAGTTGGATGTTTCTGCTACTGCTGGATTGAAAAATATCTCAACATTGTGGCATTGCCTCCACTCTAACTGATTCTGTGGGGGAGGGAGATTACATTTTCCCTAACTGATCACTGGGGGCCGACGTATCCACCTGAACTCACTTCATTTTAAATAAACACCAACGCTCAGCCAAGCTGACATACTGCTTTTGTTGGTAGAGGAGTTCAGTAAAAATGAACGATGGCGGTGGATATCGAGAAGACGTGTCAGCGCTTGGCAACAGCATGGTTTTTCCCGTTTGTTCCACCTGTGGTGCTGATTAGCAAAGCGCCAGTCCATTATCAATAGGCCGAATGCCAGAGACTGACGGGGAGACAAAAAGAAACATTTCCAAACACAGTTAGCTGCATGAGGTGTGTTTGGTTGATGAAACAAGCACTTAGAAAGCATTAAATGTGAACACATTGCTGTAGAAGTCATATTCACCACATGCTTCTTATGCAAGTATTCAATTTGCATTTTGCTTAGTGTCAAGGATCCAGTTAATTTTTTCAGAACAAAAGCTTTGCATTTAGAAACTTTTCTACACTTGCCCCGGCCCCCCCCCCCCCCCCCCCCAAACACTGTCCGAGGGATGCTCAGTACCCTATGGCGAGGCAGCTGCCGGCCTTAACTTGAATACGACACTGCTCTAAGACTGTCTTTCTTTTCGCCTTGGCAAGCAGCTACAGATCAAGGCTAGTGACTGGAAGATTGCCAGGTTGAATCATAAACAAGTCGGCCATATCTGCCAAGCGTGACAATTTGTAACAGAGTGTGGAGCCGGCTGTTGTTGAATCAAGGTGGCATCTGTCAGAGTTTGTGTTGGAACCATCCAGACACCCAGGAAGCTAATTAGTGAAGCCCAGTACTGACCCACGTTATTACTTACATTTGGCCCACATGCCGGGCAATAGCTGTGACCAAGCCATTGCAATCTGGCTACAGGGACACCAACGTAACCTTGGTGGTGTGCTGTCCTGGGCCAGACCCCAGCCACACTGTAGCCTTTTGAAGACCCGGCTTCTGAAACCAGATTACAAGTGTTTTGTTGCACTTGGCCCAGTATGCAAATGCTGCACATATCTTACGCATGGCTGGGCAGAGACAAGCCATTTTTGGACCCCCCCCCCCTGCCACGACATAGCTGACCCATTTACTTCCTTAACTTAACCAACGTTGACCCAGAATAATCTCCTATCTGGGTTGTGCTGCAATCTAAAAAAACGTTTGAAGCAATCTGTAGTCTGTATTTGTTCAGAGGCTGATGAAGTCCATTTTGAACTTCGCATTGGCTCCATGGTTGGTCCACCACCGGTTGATCCAGATAAAACAAATCTAAAGCACTAATGGATGGGTTGTCATGGAATACTGGAACATTCATGGTTCCAAGAGGTTAAGTTGACTGACTTTGTAATTCATCGACTTTTCCCATTCCACCATGGCTGTTTATGAGTGAAAGATCGAGGCAACTAATGGATGGAATAGTTAATTCATGTTCGCCGGATCGGATCAGATGTAACTTCTAGAGAAGCCTGGATCACGTATAGATTGGTGCTGAGCCAAACTGACCATTGTGTTATTATTTTCTTTATTGTAGCTGGTACACGTATACCGATACATTTCTTTCACCATTGTTCTTAAAAAAACATTTCAACTCCGTGAGTCAGTGTGAACCATCAATAATTAAATCCGCAATAAAACTTTATTCACACCATGATGGTGAAACTCAACTATACTATTCTATAAACTTAGTAGCCGAACATGGTAAACATTATATTTGTCACCAGCCGAATATTATCATTGGCATTCTGTGCATTTTAGCCTTTTATTTTTATAGCATTGAGCTGAAAGCACGGCTGTGCCTAATGACAGCTTGACAGAGCTGCTAGCACGGCCCATGGCTGTTAGTCTCATTGTTTGATCGATCAAATTACATATTTGACTTGCTTCTTACTCATCTTCCTGTATGTCAATGCCATCCATCAACACATCTCCCTCGGTTTTGAATTGAGGCCAAATAAGCTCCCCCAAACCATTGAGAGAAGAAACAGAAAGTGAACCTGACCACTCTGAGGGTTTGACCTTTACAGCTGTACAGCATTGCTCCCCTGTTTTTGAACTCCATTGCTTCAAGTGCAAAAGGGAAACAAAGTAAATCCTCCAGATTACTTGCATCAACTACAATATGCAACCAGTGATCAATCAGGTTATGAGTCACCGCTCGACATCTGGTACCACTGAGGCTGAGCCTGCAGAGCACACACATTTGTGTGTTTCTTCCTTCTCTCCATCCCTAAACATGGATTTATTCACTGCTGTATCCTGATGAAGGTGGCCAAGTGATGTATTTTTGTGTGTGTGTATTTTCTACTTTGCTGCATACATTAGCCATAAATCAATAACGGCTTCTGGATCTTGTTAAAATTTGGAATTTCATGTCTCACCAGCTGTCCAGGTTTGTAAACATCTCCTCTCAGCTTGACACGCTGTTGCTGAATTGTCGGGGAAAAAAAACCCAAACATCTGTTTGGCTCTCTATGTCTCCTCAATTGTTAACAATACATGAATATTCAAGTAACGCAGGGATAGTTTATACTGCAATTATTCTGCTGTGTGTGTTGTTTTGACAACTCATTATTGGCTGCTAGAAATGTTGACAAAATGCATTAATTTAAGCTTTAGGGTAATTTAGCCAATTTAAGCTTGAGGGCGTTTGCTAAATGCCTCAAATGTAAGAAAAAGAAGAAAAAAAAGAAATGATCATTTACAATGTCACTTTTGTGATGCAAAAAAGAAAAGCTGAAAGCACATCATTTTGACTTGTAAACCCAGCTCAGACTCGCCTCTGAACGCAGATACAAAAAGCACCCGAGGCCTCCTCGCGTTTCAAGCCCCTTTGTGCTGCCACGTCTAACTGTACTCTGACTGATTCAATGCTCCTACTTGAGGGCAAATGTAAACTCAAAGGCATTTTATTTCTTTTATTTTGTTTCACCTTCCTCTGCCTGTTATCAACAACTCAACAATATAAAGAATGGTGGATGCTGTTCCAATTCAACCAAGGTTGTTACACAGCGACTGAGCAGCATCTCTCATTGTTCTCTGCTGACTGAGTGCACAGCCATCGTTTGGTTTGGGTTATCTCTCCTAACCCTTGAAGGGCCGCGGAGTCAATACAATTCTATTGAATTAAGGTAGGTTTTGTCGTAAAAGCACCGATAAATAAACTGATGAAAAATACCGGCTGCGGTTTGTCATCAGGACTCTGAACCTGCGCTGTTCAACCTCTTTAACCTTTGCTCATCCAGGGAAGGTTTAGCTTTGTCTGAGCAATACCCAGCTTCTCACGCTTACACATATTTTCACCTGTGAGCTGACCTGGAGGCTAAAAAACACATTCTTCCTGCTGTTTGCAGCTGGCTCGAGCCATTAGGGTCATAAACGTCTGCAAAGCAGATGTTGAGGAGGAGGAGAGCATCTATTTCCCTCAGCAGCTGGATTCAATGGGTCAGCAAAGAGGTTTAAAGTCACACTACTAGTTCCACATATATTAATATCATGGCATTACCAGGGCTATGAGGCCAAATCTTCCACATGCAAGCAGGAGCTCTCTCTCACATTCAGTGTGACACTATTCACGAGTCTAAGGGCCGATGCATGAGCATGCAAGAGCCCCGTGGGAGTGTATGTACAAGACGCAGGCCACAATCAGCTGGTGAGCTGAGTGTCAGAAGGGCAACAGACTTCTGGGTAACTTTCAGAACATGTGTCAAAGGTCACACTAGCTCTTCCATCTCGAACATTGTGCCTTGTGGGATATTCATCAACAGCCATCAACCCCCGTACTCAAAAATCTAGTAATTTAGTATGACGTTTGGCATTTATTTTAATATTAGGGTTGACGCGTTATAAATACGTTAACATAGCAATCCATTAACGCCGACAATGATTTTTCATGCGTTAACAGCACGTGCGCGGATCATTGTATTCATGTTGCACAGCAGTGGAACATTTCCAATAAAGGCTGTAAGACAGTTCTCTGGTCCGGCACACCTCCTGCAGGAGGCTGACAGTTCTCTGGTCCGGCACACCTCCTGCAGGAGGCTGACAGTTCTCTGGTCCGGCACACCTCCTGCAGGAGGCTGACAGTTCTCTGGTCCAGCTAACTGTCACAGTGTCTCTGCAGAACAGTGCGTTTGACAAAGTCCTGAACAAATGCAGAACAGTTGTGGGCCACTTCAAACACAGTCCAGCAAGTGCCGCTGAATTAGAACAGCAGCACATTGTACATGGATAAAGGAATGGATACAAAAGAAAGTGGATGTTAAAAGTACATTTTGTCATTGTGTAACTGCTCAATCTTTTTTTCTTTCTTTGACTGAGATTCTCTAAAGGAAACCCGGAGGCTTTCCACACTAAAAAGCCAGCACAGTAAATTCCAGCTGAGTACTTTTGTTTGTGCTAGACCACTCTAACAGGGACCCGAACTACTGAAAAAAGAAAACAGATTTATTTATGTTAACTTGCTGTTGCTCCCAGAGTGCCTGTGATATTGTTCTGATAACATTACTTTAAAATAAAAGCGTGTAATACACTAGTTTTTAATTCATTATTGAATTTAGCGATTAATCGCTGTTAATCACAGAAAAATCATGCGAATAATCGCTTAAATTTGTTCCGCATTGCCCAGCACTATTTAATATACATAATACATTTTGGAACTAAAAAGGCGGTTCATGCACATCAGTGGCCCAGTGAACATTTGCAAATTCACAAAGACAATAAACGTGACTCCATGAAGAGGACCGGCTCCCTGGAGATGTGATGACTCGTTAACGAACAACACAGCGATTCTTAGTTTCCGATGAGTGTACACTAATGAAATCATAGTTAGGAATAATGTATTCCATTTCTGACAGAAATGCTACACACACTGGCCCTTTGTTGTAAACAAGAGCCCAGTGAACCAAGAAGGTCCTTAAATATATGTCCGCTTACTTCAATATGTTGTTCTTTCTGTCCCTGGTAGGTGCAGTTTATGTTTACCAATCATTTCAACATTTCAAAGGTTGCATGATGGAAGAGGATCCAGTTATGTTTAATGTTGTATACATTTAGTTTTTAGTATGGGATTAAAGTTTGTATCCAATGATAAAAAAAATGTCTTTCCTGGGACTGTGGTAACTGACACAAGAGTTGGTAATACTGTAATGCAAATATATAAATATTGCAAAACTTCCAGCATTGGGGATAATGATTTGAATAACATTTATTTGAATACAATTTGAGTGACACTTTAATAAGTGTCAAATCATTAATCGTTCTAGAATGAGCTTGACCCACGCTTGAAAAAAGGAACATGGCTGCATTTCAATGTCTTTTCCTCTGGATTCAGCGCCTGTGCCCGAAAGGTGGCTCCGCCCATTAGGGATTGACTCCACCCCCTGAGTTAGTTCCGGCTGAGAGAAATGTTTGCAGAAGCTTCCCTCCACTCTGACACGTATTCACTGCGTTGATCAGTGGACTGCAGCCAGTGGCCCTCCAGTCTGCAGTCCAGTCCTCCACCTCTTCAAATCCAACACGATGGAAAGGATTTAGAAACCAACAAACAGCCTACTGAGCCACGAGACTCTCCCTCACCTGCAATTGTATTTCCGTCCTGCTGGCGACACTATATCCAGTAAGATGCAATATTATTGTCTCTCATCCATTTTGTGTGGTCCTGATCCAGTACGATATTATATCACTCACTGCCAACTGAGTGATTCTTTATTCACGCCCCAATTAGTGGTAATAAGATTGGCTGGCGGTGGCGCTGTATCCAATAAGTTATAATACGATTGGCTGTAAGTATTATGTATTCACACTTAAATAAGTTGTGATATGACCGGGGGTGCTGGTGCTTCTAGATCCAATAAAAAGTAATATGATTGGCTGCCAACGCTTGTGGATTCGATAAGGATCTAATGTGATTGGCTCGTATGGATTCCATATCCAATAAGGTAAAATGTGACCGTCTTCCAGTGACTTTGAGACAGCGAGTGCGTTTACGTGGACCGGAATCTGTCCCAGAGAGCTCGGCACGGCGGCTGCTCGGGACAAACGGAGACTCGGCAGGTATTTCCCAGTCGACCTCTGCTTTGTGCCAGCGGCGGCAGGTCGGGGAGGCCGAGCCCACCAGGATATCTCTTTCTCTCTCTCTCTCTCTCTGCGAGCCAAGTTCTGCACCTCCTGTGTGCCCCGTTCTCTTCTCTTGTTTTTGTGAAGGTTAAAAAGCAGCTGGGAGGACACATAAAAGGAATTGTGAAACATTCCTTTCCATGAACCATACTGCCTGCAATTACTGGGGATACTGTAATTAATATTAATTCATTATGGCCTCCTATTGTGTCTCCACAGTGACTCTTTGAGAACTATTATAGTGCAGCGGATAAGGAATCCCCTGACCCACATTTGAGGCGGCAACACATTAACATAGCTTTCATAAATCCATCTCTCTTTTAATTCTTCCTTTGATTGTGCAGAGCAGCGACTGAATAAATATATTGTTATGTGATTGTACCCAATTTGTGCAAGAAAAAATGTGTGTGTGGAGATGGAGGGGGGGGGGGGGAGACAACAAACATGTCACCCTGACAAACAAAAGTCCTGTGATCAAAAAATGAATAAAGGAGAAAGCACCAGGCGGATTACCTGAAACTGCAATGAAGACGAGTTCATGGAAATGCACCGTTTCAGTTCAGAGTACATCGTATTGGATCCCCCCCCCCCCTCCCCCCTCCCCGCCTCCATAATAGGAGCCCCGAGTGCACAAGCTCTTTATCCTACAACCACTGGCGCTACGGGCCATATACTGTAAGCACGGCACTCCTATATGACGATCCAGGGACCGGTCGTTATTCACGTTGGAGCATGAAGTGTCCCCAGCGCTGTAAACTGTGCCGGAGAGAGACACCAGGCAGCAGTCCTTTGTGAGCGCCGCGCAAATGGGAGGACATGGGGGTGCATGAATAACACCATCTGTCTCCGATTAGAAACAGGATGTGTCCCATGCTAACAGCAACTAAACCACTCAGTTGTTGTTGCTGTTTTTTCATCATGACCCTGTGTTTGGAAGCAGTTTTTTCAGATTTCCATTTTCTGGGCTTATTTGCGAACATTTTTTTGTTTGAAGCGGTTCAGCCTGTTGATCAACGGGGAAGAAAAGAAAAGTCAACAGGTGTGTAGAGTTTTACCTTGTGCTCGTTACATCATTTACTACTTATTATTTAATTAAAGCAGGAGCTTTCAAAGTCTGACACTGAAGCCTCCCCCTCCCCCCACTCTGTCAAAATCCGGACAACCACCATAGACTGTGGACAGGAAGTGGATGAAGTCGGCGTGACGTTTGTTGAATTGTTTGGAAGTCATTTTGTATTTTTGCAACCAGGGAACGTAAATGACCATATTTGGACAGAGAAGGAGTGACATAGAAACACTGTATACGTCTCTGGTAGAGACCTGTCAATCATAAGTTAGCCCTGACCCTAAAGCATCCCTTACTTTATGGTCTGTTTGACTCTAAATGGACCATCATTTACTAAATGAACATCATGCTCTTTTGAAGAAGACTAAGTCAAACTGGATGTAAAAATATGTACAACATTTCTGTAGATCCAGATTTGACTGCATCAGGAGTGCCATGTTGTGCTCAGGGCTTTAAAGTACCTTAAAATGTGTGTGTTATACCTGGCCACAAGATTTGAAGAAGCAGGGGTCATTATTTCCCCTCTACCACCGGGTCCATAACATCTACATGTATAGTCAGCTGTTGTAAAACAAGAAAGCCAACTACTAACTAACAGCAGGACAAGAAGACACAGAATTCAACCAAACTGCTGAATAAGACTGCTGTCTAACAGTCTTCACTGTGGCGTCGGCCTGTAGTTCACGTGTGCCATTTGTGTGTTTAGGGTGACAACAACCAGGGCTGTGTACTTATTGATAGTTCACTTATTGGATTAAATCCTAAAGTGTCAGAATGGAGAAAACGACGTCTCCTCCCCCGGGACATGGACCTTCAATTAGGGGAGCTGGATCTGTCCTCATGTCTCTACCTCCTGTCCAGAATATATTAATGGCCTTCATCTGATTATCACAATAAGGGTCCTCGAGATAATTCAGTCAGGCATTTGGCCCGAACCAGATCTAACTCTAATTAAATGGAAAGGTCTAAGTGTTCCAATATGTCAAGAAGGTCACATCAGAGGTTGACCTCGGTGCTGCCCTTGTGGACAAAACGTGACGCAATGGCAAGTTATTGCAGCAAAGGCGATTATCGATTCAGCTACTTTCATGCAGAAGCTTTCACCATAATAGGAAGTCAACAAAAGGGATGCTGGCTGGCTACATTTGAATCCCACCGTGTTCAACGCTGTTCATTCTGTACACATGACATCTATTGCTTCTGTCCATCCGGGGAGAGGGATCCTCCTCTGTTGCTCTCCTGAAGGGTTCTTCCCTTTGTTCCCTGTCAAAGGTTTTCTTCTATTTGTCCTGATCCGATGTGAGGTCAAAGGTCAGGGATGTGTACAGATTGTAAAGCCCTCTGAGGGGAGTTTGTAATTTGTGATTCTGGGCTATAGAAAATAAAATAAACTGAATTGAATCTCACAGTGCCAAACCACTCTTTCACTAGACGGACTCAGATATCAAATACATACACATTACCTCCAGTTATTGTTTGAAAAGGAATGAATGCTAATACTAAATGTGAGCCTAATCCGCTTTTAGCATATACACATTCGTTCTCCAAATGTGATTCCACATGAAAGTCACTGTTCCGTGCTTTAAAGTCCCAGTGAAACAGAAGTAAGAGCGTCTTTAGCTTCTGTGCTGTGAGTATTCTCCAGTGAAACGGAATATTCGAGCGGTGGACAGTCACAAGGGCATTTTAATCATATCCTGCACTTTCTAAAACGTGAGTGGGCTGGAAATGTAGCGTAATACTGGGAGGACTGGGACTCCACACCAGGCGTGAAGTGAAGCCGATGTGGAAGTGTCTTAAAACCTGCATTATCTCTACTGTCCACCAGGGGGTGACTCCTCTGGTTGTATAGAAGTCTATATAAATGACTCAAGTCTATATAAATACATCAATTCTTGATGTATTCCCTCAGTAAACATCGTAAACATGAGTTTATGGTCTCAATCTCTAGTTTCAAGTCTTCTTCAATACAGCGTGATGTTCATTTAGTAAATTATGGTCCTTTTAGAGTCAAACAGACCATAAAGCAGAGTGTGCTTTAGGGCGGGGCTTAATGTGGTTGACAGGTTAGCTACCTCTCCCAGAGACGTATAACGTGCCTCTATGTCACTCCTCCGCATTTCAATCATTGATTATGAAAAAAACAACATGGCAACGGTCATATTCCAAGATGGAAGGAAAGCACATTGCTTTCGCCAGATAAAAAGATTCACCAGATTTTGTCATGTGCTGACAGCTTAACTTCCGGTCCATAGACAGGAGAGAACAGTCAATGCTAAACAGCGGTTACGGACAACGTATGAGGAGAGGCTAGGAGGGGTCTGACTTTATTTCATGACCTAGATTATTCCCAAAAGGTTTCAGAACAGGCCTTTAAATATTATGGCCGATTGAAAACAAAAGATAGTGTTTAAACCATCGATTTGTATTTTTTTTCCGATAAATTTGGTGAGAAATGTCAACACCAACGCAAGCATTGATGCATTTCATCACAGTGCAGTCATGTCCTTTAGTTCACAGCTTAAAAAAAAAAACTTTACATTTAAAAAGGTGCTCAATATGTCCAAGATCTAAAAGGGGTAAAAAAAAAAAAAAAAGGCCCTTTTCATTCAATTAACCTGGATCAACCTGGGTTCAGGTATTCCAATGTAGTAATAATAATAAGCAAAATAATTTACTCAAACAAAGTCCACCAATATGGAGAGTTCAACAAACTCATCAACTTCTTTGTTTTTTTATTGGGCATCTAACACACCCTGAGAAGACTCGTCAGGCGCTTTAAAAGGCCTCTTCTAAGGGTTCGGGTCCAATGCCAGCTCTTTCGTAGAAAGCAGTGATAAGCAGGTGGCTGGGGAGGAGTTTGTCAAGGCCCACGAAGCAGGACTGCGATACAGAGCCTCTTTTATCCAGAGAAGTTGAAATAGTGTTGACCTCTCTAATGCTTTACCGCCCTTGTTCCATAAAAACAGCTTTATCTGAAATATACAGCAGCTTGTTGTTTCTGCAGGAGGAACACGCTTTGTGGAGTGTTCCGTCCCCTCTACTCACCGAGCATGACGAGGCTGGTCGTCCCCTGTTCGTTTCCAGTAGGGTAGGTGGCGTACTCGCAGGTGTACCGGCCGGCGTCAGACATCTTTAGGTTCGAGATCCTAATGGACGGGTTCTCCAGATTGTTGTGGAGGAAGATAACTCGGTCCTTGAAGGACGGGTTGGGGAAGCTCTGTCCGTAGGTAGGGTGGTATACAGCGATGTTGTCCCTTTGACCATCAATAGGTTCCCATATCCAAGACACCTGGTCGGAACAGAGTTTGTAAAAGAACATTTCAATTTAAAGCCAGACTTAGAAGATGAATGGACACCTTGTTTTAGCCTATATTTGTTTTCATTTTGTCAAGCTGGCAGCTTTAAATGTAGGCCTATATATATATATATATATGAAGGTCCTCAGCCTTACACTTGCCATACCATAGTTTCATCACACCCAAGTCCCAGCTATCCACGCTCAGAACAACATGTGAAATGTACTCTGGTTCAGGGGAGAGAACACCAGGGGCAGACGTTATAATGAGGCAAGGTAGGCAACCACGGGACATCCCAAAGGGCCCCAAATAGCTATAGATTTATTTTGTTTATGTGAAAGTTGTTATTGAGGCGCGTGTCTATATTTCACAAAATTCCACAAAAAGCACTCCACGTGGTCCCCATCAATACACCCACTAAGTGTAAGTAGATCAGATGAGTGGCTTCTAGATATGTGAAGGACACGCAGACAAACAGATATCCTTCGCTTTTACAGTTTGATACACATACCATCATTTCATGAGCAGTTCTATCTTCCATCGGATACTGACAAATATCATTTCAGTTATAGTAGCAAAATGTCAAACTCATTAAATTAAAGAATCAAGTCAAGAATCTACTGCAAGAGGAAATTAAAGGTCTCTCTAGACTCTCAAACGAGGATCCAGTTTAAAGAACACTATTTGAGTCATCTTAATAGTCACATACGATTTCTGATATGTGTAAGATATTGATATCTGCTACGGCTGTCATGAGTATCTACCACAAGGGAGACAACCACGATGTTAAACCAAATGGAGCTTCTTTTCTACTCGGTTCTCAAAGTGACGCCGTTACGGTCGATACAAAGCACCGGCTGAAGTGGTGGACTGGGACAGAGGGGCAATAAAGTTCATCAATACACATTTAGCAAACCTTTAGAACATGTGTGACGTCTGGAGGAATGGGAGAGACGGAGCGGGGGAGGGTTGAAGGGTGAGATGAGGAAGAGGGCTCGTCCCCAGGATGTCAGCGTGAATTAGTGGATGAGACTCCCCCGTTAGCTGTACAGAGAATGTATTGGGCAATTTTGCCCGTCTGCAATTTCAGTTTTTGTGTGTGAACAAATTGCGTATTGATTCCATCCACAGCCCAGAGGGGTAGAGATCATACCAGGATCAAACTGCAGTAGCAGACAGCTCATAGCGCTTTACTTGGCGTGTGATAGGGCATCAGAAGATCTACGGTGGTGTCAGGGAAGTTGTCATCCGGGCCGTAGATGAAATAAATTGACTTCCAAAATAGTCAAAGGTTAAAACCAAATGATCTGCGTGTGAAATTTAGTCAAATCTGGCAACTTTTAGGATGATGTTCATTGCACACAGACATTTGATAATTATCTCATCTCTGTGCGCTGGGTGGTCTGGTTTCATTTCATTAGTTTTTTACTTTATTTATGAGTCCGTTACGAGAATACAGAAATCTGAATGCTAGAATAGACATGAGTTTGACCCCTAACCCCTCTCCCCTCTTCCAAGGCACCATCATCAGGATTGACAATTTGTTCACTGAAGTGGAGTTACAAAGATATGTATGAAAGTCCTTTCTCATCCTTGTCATTGATTGCAGTTAAAGGGTCAGGAGTTCCTGTTTTGTGTTGTGTCTCCCTCTCCCAGCTACCGTATCAATCCTACTTAGTGATTTTGAGTAGCGTTGGAAGCTCTAAAGGGCAATGTTGCGTTCCAACTTCCTACCTGTGTGAGTTTGGTTCGGCCTCCTCCATCGATGAATTCGCAGCGGAGATCAACAGACTCTGTGGGATACGCCTCCAGCTCGTCCTCGACTCGCACTTTCTGAGCCCCGATACCTGGAGGCGGGCGAAAAGAGGAGACCAAGAGGGAGATTATGCATCATCCACAAAACCAATATTGTTTTGAATAATTAAACATGTTTGTTTGTATCGGGTCTCAAAGAGGAACAAACAGAGGCTAAGAGGGGGAAGATAGAGAGAGAGAAAAGACCACTTGCTAATAACTAAAAGAGCGACGCCAAGGCCAAATACAAGATCTCACAATGGAGTTTTTTCCATTATCCTGCTGACAAACAGAGAAAACAGACCAAAGCAAAAACACCACCTACGCGTAGGTAACAATGGAGTATTAGTATTTCATTATGAATCTTTGTTTTTGTCGTGAGGAAAGATGAGCCAACTTCATATGGTCTGGACGATGTATGGGGAAGAGGGAGGGAAAGAGAAAGAAAATGAGGGGGAACTAAGAAAGAAAGTGGAAGAGAAATCAGAGACGTTCTTTCAAGAAACCCCAAAAAATGTTCTTGAATCATGAGCCTTTGATAAGAAGCCTCGGGCAGAGTCTTAGCCAGCTTCTTTCAGCTCGGCCCTCCTCATTACGATACAGCTCGTAGACCACGAGGCGTCGCTAGGGGGCGCGCCTTCGGGAACACCACGGCAGCCCGACTACTTCTGCTTCTTCAATGTGTTTAAAAGTCAGTAGAAGGCACCTGGAACTCCTAACTTCAGTATGAAAAGCAGCGATGAGAGAGCAGTGCCGCACAGGTTCCCCTAAAACAAGTCTGTTCTGACTTAAACAGAGATGAGAGGAGGATGCTCAGAGCCGAGCATCGTCTCAACACCGTGCAGTACCTGTCGACCTGCAATACTGAGGTTCAATTGGACAAGTCCAAATGACTTTTTCTCAAAATTCATCTCTCAGTCCGAGAGCTGGGAGCCCAAATCATATGTTGTAAGACTTCAATTGAACGGAGAAATAAGGGTTTCCAAACTGTTCTTTCTGCGGTTCTAGCCAGAAACATCTGCTTCTGAAGAACCCCTTCTTATTATTCTTCTTCTTCTTCTTGAAGACAAAGGGTTCCATTAAGAACGCGAAGAAAAACATCTTTTGGAAGAAAAGCGTTCTTCAATGAATCAGTGTCCCGACTGATCGTGCCATGTGTCCTCGTCCAAGTACACCCAGGAAAGCCATGAAAGTGTTGGAGCAGAACTTGCACTTGAGACTTTATGTCTGGAGAGCAGCAACAAACCTTGAGTAGGATACATTCTGCTCACATTAGTCGCACATAGAGACTTTAAACTGGATGTAGGCCATGACTATGGGGTCAGATCAGTCTCAATAATTGCAAATTCACACAGAGACTCACAAATGCAAACACCAAGATTCACAAATGCGCACTGAACAATTTACTAATATGTTTGATTTCTAAATGCACGCAGAACGATTCACAAATACATTCCAATGCACACATAAATAAATTAGGATTTGTAAAAGAAAAATCACAAATACATTTTTGCATTTCTATGTGGATTCTTCTATTTGTTTGTGGATTTGTATGTATATATTTGTCGATCGCACTGCATTTGTTTGTGGATTGCTCCACATGTGTGTGTGGATTTATGAGACTCCCATGCTGTGGCTGGATTCGCAAATGCATTTTTTTCAACAGAGACCTATCTGTAGCTAATCAGATGTCGCCCTCATTTTCAACCAATCACACGAGCGCATGAGTGTATCTGTATACTGTATGTATCTGTATCTATATATAGTAATACATTAGTTGAAATGAATTAACTTGAATGAACTTGTAAGTCCTGTCATCATGAGACGGAGGAGGAGAGAAAATGCCTCGATGAGAGAAAAGAAGAAAAAAACAAAAAGGAGGAAGCATCAGAGAGAGCAAAGCAGAGAAGTTGTAATCCTTCGTTAATGCAATCTAGTCCAAGTCCAGCGGCTCAATGTGTTTGGCAGCTTGCAAACACAACCGGGGGACATTCTTAAAAGAGTCTTTGATTGTTCCTGCCTTTGAATCCACTCATTTTGCTACAATGAACCTCATCATCAAACCTCTCGATGCTCACTTTATTAACTCCAACAGATAATGACGCCTTGCTTTCTCCCCTCTTCCTGCCCTGCTCCTTTAACTGCTCTCTGCTTGACCCCTGCCATGAACCCCCCGCTGACCCGGGATCAAATCCCACCAAGGTCTTTTCTCCACCACCTCCCCTCTGCCCAGTCAGTCAGCCTCTGCGCCTGTGAAGATAAAATTATTACGGGAAAGCCGGCCTCTCACTCGCTTCACAAGAAGCTAACCGCAAGCAAGCCCCGGGTGGTTCCAGTGAAAAAGCCTCTTAGTGTGTGAGGGATTGATTAGGACAATATGTTACATGCCAATGCATGGAGGTGAATAGGACATCTGGGGTGGAGCCTAAGAATGAGTCACATTACCAAAGAATGCAAAGTGTGTGTGTGTGTGTGTGTGTGAGGGGGGGCATGTATGCAACCTGACTTGCAGGACTGACTTTTGTGTGTAGAGTATGTGTGTCTGTCATATAACATTTGTTGTGGGGACATGAATATGTTTACACGTTGACATTGTGGGGACCCACCTTCCTTTTGGGGACAACATTCACGTCCCCATAAACAATTTAAAGTGAAGACTTAGGATAAATTAGGATGAGGTGAGGTTTAGGTTAAAATAGCAATAATGGACCTTTTCGAGCATTCATATAAATGATATATGTAAAGATATAGTTGGATGAGCAGATAATAAAGTCCCTCTCCCTCTGTGTGTGATATCAGAGCTTGTACTTGCATTGTTAACATAGCCACTACTGTCCCTGCATGTTGCACCCCATATGGCGGATACAGCAGATAGTTGCCGCGATTGCACCCACCATTGCCCCTCGGCCCCCGGTAAACATTGTTAGCTCTGTCAGCACGTTTGCCGTAGTTAGCGCTGTTAGCAAAGCTAGCGTCTAGCACCGCTAGCTTCTAGCTTCCAACTCTTTTTTCACCACGTTGAGAGCCATTTAGAGGCAAACAGAATGTTCCCAATCTCGTCTTGTGTACCTTTAGAGGTCTCCGGGAAATGAATGCGAGTAAATGTGACGTCCTCCAAATTGACGGTGTGCATGATTACTGAGCGTGTGCGTGCATTAATCAGAGACAATCTGGTTGTAATGTGAGTGCATACAAGCCTGATTCAGTCATTGTACCAGAGTCTCTTCCCTGAGGGACACAATGGGCTGTCAACCATTCCCACTGTGAGATGTAGGCACACACACACACATATATGCAGACATGCACACACGTGCACAGGCCTGAATCAACAGCAGCAACGAACCATAGGTTCATCTCGCTCCACGTTATTTTATTACCCTTCCGTCACATTATTCTTTTACTTTCTTATTTCTTCTCTCATGCACAAACTCACAAATGTATTCCCCTCCAATTAAACACGCAACTCCCACTATTCAAAGAGGATCTGAAATGCACACACACACACACACACACACACCAAAGCCACAAATCACACAAAGCGTGGGGTTATTCATAATGGTCTTCTGTGACGCAAGGGGGAAATAGTGACAACAGAGTGAGGAAAAAAGAGAGGAAGAGGGGATGACGGAGAAGGAAAAAGGGAGACTAAAAGCGAAATGCTGAAAAAAGAGTTTGAAATGAGCCCCGAGAAAGGAGAAGAACATGAAGAAGAAGAATTCACAGGAAAGCATAAATGCAACGGAATAAAAGAGCAGCGCAGAGTCATTTTTTTTGGGAGCAAAGTGACTAAAGGAATGACTGAAGCAGAGAGACTGAAGACGGAAACGATGAGGGCCGACTGAAAACCAGCGAGAGTGTTGAAGAATGAAAGGAGTCCACAGAGTAGAGAGCTGTGAGGTAGGGCCATAAAGAGATGTGAGGAGGGGGAAAGTACGACACTGAAGGAGTGAAAAGGAAGGGAGCGGAGTGCTTCAGACCGCATCAGAAATGATTCATTCCCCTCAGAGTCTGGATCCAAAAAGCCCCATGGAGACGGAGCGCACTGACTCGCTCGCAGCAAATAAAGTTTGCCTCTTGTGGTCGTTTGGATTTTAACATCTGAGCTAAAACTCACACGGGTGTGTTTTAAACTTTTCCGTTTGGTTCATCTGATTACGCGCAACTGTATCAAGCCTGGAGAACGCAATCTGGAAGCCGTACTTTACTTGAGCTGTGGGGAGCATGACGTTAGCCTACGTTTGCTATAGTTAGCAGCTAAATTACCCCAGGCTACTTAAATGGGAATATTCAGCACCTTTCATGTGGATGTCCAATCAGTGTTGATGGTAAATGTTGTCGATTGAAGCAATGAATTCGTCAGACTAACCCTAACCTAACTCTTAACCTAACTCCTAACCTTAACCTAACTCTTAACCTAACTCTTAACATAAAACATAACTCTTAACATAAAACCTTACTTTTAACACAAAACCTAACTCTTAACCATAACCTTACTCTTAACATAAAGCTTTTAATTCTTAACATGAAACATAACTCTTATTATCAAAAAAAAATAAAGTTTGCATTTTGGAGGCAGAGAGGGTCTAATGAAAGACGCTATTGAGCTGCATCATGGGAAGTGTACAGTAGGACCTTGACCTATGGTAGATATTAAAAGTTAGGATCTCTCTACATCTCAGATTATTGTTTCCCCCCCCAACAGCCTCATTGTTTTCAAACATATTTTACAGAATTCTTTCAAAGCAAAGCCAATCACTTCAAAAATATGTTCTCCTAGATTCTTTGTTCCCACACAGGGTTGCAAAATTCCAGGAATATTCAAAGTTGGAAACTTTCCACGGGAATTAACGGGAATAAACGGGAATTAACGGGAATTAACAGGAATAAACGAAACATTTTGGGGTAATTTAACTGTATTTACCTTGTCATAAGCAGACATGCATGCAAACATTTATAATACAACTTTTAAAAATGACATTTTTGACTTTTTTGACATTTTGTGAGTAGAACTTTGTTCTTTCATCGAACAACAAAAACATGAATGTTGAATAAAAAAGGTGTATTCCCTATGATCACCACCCCCCAACCCACTTTTCTTCCCCTGAATCTAAATGCTTTCTTCCTGGACCTCATCAACGTCCTCCTCACTGCTGTAGAAAGTTAGTCTACTGTATACAAATAAACTTGGTATTAAAATGAACATGGCTTCAGTTTACCAAGTAATCAATATGCTGTATGACAAACAGTGTTGGGAAAGTTCACTTTCTACATGAACTAGTTCAGTTCATAGTTCACACATTTTAAAATGAACTAGTTCAGTTCATAGTTCACATATTTTAAAATGAACTAGTTCAGTTCATAGTTCATAATTCAAAATGTTGAACTAAGTTCACAGCTCCAAAAAATGAACTAGTTCAGTTATTTTTTTCAATATGTTAAATTGCTATAATTTAAATCTCTATCTGTCTGCAATACCGCTCTTGGCCACTCGGCACTCTCACACTTGCCAGGCATAGGGCTGAAACGTTCAGACACTGATGACAAAGACGTTCAAAAACGTTTATGTTTCTGTCAGACAATGTTCCCAACCAGCTGCATTCAGGGTCCAGCTGAGCTAGGCGTGCATAGTCTTAAAGCGTGCTAGGCGTGCATAGTCAAAAAAACATATATTTTTTTTTTTTAATTCCCGAGCCAAAGTTCGCGTGGAAACTTTCCGGAAAGTTTCCCTAATCCCACACACAAATCAAGGCAGCTCATACCTGGCAGGGCGCAACATTAGCTTTAGAAAGTGGTTGCAAGGCTGGCAACCAGGCATCCTCTATGGTTGCCGAAACCGCCAATGGCAACCTGGCAACCCTTACTGCGGAGCCCTGCGTGGTCTTTAAATAGCCTTCTAAAGAGACACATGGCAGACGGCTGCTGAGTAAATGACGACAAGAACACTGGCAGGACAACCCAAGTTCAATGACGAGACAATATTAATGCCTATATTTTTGTTCGGCCTCTTGATCTACAGTCAAATACAGTTATGTATTCTCACTGAAGCACACACTTTCTCAATTGATACTGACAGTAATTAGAGTTAAACTCTAGGTTAGGGTCACTCACACACACACACACACATACACGCGTCCATGTTATCAGGCAGATATGTGTCAATGCACCGCCATGATCAAAAATGTTCAGCTCTTTTCTCATTATGCGCCCACGACCCCAATTTCCCCACAATTTGCAGCTAATGCTCCCGCAGAAGTCGCTGTGGATCGGAGCATCGTCTCAGCGCAAATGAAGTCGAGAGAGGAGAGGCCGTGAGCTACGTGGCAGCCCCCCCCCCCCCCCCCCCCCCCTCTCTCCGATGCACCGCAGAGATGAATCACAGTTAATTGACATTTAGAGGCTTGTGGCATTTGCCTGTTTGTGTGGAGCTTCCCTGTGTGGACGGTCATGCAGCGCACGCGTGAGGAACATGCTGATGGGCTGCACACTCATGCACATCAACATCCGAAGCACATACTTATAGAGAGAGGGTAGTGAACCGTTTTGTTTGGGTTTTTTGTCGGCCCGTCACGATGTCAGTTATGTCAGCTTTTATCGGGGTGATTGCCAACAGCTGTCAGAGGCGTTACAATGGTGAGAATGAAGGCGCTTGTAAAGCCAGAGCCGATCCGTGGAGAATTGATCCAACAGGCGGTAACGGCGATGTACAATGAGGCTAATTTCATTTATTTTCTCTCTCGCTCACATTTCTTCAGACACCATAATTACTCTGAACTAATTGGACTAAAGCCCGCATGATAGTCAGGTATTAAGGTAACACCTAAAGAAAAAAAGGGGATTGGAATTAAAATCCGTCCGTGCACCAATTATATTCTCGAGCTGCACAGTCACAAGACACAGCTACAATTATATTCTTAAAGGCGCCATGTTGTAAAAAAAAAAAAGTAGTATTTGTCAGAATTACGGAGGTCCAGATGCAGTAGAAATACTGTGAAAGTATTGCAACGGCGATTTCGAGGAGCCGTATTTAAAAACCGTGCCCTTTGAATCTTATTAGGGTTGTGAAGTCACAACTTTCCAACACCTAGACCCTTCACCGTTTTAATCGTTAACATTTAAACTGAGTTATTTCCAGTTGCGGTGGTGGTGAAGTAAACAAGCTGTTGCTTAGCAATGCGATACCGTTGAAACGCACTAAAATGGCGTGTTTCAGACCGAGGGTGAGGACGGCAATATGTAGCCAGACAGTGTGAGAAAAATAACTTGAACCGTGAAGTACGTAAACATGTTCGAGTGGAAACCCAAAATACGAGCATGATGTCTCCCCTTTAAAGGACTCAACCCCCTTTATCATCTGTCTCTCTGGTACAAACAGCGATGGAGACGAAATGAAGCCCGAGGCCATGAATATAAGGGAAAATTGTAATCGCAGCTACTTGTTGGGATTTTATGAGAAGCATCTCAATACGAAAAATGCAATTTCTCATGAAGTGGCAGAAAGAGTAGAAGGATGGAGAGGAGGACCGATAGCACTGTGCCAGACACCAGAGATGGATGTTAAAAAAACAAGTCAAGATGACTGATGAATGGAGACAACATCAACATGGTGTCCATTGTTGTATATATAATGTAGTGTATATACATATACACTACTATATATATATATAGTTTTTACATTTTGTTTACTGCATATATTGCTGTAAAGTACAATTCTAAGATTCCCTATAAACAACGCAGGCAGGCTTGATGGTTTGTCCCTGGGTTTATGGTTTAGCTTCAATCATGGAATAAATTATTCTTTCAAGATAGAAACTACAGGTTTAACATTTAACTGCTAAATATCACCGTGCCACTTTCCCAGTTGATTACTCACATTAGGACATGAAGTGCTTTTTTTTGTATTACAAGTTTTCTGAAATGTCATGTTTAAATATTCAAATGATGCATTGTCTTATTAATTATGTGCTAATTTCCAGAAGAGAAATGAATGAAATCAATGGATGAAGCCAGATTAGAAAATCCTCATTATTTTGTTGACATATTTGACTGTGATTTTAGTGATGACATGTTGAATAAATCCAGCTATGAACAAACTTCTCTGTAGAAACCTTCAGAATAGAGAGGAATGAAAGTGTAACGTTGTGTGTGTGACAGCTGCTCAAGTGGAGGTTTCTGGATCAGAGTCTGAGAGGAAACTCATTTTTGTTCAGGTTTTCTGACATATTGTATTTACATATGCAAACGAAAACTAATAGTAACTTTTAGAGAATTTAGATGAAATCTACAGACACAAATAGCCAAAGTATTAGAATAAACACTTACATGTGAATTTTGGATTTTCTTGTATTGTAATAGAACCAACAAAGCCCCAAATCTTAAAATTGACCAGTGCATAAAAAACATCACCTCTGCCTGGAGCGCCTCACCTTGAGACGCAGCAACACTTAGAACACACAGACCACCGTGTGGCTTTCATCAGGGTCATCCATCATTTCACAAATCATTTTTTTAGTCACTTGTTGGCAGCCAAAACTAGCTTTGTTAAACAACACCAATGTCTCATTTTAAGTTGATATGGCTGACTGGAAAGCGAAGAGTTGCCCATGTGAGACGAGGCTCCCTCCCACCTCGTTTAACCGTCAGACTATGTATTCATGGATACGAGTAAAGGAGGAAGTCAGGGGACGCAGGATAAACAGTGTCTTCATTCTCCTTTTAGTTTGCTGTGTGTCTCCATCACTTCCCGGGGAAGATATCCATCTCTTCAGCTGTTAAATGGTCCAGTTTAAAGTCGGTTAATAGAGCTTTTTCCCCCCTGAACACAACCGGCGAGGCCGGCGTGAGCGATGTGGAAGTGCACCAAAACAGCGGGCTGTAAAACCAAAACAATGAGATGAAAGAGGAGGAGAAAAATCAAGAGTCGGGTATAGTTTCCCCCGAGTTTGTCACTACCATCCATAACAAATAAAGATGTAAGCAGCTTCAAGGAGGACGCATAAAGACAATCTGTTCAGCCTCTCGTCCCATTATCGCTGTGATGAATACTTGTGGTCCGTCTCACACGCAGCACAGTCGTTACACAGGTCGACACCTCATCAAATCTGACGCCGAGGACATTGGTGTGGAGGGAAGAGGAAGACGGGGGCCGGCGTTGAGGGGCCGGCACATCCGCCACGCACCGGGGAGCCGAATTAGTGATGACTGACAGCTTCTTTTTTCAGGAACAAGACACTGATCAACACTGTGCTGGAGGAACAGGTTGATTTGTTGTCACAGACACGGCTTTGGATTCAAACACACACACACACACACACACACACACACACACACAGTTACCGGAATCTGTGGGTGTGAGACGACAATGCTAATACAGCTGTAATTCAATATTAATGGAAAAATTCCAAGGTGGTTACTGGAAAGCAAGAAAATCACTTCAAATACCGATCTCATTCTATCAATGTCCACATATTCTGGCAAGAAACTGAAGCTAAAGATTGAAAGATTGCAGATAATTCCTTTGCTGTGGCTGCTTTTGAGTATAAGATGTGGTTTTATTAAAGATACTGTATGTAGCCCAAATAAATAGAAAGAAACTGTGATTCAAGAACTGAAACTTTCACGTTGATATGGCTTATCCTGTAATAAAATGATTGTCAGCATAATTATCTCAAATCATTACAGAAATCGGGTCCTGTCTTTTGAAAAGTGAGACTGGAACATCCCTATGGATGACATCTTGAGCAGATTAAAACTTCACTGGAGAGGTTCCCTCAGTAGAGTGCACATCCCACCCTTGCTACGCACATACACAACCACTGCCTCAAAGAGCCGGGGTCCTCCTTGGAGAAAACTAGATCAGGATCACTGGAGAAACGTGGCGTCAGCAGTCAGTGACAGCATAAAACCGTCAATAAGCAAAGAAACATGCGAGATGACCCGTGGGCAGACACACACACACACACACACACACACGGAAAAACCCAATGATACAAATTGAATCTGTGTGATACGTAGTGGACAAATACAATGTGGATTCTCTGTATTTAGTGCAGCTTTCACATTACGGCAGGAATAAGTCCATTTGGCCTCTGACCTGGCCTGATTAGCTATAGCTCTTAAAGCACATGTGATGAAAGCGCACGGTGTCTTTTCGGAGGAGTTTAAATGTGAAATTGGAAAAGTGTGTCACAGATGGAAGCATCCCCAACTATCTCTGTAAATGTGTAACTTTTGGCTTTGTTGATAACTGATCTGTGCGATTAGCTCCCTGCCTTTAACGAGCGGAACAAGATTCTAGGAATGCAACAGTGAAATGATAAATCAGACCACCAGGCACATCCCAAGAGACAATGCAGGTCTCTGATATGTTTTCATGAACAAGAAAATGCCATTTTACATTGTTCTGTGTACCACATTTGAATCACATCATACATCATGGTTCTGCTTCAAGTCATCTCATGTGACAATAACACATGTTGCCCCCTTTGCGTGGGATCACTCAAACATGACAATTAATTGAATGTACGTTAGTAAAGGAAAGGCATTTAAACATTATGATGAATTTATGGAACTCTTCCATAAAAGTAATAGAATTCTCCTCATTTGTTGCCAATGATTTTCAAACAGGTATGGGATGTTTTATTTTGGAATAACAGCAATGGGCAGCTGACAGCTCAGATAATTGGTATCTTTACACTGTTGGTGGCTTTTCAGTGTTACCATGTGGTCGGCTGACAACCCATTAACTCCAGTTATGTTGATTTCATGCCTGTGTTCTTTTACTGAAATTGAAATGGGCTGCATAATGCTCCACCAGCTGTGTAAAAACTGATATGACCCGTGGGCTTGGAGTGATTTTTAAATATTTTCCAAACCCTTGTGCATTATTTCTAAAATGTGTCTGCTGTCCTGAAAATGAATCATTCCCATGGTAATTCTCTATTTGTGAAACACTCACAAAGTGGTTGAGATTAGACATTGATCTTAAATAGTTGAGGAGAAGCATTGATCTTAAATAGTTGAGGTTATACATTGATCCTAAAGAGTTGAGGAAAGGCATTGATCTTAAATAGTTGAGGTTAGGCATTGATCTTAAATAGTTGAGGTTAGTCATTGATCTTAAAGAGTTGAGGAGAGGCATTGATCTTAAATAGTTGAGGAGAGGCATTGATCTTAAATAGTTGAGGAGAGGCATTGATCTTAACTAGTTGAGGTTAGTCATTGATCTTAAATAGTTGAGGAGAGGCATTGATCTTAAAGAGTTGAGGAGAGGCATTGATCTTAAATAGTTAAGGTTAGGCATTGATCTTAAATAGTTGAGGTTAGTCATCTACCTTAAATGTTTTAGGTTAGGCATCGACCTTGATTGGTTGAGGTTAGACATTCTCTGAAGTTTTGGCGGATTTAGGGTTAACATCCAGACTCCATAGCTCCATAACATGGATTGCAGTGTATGTGAGAGAGTGAGAGAGCGACTTACAGTGAGCGTGACAGATGATTCACAATTAATTAGCATTTGACACTAAATGACTTATACTGTATATATTTGTCTTTAATCAGGTTTATCTTGTCCTTTTGATTATAGATGAGGCATGGATTAGTCATTCACACCAGCACCTTTCCACCAACAAGGGGCTGACATGGTTCATGATACTCTACACAAAAGCCATTATTATCACAATGAATAGGTGGTAGATATGCAATTTAATCACAGTGAAAATAGTAAGGTACCTAAGTGTAGATAGCGTTCAACTCCCACCTCGTCAAGTATGTCATCCATTTATAAAAAGGATCCAATGAAACAGACATGTGGCAATCTAAGTGTCAGATCTGCTGCCCATCTTGTTTACATGAGTGCAATGCTGAGTACACAGCATATACTGCTCTCTGCCTGTGCGTCAAAAGACACAGATGCTGGGTTCTTAACAGGCAAATGCATCTCTACAGGTAGTAACTTTAGAAGTAACTTCTACCCAATTGGGCCTTGTGTGAGAACCGCTCGTACAAACCAATTTGTGCCACATGAGTCATTTAAGACAATTTTCTCTGAGATTCAAATATAACTCAGAAGTGCTCCAGACACCTCGTATGAGTCATATACACAATGTGTCTCTCTCTCTACAGAGCAGAAAACATCAGCCGGTGCGGTGGACCAGAGGCTCCTCTAAAAGGGGAGATCAGTGGTGCGATCCCCGGCTACACCAGTCAGCCTGATCGGCGTGTCCTTGGGCAGAATACTGAATCCCCAAAGTGCACCTTGCGTGGTGGCCTTTGCCATCAGTGTATGAATGTGTGTGTAAATGGGTGAACTTTGACACGTAGTGGATAGTGCTTTGAGTATAGCTCATGGGTCTTTGCTTCTGGGAGATGTTTTTTGGGCATCTGTCAAAGTAATATTAACATTGTCTAAGAGTTCCAGCTCCCCTAATATGTCTGGTGATACTGCCTTGTCATCTTTTTGGTCTGCTGACCTCTGACAGGACGTGAACCTCCACAGTGTGAAATGTGTCTTGTTACTCTTTGGCAATACATGGATGACACTATCCAACACGCAATGGGACAGGTAGATTTAGACAGCAACTTCAGGGGTGTCGATTAATACCAATGATTGAATCTCACAGTTGGAAAACATCAGGCTGAAACAATTGATTTCTGACATTTAAGAGAAAGACCGACTTTGCTCCATCGTACGAGCAGACCTCACAAAAGAAGAGACGTTTTGCATAAAGGCCTTTACACAGCGGGGGCTGTATTCATATTTTCTTCCTGTCATTATTTTGCACATCAATATATATTTTTGAAACTGCAATTTGTTGTCATGAATAATATACACACAACGTGAATATTACTCTGCAAAAAATAGCTCATTATCTTATATCTATCATTCACTCATGTGATAGTTATCATAAATTCCTACTTCATATTGGTATTATTTCATAAAAAGTTTTTCTCACATACACAGAATAATTGGAAGCACCAAATCTGAATGTAACAAGCAACAAAAATTGCTGCTCTAAAAACAACAATGACTGCTTCCCATTGAGCCATTGTCTTGACTAATCGAACATGACATAAAGGTAGCATGACTTTGTGGCATCTTTTGATCTTGAAGCAGACTCTAACGAGGCAGTATGGACACTGTATCGAGGCAGTGTCGAGGCAGTATCGAGGCAGTGTCGAGGCAGTGTTGAGGCAGTATCGAGGCAGTGTTGAGGCAGTATCGAGGCAGTATGGCAGTATTGAGGCAGTATAGAGGCAGTATGGACACTGTATCGAGGCAGTGTCGAGGCAGTATCGAGGCAGTATGGCAGTATTGAGGCAGTATAGAGGCAGTATGGCAGTATGGCAGTATCGAGGCAGTATCGAGGCAGTATGGCAGTATCGAGGCAGTATAGAGGCAGTATGGCAGTATTGAGGCAGTATAGAGGCAGTATGGCAGTATCGAGGCAGTATCGAGGCAGTATGGCAGTATTGAGGCAGTATCGAGGCAGTATGGCAGTATCGAGGCAGTATAGAGGCAGTATGGCAGTATCGAGGCAGTATCGAGGCAGTATGGCAGTATTGAGGCAGTATCGAGGCAGTATCGAGGCAGTATGGCAGTATTGAGGCAGTATAGAGGCAGTATGGCAGTATTGAGGCAGTATCGAGGCAGTATCGAGGCAGTATGGCAGTATTGAGGCAGTATCGAGGCAGTATCGAGGCAGTATGGCAGTATTGAGGCAGTATAGAGGCAGTATGGCAGTATGGCAGTATCGAGGCAGTATCGAGGCAGTATGGCAGTATCGAGGCAGTATGGCAGTATCGAGGCAGTATCGAGGCAGTATCACCCAGGTGGGGTGGGAGGCCACGTATTAAGAGGTCTGGTGGAAACTTTTGAGAATCAAATACTTCCTTTTCTCCATTGCTGTAAAATTGTACGCACCAAATCATGGTGGAAATGTCTTTTGGTTATGTAAAAGGTGACCATTTTAAAATATAAATTCATAATGGAAAATAATGTACCAAGGCTCTCATCTTTCATTTATATATTATAATATAGTTATATTACAAGTCCTGATTAAATGAGAAATAAGTCAACATATTTCAAGAAACAAGTCGATACATTTTTATTTGCATTATTAAGAGTGTAAAGTCAAAACTATATCAAGTTTTATGATGAAAAAGTGTTAATATTGAAAGAATACAGTCAACATTTCGCCTTAATTTAACTAGAATAAAGTCATGATATTTTAAGAATATGTCCTAATAATCTGCTGAGTCAAAATGCAGTACACCGTATTACTAGAAGGGGTACAAAGAATAATGGCCATATGATGCATTCCTTGATGGTTGTGACTACATGTGCTTATCATTTCTGAGGGCAGAGCGCTGTTGTTTTGCTGTGGCATAGAGAGTTGTTCTATATTCATATATTTCAAATACATATTATAATCCAGGCCTTGATGAATATGAATTCAGGATTCTGCTGAAGTAGAAGATCTAAGATCAGATTAAGCTTCCCTGACTAACCCGAGTCAATGGCAAGGAGCCGTTGCTGCATAACTCCAGAGAAAAGCCTCTCATTTACACAGTAAATAACAAGAGCATCCAGGTAAAGAACAGAGGGTTCCATACCTCGGACCGCCGTTGCGGCTCACGCGCCGAGCTTCTCTTCTCCGGCAATAAGTGCATGCTCTTTCTGAAGTACCAACAGGACGGGTGGAAAACCGCACGTTAGAGAGCAAAGGAACGGGAAAAGGGACACAAGGTTGAAGATGGGAGAGAGCGAAGGGTGACACTGTCCGTGTGCCAAGCGGCACTAAAGGATACATCTGAGTCATATCTCGACAAAGCAAAAGAATCCACAACGCCCGTGTCGATTGGCTCTTGTTGCACGTCTGCTTTCATGCGCGGCCTTTTCTTTTCATGTCCCTGCCTTGTTGATCAAGGCGGCGCGGATCTCTCTCTCTCTGAGTTCCACTGAAGGGTTCGCCTTCCCCATCTGATGCGCCTCCACTGCTCCATGCGCTCGCATTCCGCCGCTCAGATCAAAGGCCAGCGAGGAATTCATCAAAAGGAATTATTTAAAAAAAAGAAGAAAAACAGAACAGAAAAGAGGAGAAGAG
This sequence comes from Cyclopterus lumpus, assembly GCF_009769545.1. Classification (NCBI taxonomy): domain Eukaryota; kingdom Metazoa; phylum Chordata; class Actinopteri; order Perciformes; family Cyclopteridae; genus Cyclopterus; species Cyclopterus lumpus. The sequence goes on along the minus strand of NC_046976.1, from coordinate 2,481,149 downwards.
GATCAAGATATAAGAGATGTAGCTCTGAACAAATTAGATGGTTATCCAATCTTGGTAGAGAGGACAAGCAAAGGCAAAAGGGGGGCACAGGGAGGGTGAAACTGGGACAGAATATTCAAAAGACGACTTGAAATGATATGGATCTTCTTTCATTTTTATATTGTCTGTTGAATCAGGGAATGTACGGCAGTGATACTGGGGCAGAAGTGAATAGATTACATGGAACGACATGAAATCCCCAAACCACAGGAGCCACTACAATGTTTGCACTCAGACTCCCACTTCCCTTCCCACAGACCATCACATGTTCTCTACTCGGGTGATCTCGGAAACGGAGTGAATTTTTGCAGATTGCTATGAACTGACAGAAACAATAACAAGTGCCCCTTAAAAGGTTGATGCAAATTGAAACTGGAATCTGAAAGCTAAACTCAAGCCCAGATTTAAAAACACGAACATTCAGTCAATGCTTTTGTGTCCTTGTGGAACTTGTGTATCCCCAATTATCATGGAAAACAGTGTGCCCAGAAAAAGCATCCTTGGAGACAACTTGCTCCACTACATTTTATCAATCACACTTTATTAATCTCAGTTTCTAGGATACCGTTCACACTCAATAGCATCAGCAAAGTCGTCACACCCTGAATCTCTGCTTTCCAAAATCTTTATCCACTGATATTTTTAATGGGGTGCCTCAGAGTGATGGAATATTCTTAACTGACTGCTGAATAAGGGCTGCAAATAATAATATTTTTCGTCGTCTTTAATCTGTCATTACCTTCGCAAAATACCTTTGCGGAGGTTATGTTTTGATCGCTGTGTATTTATTTGTAAATATGTCTGTTTGTTATTCGAATAACTCAAAAAGTATTAAACCGAATCGCATGAAATTTGGTGGGATGATTGGCTGTTATCCGGGGACCATTTGATTAGATTTTGTGAGCGATCGGGTCAAAGGTCAAGGTCAAGGTCATGAAAAGGTCAAAATCATATTTTTATCATAACGCGGTACATTTTTATCCAATTGGCATGCAACTAATGCCAAAATGTTCAGAATTCAATGCCCGATCTTGTGATATACGACATGATACAATGACGTCATAACCCTTCTTAGCGGTTGAGGGTCGAAGGTCAGGGGGGGTCACGACCTTGCAAAATGTGCGGGGTTTGTCATAACACAGTCAATTCTTATCCGATTTGCATGAAAACAGCACCAACATGTTCACTGTTCTGTTCCCCACCCTCTCATGCAACATACAAAGGCTGATGTTCATACATAATTCTTTTGTGATGTTTACCACAATATCTGGTATCAAGTTACATCAATTTACTGTTCCCCACACTCTCATGCCAAGTACCAAAAAGTGGCTGCGGCGAAGGTATGCGCTCTACCGAGTGCCCGTTCTAGTTTAATAAATGGTTTTGTTCAAAAAAGTGCACATCACATTTTCCCAGATTGCTGGATTGCAGGCGACAACCTCCAGTTCTGAAAAGTGGGACCATTGTTGAAGTTTCTTAAACCTACATTCTCTCTCCTGACCACCAGGGGGCGACTCCTCTGGTTGTATAGAAGTCTATATAAATGACTCTACTTCTCTTGATTTATTCCCTCAGTAAACATTGTAAACATGAGTGTATGGTCTCAATATCTAGTTTCAAGTCTTCTTCAATACAGTATGATGTTCAATCATTTAGAGTCAAACAGACCATAAAGCAGAGTATGCTTTAGGTGATTGGTCGCTACCACGGCATTGTCCAGTCTGGGGGTTGACCGTGTTTTCTTCTTACAGCTTTAACTGTCTTACTCAGCGCGTGGTTGTACTGTAAAAACCAAGATGGCGGCGGACAAAACACTGAATTTGAGGCTGCCCAAACGCAGTCCACAAACCAACAGGTGACACCAGTACAGTCCATGTGCCTGACCAACACCCTGATTCAGAGTGACTTTAGATACTGACTTTTAGTTTGTGCCATGTTGTCTTGGTGAGGCTGCTCCTGGCACAGGGCTCCTCACACTTATCTCCCAGCAATCGCCGGGTTCTATTTTCCGATCTCTATTTTTTCGATTGGGCCGATGTTCGTCCTGTAGCTCCAGGTCTGTATGTGAGGCTGCTATCCGAGTACGCATAGAGCCAGTCTCTCTGCTATTATGTCCGCCCACAGCACAATCAGGTGCGTTTAGCATTACTGTCACAAGGCCATTAGCGATTACTTACATGCAAGTGCCTCCTCTCCTGCTGCATGATCTGCCTATTAACTCTCGCCCCAGCACACTAAAAGGCTTTATCACACAAGGGAAACTGGCTCATTGGTGTGTGTGTGTGTGTGTGTGTGTGTGTGTGTGCGAGTTGACACCTGCCCCTCTCGTGTTCGCTCATATACTCAATTATAAAAGAGATTGCATGTTACATTACCTCCATTTGCAAGAGAGAGATAAAAGCTACATACATATTTTACAGGATATAATCAAATAACCACTTGTCAATCTTGACGGTGCATAATACCACCAGCATATGTTTCAATACAAATTCAGACCTAGAAGCAGGTTTTTCTCTGCCGGTTCATCCTGAAAACAGCCAAAACAGAAGCCATGTGACTGATATCTAGCAATACATGTGTTCAATAGCAGAGGACATAATACATATCAATTATAGGGAGAAGCCAGCAGCAGGAAACATTCAACATTTACAAGCAAAACAAATGTATCAAAGTCTGAGCCATATTTTACTCCCGGGTTGGCGGAGACTGAATCACTGCGACACACTGGTAGACTCCAACAATGGGGGTGGATTTGGCTCATTTGATTTCAAAGCGAGGCCGGTCCGTTTTAACAAGCACTCTTCAGTAAAACACTAAGACGAGAGTAATGTGGCCAGCTGAGCACTGAGTCCTAATTACTGATATTTTCTGCCAGAACAAGAAGCAAGTGGCAAAAAACTGGACACAAATTAATAAGGAAGATCAGCCGACGAACGCCAACGTTAATGCTTTTGCTTCCGACGGCGACGGCGACGCTCGGGGGAGGGGGGGGGGGGGGGGGGGGGGGGGGCTTGACAAGTGTATACAAAAAATTAGATTAAATTAAATTAAATTAGGGGCTGGAGCATAGGGCTCAGGGTTGATTGGAGGCCATTGAAGTGTTTCCAGGGAATCCACAACAGAAAGGAAGGCCGTTTCTTTTGCACCGTCTGTGTGTACTTCGCATATCTCCAGAACCGCTCATACCGTCGACTTCAAACTCGCCGGGTGTTTTGCCGAGGACCTCATGGAGTGCGTTCAATATCAATAAACTTAGAAATAAATTGAGTTAAGCATGCGCTCCGCAATGGAACACAACAAAATAATTTCCCCTAATTGGTCCCTGGAACACAGCTGTGCTCCATGTGTTCATGTAAGTGAGTTTGGTCAAGTTTAAGAATCAAAGTTTGACTGGAGAACAACTCAAAGTTATATGAGGTCAAACAGGTTAGTGATACACATGTGACAATATACTGTAAATAATCCAGCGTTTGTCTCCGAATAATAAAATAATATAGATATTAGATTGCTATTGTGATTTCTTTGTCCAGGGTAACCATGCATGGCCAGATCATCACTCAGAGGGGAGGAGTCCCGTTGAGGTGGAGGGCACACCAATCACTGACGAAGCAGCTGATTCTGCTGCATACTGCACATTCAGCTCGACAGGCCCGCCCCCCTCCTATGAACCCCTCAATGCACCCTCAGTCAGTTGTCATAACGCTCACACATCAAGCGCACAATTACATTCACACACCAGAGGGAACCCAGGTATCTCAGCAATTAGCTGATGAGCATCATCAGCTAATTGCATATGGCTAGACTACTGTAACTCCCTCCTTCAGGTCTACCTGCTAATGTCATTCGACCTCTACAGCTCATCCAGAATGCAGCAGCTCGACTGGTCTTCAACCTCCTAAATTTACCCACAATACTCCGCTCCATGGTCTAACCTTACATCCAGGACGTGGTCTAACCTCACATCCAGGACATGGTCTAACCTCACATCCAGGACATGGTCTAACCTCACATCCAGGACGTGGTCTAACCTTACATCCAGGACATGGTCTAACCTCACATCCAGGACATGGTCTAACCTCACATCCAGGACATGGTCTAACCTCACATCCAGGACGTGGTCTAACCTCACATCCAGGACGTGGTCTAACCTCACATCCAGGACATGGTCAAACCTCACATCCAGGACATGGTCTAACCTCACATCCAGGACATGGTCTAACCTCACATCCAGGACATGGTCTAACCTTACATCCAGGACATGGTCTAACCTCACATCCAGGACATGGTCTAACCTCACACCCAGGACATGGTCTAACCTTACATCCAGGACATGGTCTAACCTCACACCCAGGACATGGTCTAACCTCACACCCAGGACATGGTCTAACCTCACTTCCAGGACATAGTCTAACCTCACATCCAGAACATGGTCTAACCTCACATCCAGGACGTGGTCTAACCTCACATCCAGGACATGGTCTAACCTCACATCCAGGACATGGTCAAACCTCACATCCAGGACATGGTCTAACCTCACATCCAGGACATGGTCTAACCTCACATCCAGGACATGGTCTAACCTTACATCCAGGATGTGGTCTAACCTCACATCCAGGACGTGGTCTAACCTCACATCCAGGACATGGTCTAACCTCACATCCAGGACATGGTCAAACCTCACATCCAGGACATGGTCTAACCTCACATCCAGGACATGGTCTAACCTCACATCCAGGACATGGTCTAACCTTACATCCAGGACATGGTCTAACCTCACATCCAGGACATGGTCTAACCTCACACCCAGGACATGGTCTAACCTTACATCCAGGACATGGTCTAACCTCACATCCAGGACATGGTCTAACCTCACACCCAGGACATGGTCTAACCTCACATCCAGGACATGGTCTAACCTCACTTCCAGGACATAGTCTAACCTCACATCCAGAACATGGTCTAACCTCACATCCAGGACGTGGTCTAACCTCACATCCAGGACATGGTCTAACCTCACATCCAGGACATGGTCAAACCTCACATCCAGGACATGGTCTAACCTCACATCCAGGACATGGTCTAACCTCACATCCAGGACATGGTCTAACCTTACATCCAGGACATGGTCTAACCTGACATCCAGGACATGATCTAACCTCACATCCAGGACATGGTCTAGCCTCACTTCCAGGATATGGTCTAACCTCACTTCCAGGACATGGTCTAACCTCACATCCAGGACATGGTCTAACCTCACATCCAGGACATGGTCTAACCTCACATCCAGGACATGGTCAAACCTCACATCCAGGACATGGTCTAACCTCACACCCAGGACATGGTCTAACCTCACATCCAGGACGTGGTCTAACCTCACATCCAGGACATGGTCTAACCTCACATCCAGGACATGGTCTAACCTCACATCCAGGACATGGTCTAACCTCACATCCAGGACATGGTCTAACCTCACACCCAGGACATGGTCTAACCTCACATCCAGGACGTGGTCTAACCTCACATCCAGGACGTGGTCTAACCTCACATCCAGGACATGGTCTAACCTCACATCCAGGACATGGTCTAACCTCACATCCAGGACATGGTCTAACCTCACATAAAGGACATGGTCTAACCTCACATCCAGGACATGGTCTAACCTCACATCCAGGACATGGTCTAACCTCACATCCAGGACATGGTCTAACCTAACATCCAGGACGTGGTCTAACCTCACATCCAGGACATGGTCTAACCTCACATCCAGGACGTGGTCTAACCTCACATCCAGGACATGGTCTAACCTCACATAAAGGACATGGTCTAACCTCACATCCAGGACATGGTCTAACCTCACATCCAGGACATGGTCTAACCTCACACCCAGGACATGGTCTAACCTCACATCCAGGACATGGTCTAACCTCACATCCAGGACATGGTCTAACCTCACACCCAGGACATGGTCTAACCTCACATCCAGGACGTGGTCTAACCTCACATCCAGGACGTGGTCTAACCTCACATCCAGGACATGGTCTAACCTCACATCCAGGACATGGTCTAACCTCACATCCAGGACATGGTCTAACCTGACATCCAGGACATGGTCTAACCTCACATCCAGAACGTGGTCTAACCTCACATCCATGACATGGTCTAACCTCACATCCAGGACATGGTCTAACCTCACACCCAGGACATGGTCTAACCTCACACCCAGGACATGGTCTAACCTCACACCCCAGCTCGTTCACTTCGCTCGGCTTCTGCCAATCAGCTTGTAGCTCCTTCACTTCGAGCTAAACACTCAAAGTCACGACTGTTTGCTGTGCTGGCTCCTCATTGGTGGAACGAGCTCCCCATTGACATCAGGACAGCAGAAAGTCTCTACAAAATAAAAACACATCTTAGTGACTATACCTTGAATAGGGAAGGTAGAGCCGTAGTAGCACTTTAGTAGCACTTAAATGTCTCTTACTGATAGCACTTTGTAGTTTAACTTTATTGAAGAAATTGTACTCGCTTGATTCTTGTTGTTCCAAGTTTGGACTCATGGTTTAATGCACTTATTGTAAGTCGCTTTGGATAAAAGCGTCAGCTAAATGACCTGTAATGTAATGTAATGTAATAACGACTCAGACGAATCTTAGGGTCATCCTAGAAATACACGCATATCATTTCATGGTAGCTTTTTTTTTTTTTCGTTGTAAATAAAAAAAAGAATCCGATGGTCGGGGCCCGCCCATAAACACCAATTGCCCAGCCAATAGGATCCAAGCTGAGCGCGCTGAACGGCTGATCGCCATAGCGATGCACAGGGAACATCTGAAACTTTTGTGGCCCGATATTGTTCATGGCGGCGGTGATGCAAATAAATTATATTACAATTTGCAGCATATATGTTTAAAAAGGCCCCTTGCACTCCGGGCCCCTGTAAGCGTGTCCATCAGGATGCAACAACGTTTTCAACATGCAGCCAGTTCCTATCCAGAAATCTGTCTTATGGTCACTAATGAGTTGGAATGTATTCATGACCAAACCCCACTTATACTTGTTTACCCATCACCTCACAAAGCATAGCCCTCATAAATGGAAACAACAACAGTCATGTTACCCACGGCTTCGGGGTAACCGGTCGACATTAAGTCACCACAACAGACACAGCACACGCAGAGACAACAAAACCCACAGAACTACACGAGAGAACGAGGAGAACAGAGTGTGAAGCACGCGCTGAATAAAACACCGGTGAGGAGAAGCAGAACGCGACGGGCCACAGCCTCCACGATGAGAGAGGGCAAAGAAGTCCCACGAGGGCGGAACACCGCGTACCAGCACGCCGCGCTCCCATTGGACGCCATCCAGCTGACAGACAGGACTCCCATTTGTCTCTGGCTCGTCCTGCTCTCTCCTGGGGCAGAGTGTGTGTGTGTGTGTGTGTGTGTGTGTGTGTGTGTGCGGGTGGGCGTGTGTGTGCGTGTGTGTGCACGTGACCTCACCAAATCTATTATCTCTGCAGGTATCGAGATCACATCAAATAGTCCCGACCAATCGCTGCTAGCACAGGCAGCTTCCTGTGTGTGTGTGTGTGTCTTTGATCTCTGGCTGTCCTTGTTGTTTTTATTATCTTTAAATTTATATTCACTGATTAATGGGGACTATTTCTCTCGTAGAAAGTAGTTCCCATGAACCCTGTGGACAATCCAGCATGGAAGAGTCACTGCTGCTGAATCTTTTTAAATGACTGAATGATGTTCACTTGATTTGGGGTTTTTCTTAGTTTAGTGGCACAAAAAAGTGTTTTTTCAAGTAAACTTTTGGGGCGCTGCGGCGCACGTCACATGACGTTTCTTTCATTTCCCTTGCGTTTTCACATGTCAACCACCCCCTAATATTCCCTCATACAAATATAACAATATTGTTACCATATTTGAAGGTTTTTGCTATAGGTCATGTAAATATGTGTCTGTATGTTCAGAATGGAGCATCTCCTCACTAAGACATGAGGGATCTGATATTATTCTGCTTTTAGGAGCGTTCTCTTGACATATACATATTTTCTTTTTTTTGCAATGCCAAAAAGAAAAAGCCGACATCTCTGTCGTTTAAATGGAATACTTTGATATTTACCCTTTTTTTTTTATTGGACATGCACAAATATAGCAACGGCGACCTATTCAATAATGTGGTGGAAGGATTGTTGTGCGGGAGGCGTTTTACATTAATCGGAGTCTGCACGCTTGCATGCAAACGGGAATATTACAGAGTGTTCATTGTCATAAGCTGTGTAAACAGCTTAGTAGGAATATTGTCTTTATTGGAAAGAGGGCAGAGAATAGAATAGTGTGTGTTGTGTGCATGTCGGTGACGAATGGCTGAACACGTGTTATAGCGGACTCATATTCTAACTATACTGGTCGACCACTCATTGAAGTGATTAATGCTGTCAAAGATATTTCAGTCAATAGCCAACAATCCCAACCCAGTGGGAATCATCGTCCCCCCCCTTTGGGATGAAGTGGAACACCGACCCCCTCCATCAGCGCTGATGCTCATGTGGCCGCGTTCTATATCTTCAATATTTAATAACTCGTGAAAATATGAATGTAAACACTGATAAAGTGAACCAACCGATCGGAGGAGCGGCCGCTCTGCCTCTCCTTACATGACTCCTGTTCCCTCGTTCGGCCTCACCTTCCCTCCGGCTCGTGCAACTCCTTCCGACTCCACCTCTCCTCTCCACACCGCCTCCCTCCTGCTCTTGGTGTGTCTCCTTCTCCCTCGCTCTTCCCAGGGTCAGCCTCCTCTCTCAGAAAGCCCTGCCGCTCTCCTTCTCCCCGTGCCTCTTTCATCTCCATCGTTGTGCGCGCTCCTCTTCATCCCACTTTCCTCTGCTTTCATGTGCTCCTGCGTCGAGTCCAACCCTCCTCACACCCAATGGCCCGACGCGCGGCTCATTTCCCTCGGAGCCCGGCTCCTTGTGTCTGAGTCTGTTTTCAACACTTTCTCGTCTCCAATTCTTTTTCAAGTTTTCCAGCAGAGCAATCACCACGGACTCTGGTGTCTCTCAGACATGGCATGAAACCTGAGGGTTGGAACCTCTGTGGGTAATCTCATGGCCTATGATTGCTTGCTACTGCAGCAGAATATTGTTTTTTTTTCTTATTGCTGACTTTTTTCTTCCGTTACTTTATTTGTAACCTCACCGTCCGCAGACTCTCCGTCTTACTCTAGTTTGGCCTTTGGATTCTTCAACCCGACTACATTGTCCGTCTCTCGTCTGGAGGAACAGCCCGGTTTCATTCTCAGGGCATCCAACAGCAACATGTTTGGCCCTCGGCGTCACACTGAGAACAATGTAAAGAGAGGCAAAGTCAGCACAGGGGGGAGGTCGAGGTCGGTGGGCGGGTCAAACGTCCACTGTCCGTATCAGAGTTGACTTATTTTAAGTTACATAAGTATCAGGGGGCAAAGTCTTAAAACTACGACTACTTCCACCTCTTATCTACAGCCTGTAGTAAATATACATAACGTTGCATACATAAATATACATAACGTTGCATACATAACAATTCATTAACAAACAAACAATCGCTGGTGTTCTGTGGAACTTTAAAAGATAGGCAGCTGGCTTTGCTCTTGAATGAGATGCATTGATGAGAAACTGTATTAGTGGCTTGACAGTGTTCTCAATGCTGAAGGCTCGAGGCTAAATGAGTTCTGAAATACATCAGTGATGTTGAGAGAACTTTGAACTCTCATCATACCACCAACACTAACAATAGCATTTTCTTATATTGTCTTATTTATTGTTCTTCCAAGACCGCGGGACATGTTTCTAACGTAACTGTGAACGCCTGTGACCAGTTTGACCTTTTCACTTCTTCTCCCACACACCAGCAGCGTGCTGACTTTCTGTGCATATTGCAGCATTTTGGAATGCATGGTATGATTTAGTTAATGACATTCCGGGTATAAATATAAATACATATGGTTGTTTTTCCTCCCATCATGCACGGCTCCATCACTATGTCACACTTTTTTACAATCTGTCACTGTCACAGCTTTTTAACTATTCCCACCTTCCCTCTCTCAGTCTTGTATTCAGTGCTGTCACTCTCATTCCTTTCACTGTCACTCTCTGTCCCTGATAGTGCCCCCCCCCCCCCACCCCGTCTGTCCATGAGTCTCTTTGAAGCCTTTCTCTCCTCAACTATCACTTTCCTTTCTACTTTCTCGCTTGTTATTGCAGTTTCCCCCTCAGTTTTCAGCCCTTTTCATCGTGCCCCCCCCCCCCCCCCAGTCTTTGTCACTCCTCGTGGCTTTTTCACTGTCTCCCATTTTTTTTTATCCCTCCCTTTATGCTGCTTCATTACCATCCTTTTTCCTGTTGGAGGACTTCGCTGCTGCTGCTGCTGTGTGTGTGTGTGTGTGTGTGTGTGTGTGTGTGTGTGTGTGTGTGCGTGCATGTGATTGGTTGTGCGCCTAAGCTATATAAAAGCGGCATAGTGAGGAAATTAAAAAGAGATTTTACGGTTTCTGTGTGACAGATGGAAAATGAAGTGTATGTTGGTGCGTAAAAACAAATTCTGAGTATTATTTATTTGTGTGTTTTAGTGACAGAGGCCAGTAGCAAGGGCGAGAGAGCAATACAGTGAGTGAGTGAGAGAGAGACAGAGAGAGGGAGTTATGTAGAGATTAGTTTATGGTATAATATGCATCTGAGCGTGTTCAATCCCAAGAAACTAAACGCACAAGTACTGAGAGACTTGCTCTTCAGCGACGACTGTACCTCTAAATACATCTCACTGCTTTTCCAGCAATGCATGCTGGGAAGAACACCCTATAAAAAAGGTACACAAAATGTACCTGGTTTTAGCTATTTCAATTGCCTCGTTACGCAATCCTGCAAAGGCCCAAATAAAAGCCGGCATTCAAATGATGAATGGCAGGAACGAAAAGCGGCAGGTCTCTTATAAAGGCTGCAGAGAGAAAAGGAAACATGAGCTGCAGTGTGACGGCTCAGGTTAATTCAGCAGAATGTACATTTCAACATGAAGCCCTTCAGCTCAACATAGTCACATGATGCTGTTCACACCCCTCCGTTGTAACTTTAATTTCAACAGAAAGGTGAATTCTTTAATGTGCAACAACGAACAAAAGGCAAAGTAGAAGCTGAAATGTATTTGTGAATGAAAGCAGTATTTCTGCTATTGTTAGCAAGCGTGTTGCTGTCTCCCTGACTATCTCTACTTGATTCCTCCAGGATCCAGAAAGATCTATGTATATGGCCTCACAGTCCTCCAGGGCGGAGGTACCTGCTACCCCCTGGGTTATTCATGGAGGCCCCCCCTTATGTCTTCCCCTTCAACATCTTGTCTCCTACTGCCCCGCTGGTGATCGTTCTGCTGGCCTGTTTTAACAATTTTTGTTTTTTATTATTTCTTGTTTGGTTTGCTTTATTTATTTTTAGTTTTTTTTAAACTGCCTTTTAAAACGCAGCCTCCCTAGTGCCAGTGCCTCTCGGGGCCCTCTCCGGAGGGCCACGTCCCCAACCAAACCTGACCCCATCTCCGACAGCGTTCTTTGATTCATGCGACGTGTGATTGTGCCTTCACAGCAGCACCTCAACCCACTCTGAACACGGGGACGTCAGAGCCAAAATCAGGAGCAGCGCTAACAATGGCAACAGTGCTGACAGAGCTAACAGTTTTACCGTGGCTGGGAAGCAGAGGCTGAATTACTCACCCTCTATGGCGAAGGCGGGCCATGTCTTCATGAGGGATTCATAATATCTTGAACCGTAGGGTGGGCGTTATACGTTCGTGACAATGTAGCCCCGCCACTGGGGGACGGAGATATCAGCAGTAACCGCTCTATTAGTGCTGCGGAGTTAGCTAGCTATTACATTAGGTACTCTATCGGTATCAGTATCACTTTAAAAGTGCTGCTATTGGTACTGGTATACTACATTTTTAAATGATACCCAGCCCTACTAAGAAGACATTGATTCTGTCTGCAGTTAATATTCCTTTTCTTGGCTTTACATGTGTAGTAAGTTATTTATCCGATTCCCAGGAGGCTCAGCAGGTGCACTAATGGCAGCATTGCTAGTTTGTGGCTCCCTGAGAAAGACACTGAAACCCCAAATCGTTTAGCACACTGAATGGAGGTTTTGCAGTCATGTGTGATGGGTAATGGGTCAGAGGCATTTTGTGGGCTAAAATACATATAAACAAACCACTGTATGAGTGCAGACCACTTACTAATTACTTACCCTTTGATTTCTAAAAGGTATGCACACAAAGGCATCTCAAAGCAGCCAATCTGAGACAAGCTGCCCTGCTCGAAGACATTGTAATTGCTGGTCCCATTGCTGTGTCTTCTTCTCACAGCCGCTTAATCAACAGACCTGTCAGCAAATGCGGCTTCACTCGAGAAATAGCAGCGTAATAATAGCACTCTGTCTTTAAACCCTCACCCGCTGATTACAGCGATATTCAGAAGCTCTAACATAACAGCGAGCACATCAAAAGGATGGAGAGCGGGCTGCACACTCTCTGGGCAATTTGTCCGCATTTAACAAGACAGGTGGAATCACTGTATTCCTTTCAAGTTCCCCACAAAACAGAGAATTAACATCTCTGATGCGTGTGAAGAATTATCTGAGCGAGAGGGAAAGATGCCCACCACCTCCCCGTCTACCAGCTACTTCCTCCTTCAACGTGTCGGGTCTCCAGAACCCTAATTAGCTTCCTCAACAAAGTCCCTGGATCGCAACGGAAGAGCTAACAAGCTAGCACATCCCCGAGCACAGAGGTAGTTCATGGCTGACGGCATGCTGTTGGCCCGTTTAAAGGGGGAGGCCTGACAATAGATAGGCACTCCCTTCATGAATCAGCAGGTTAAATACTCAGGGGTCTTTAGTTAAAAAATAAAAATGATCTAAACCCAAACGGGGAAGGTTTCCGCCAATGGAAAACCTCAGCCTGTCGTTGGCGCTAACTAGGCAGCTATCTGTTATGCAGCGCTGCGTAGCGTTGACTCCGAGGGCACACGCCTCGCTTTGCTTTCAAAAGGTGAGGAGCTAATAAGCCTTTTTTTCTCCCCAACTGCAGCGAACCGACTCTCTGAAATCCTACAAGACGCGGCCAATTAAAATTCACAGCGAGGGCGGAAAGCGCGGCCATGCGGGGTGGGAATGAGTTCGCCGACGAAATTTCTCTGTTGTGTCTGAGAGGGCCGTCTTGAACCATGATGCATAATCAATCAGCGCACTCCAAAGGAAAATGAGGCGCACCTTGAGGGTTTTTTAAAATGGGCTTCAGCTGCACCAGTGAGAGTGGAGAGCAGGAGTGGAATGGTAAAAGGTGTCACTCGGTGCTACGTATCAAGAAAAGACTGCTTCTTTAGAGTCGTTCCGATACCAACACCAGTATTATATCGGCATTGCACTTTTTTTGTATATATACTGCTTTCTTTGCACTGCTCTGGTCAGATGCTAACCAACATTTCGTTGCCTCAGTACCTGTACTCTGTGCAATGACAATAAAGTATCTGAAATGCCTTTGACACAGACTCAAATGCAAGTATATGCGCCGATCATACACCATATAACCATATCATTAATCACTTTAATTTATCTTAATTCACCTTTGACCAATGTTGGGCATTTAGAATTTTGGAATTATGGTGATTAATGATATACTGTTTTATCATGATGTGTTCAAATATAATTTTGACAAATGCAGTTTTTACTGCAATTTAGATATTAGAGAGGGAATTATGACTTTTTTTCTTTTATTTTTAACAATCTGGCATCGAATCAGTACGATCTTATCGGGCCCACACGCAAGTTCAGGTATTCAAATCAGTATCGGAAAGGAATTCCACCCGTTACGTAAATTACAGACGCGCGTTTTGTAACCAAAGCAATGTAAAGTAAGTCAACGCTGACTTGGTTTCACAGGGGACACAGACAGCGGTCTCCTGGGTGAAAGTCTGCGTTTGTTTGGGAGGAACAAGGAAGCTCTCATTTCTAAAATAAGTATGATTATTATGTAAATCACATCCACGGCTTTAGTTGAGAACTTCAGTTACATAAGTAGGGTAAAAACCAACTGAGCGTCTGCATGCGAAAAGATGGGACCGAGAACTGGATGCAATATACTTGGTCTATATCTCGTTTGCCAGGCGCTTGCAGACAGGCCCTTATAAAACATGCATGGCGCGTATTCCCCGTCTGTGTGTACCTCTGCAACACAGTCAAAACAATCCAAACACGGGCTGCAGAAAGCACCGATTTGTACTCTGCTGGCACGCTCCATCATCCTTTGACAAGGCAATTATTTCACCGCGCCTCACACCGCAAACACAGTGGCCAAAATATACACCAAAGCTAATGTACGATCACATCCGCAGAGCGTGTGCGCGCGCCGGTCCCTGAACGCACAGGTTAATAATTCAAAGCCCTGGTTAAGAGTGGAGCCCCCCCCCCCTTATTTAATTATTGACCAGCAACAACTAGACTCTCTGTGGCTGACCTGAGGGCCGGCCGGCATGGGAGGGAGGAGAGGACGGAGGAGGACAAGAAACATATGTCAGGGAGTGGGAGTGGGAGGAGGGGGGGAGGTAGTTAATGAAAGTGGGAGAGAGTTAAACAAGAGACAATGGGCTCATGATATCATAGAGAGAGCAGATATGAACCCTAAATGAATCCCGAAAGCCTTTAAATTGGAATTTGAAAGAAATTGAGACACAGGCGGTGGCTCTGAATCGTATTTCTGCTTCATTTTCCAGCCCGCCTGCCTCTCTGCATCTTCGTTGCTAGGGGCTGCAGAGCTGCTGGTTCACACTGTATTCATTTCAGAGCAATTACCACCCGCTGCAGCTGCCCCCCCCACCCCTCCCCGAGTGTACCTGATGACAGCCTGTCACTTCACCTGCATATACGACTGTCTGTCACTCAAGAACATGGACCCCTATAAAACAATATATTACAAAAATCAAAGAGAGCACATTTGGTTTTTTTGCCTCCTTTTTCAAGTTTACAGAGAACCGTGTTCATTATGTTTCACATCCCACGTATTTTATGTACTCATAGGTTGTATACTATGTAATCCATCATTGTTCACAGAGGTCTACCTTCTACATAATGTTCTCCCCCAGGACAATTTTCAACCAAATTTAGTTTTTGTTTAGTTTTTGTTGTGGGACAATTTGGTGTTTTGTGCACAGCAGCGATAATCGAGACGAAAAATGAACATCACATCACGCAGCTCATGTGAAAGTTGTGTTTCAAACTGCCGGGAGAGAGTTATGACCGCAAGTCTCTTTGAGGCTCCTTTGTGATTGCCTGATTTACACCCCCCCCCCCCCCCCCCCCCCCCCCCCCCAACTTTCACTAGCAGAACTGCTGTTTACATCAATGTCAACGTTGTGGTTTCCTCCCGTCATTCTAAAGTATGCTTCCACCGTGGGCTGGAATTATGCATTTTCTGGGCAGTTTTGCCTCTTTCATCTAGTTTCAAAAACACAGCTAAAACTACTTATGACACTTAAAAGGGAAAGTAAGTAGTTTGAGTGTACTACTTTTAACAGGCTGAATACTCAATATTTTGCAAATACTAAATTCAAAAAGTCGGTCTTTTCCCATAATAACCCATAAATAATCTTTTGTGCACCATGCACGACCTGATGTTTACGATGTGTCCCATAGACCTGGCAGCACAGAAACAGCTCAAAGACATGCTCTAACTCAGTTGGGGATGGAGAAGTTTGAAACAGTAAATATTCTTTATGGGTTATGTTTATCTTTTTCACCTCTCTTACTGCAGGGTGCAGGTGAATGTTCAGATGATTTGATGATGACTCTGTTAAATGAATGAATTAAAGTGTCCTGGGAATCTATCACATGATGATAATGACACTATCCGTCAAAAGGTGCGTTGACACCAGCCTTGTTTGGTCCGGTGGAACCGAACCCTGGAGCTTGAACCCTGTGGTGCGGTTCAGTTTGGGTTGCTGTGAACATCTCAGTACGCTGTCCAGAGAACTGTGGCGTGGTTCTGGTGTGAACGCAAGTCAGGAAGCCGAACATTGTTTTCATTGGTTAGCTAACTAGCTAGCTAGCTGTGGTCTGATAAAGCTAGCAGAAGCTAAAGCTAGCTGTCGCACCCCACGCATCCCTCCACCTCACTCCTCCTCGCTAGGAGACTACTAGGTGGCAGCTCCGAGTCCTAGCGGTGGCAGTGGCGGTGGCGGGGGGACACACGGATGGACAGTTTAGCCCCTGCTAGCCACCAGCCCACATTTTCTGTAACTAGGGAGCACGGTTTAATTTAGCAAACTAATTTGCTAACTAACAATCTGCTAAATGAGTACAATTGAATTCATTCTCACTCTGGATTAATGGTCCCAGAAGCACACTATTAGGAGAATCCTGGGACATGGACTTGTTTTTAAGGGATAACTTGTGCTATATGGAGCAAAGCTAAACACAACGAGGAGAAATGTACATAAGGGTTCCCAACCTCATCGCTTAAGTGTAATATTTGGTAGTATTCATAATTATCAAGACAAAAGAACAACATTTATGTTAGTCAACATTAGAACAACTGCAATTTGCAGTTTCCAATTTCTGGCCCGTTTGACTCTCTGAACACAAACCGGACCAGTAATGATATTTAAACAATGCATCTCACTATGATTTTATTTAATAACCGGACCTTTAAGTGTGAAAAAGACAAAAGACAAAACATTAGTTGCTTTTTCCACTAAAAGCAAATATACTATTTGGACAAAGAGTAAAAAGAGTAGCTCCGAGAAACTCATTCCCTCAAGGAGAAAGCTAAAATTATACACCCAACAAAGTAAAATAACAGACTGCTCAGCTGTGCCTTTCAAGATCCTCCATGGCTGTCTGACAAAAGACAGCTTTCACACCTCCCTGCAACAAGTGTAATAAGAGAGGAGACCACGGAGGCAGAAAAGGGACAGAATGGATTATATGGAGATTTGTTGTGTTACAAAGCAGAAAAGGGATGGGATGAAAAGGGAGAGCAAGACAGGGATGGGAGACTGGAAGAGAGTGTAACCTATTTTTTTTTTATTTCCACATGTCAGCACCACAACTAGTTGTTTGTGTTCAGCCGCACTACCACAATTACGCTTCAGCATCCACAAATCCTCCTGGAATCAATTTGTGTTACAAGATTGACAAGATTCCTAGAGGGGTCGGGAGACAAAGTCGTCCAAGAATCCTCACGACACAAAGCAACGTATCCTCATACAACAGTTTGTAGAACTGTTTGTAGCGTTTTCCTACAAACGTCGATCCTAAAAAAAGTGTTCAGGCAACAAAACGACGGTGTAGGAAAAGATCGTAAGTTTGGGTTAAAATGCGAAACTGAAGTACGAGAGTAACGTGACGAATAAGTCAACATTGACTTCTGGTTTCACCGTGTGAACTACTTGGTTAAGTTAAGACAACAAAACTAGGTAATATTTTAATATAGCAACAGTATCTGACAACAGGCAGGTCTAACATCTCAGAACCACTTGGACGCTGACAAAAATGGTTGTGCCCACATTGCATTTGGACTGTGTCCCCATGACCTCGTACGATCACGCGACAACTCCCCACCTTCCACATAACTCCCACGTCATGTCAAAGTCAGCCATGTTGTAAAGTGTCATTAACAGATTGTTTTAGCATGAGCTCTACTTGTGTTGTTAACTCTTGGCTCATCTACCACCACAGTGTGATATGTATCAACCAAATTGCAGAAACCCCACGGTTGCCCCGCCGAGCTGCACACAACACATCCCATAATTACGGAATGGTCACAGTGAGTCGGATCGCCAAATCCCTGCATGGATTTGGAAACATTTGGGATGGGCATGAAAGCCTGTGTCTCCACTAATCCTATGTTTCTACATTCTCCGTGGGATTTAGAGCTCTGTGTGTGTGCATTGTGGGCCGCGGACAGCGCGCCACTTCAGAGGACAAGACGAGCGGAGACCAGGGCGGAGGGCCAGGCAACACAACACATTAATAATCCATCCAAAAACTCATTTTCCCACAGTCCCCTCTGGCAGGACATTACTTTTGTAAACGGCTTGTTTGCGTACCGTGTAGTCTGACTATTATGTCCAAGTGCGTGCTTGTGAGAGCTGGTAAACATCCTTGTGTATGTAGTCTAGATATTGTGAATGTATATGTGTGTGCATATGTACCTGCTGTACACGTGTGTTTTATTACAGGCTTGCCAGCCAGGCTGTCATGTGCCAAAGCTGGACAGGGAAATAAAGAAAAAGAGAGGCAGGATGAGAGAGGAAGTCAGACAGAAGGAGAGAGAGAGAGAGAGAGAGACATAAATCTTATGTGCAGAGGATTAATATTGTGGTCTCAACAAAAGCCATTTTCCCTTTTCCTGAATCACGAGGTTAATCGCATTACCTGTGAAAGCGGTGGGTAATAGAGCACGACGGTACCTCCGAAAAACAGGGCGAGGAGAAACACAACACGAGGCGTGTGTGAGGGGGGGGGGGGGGGGGGGTGTTCTGGACAGACAGCCACCCTTCGACGACAAGGATAAGAACCAATAAAAGAACCACACACACAGTTGTGAGGGACTTTCCACTCGATAATCCCTCGCTTTAACCCACTCCGGCTGACATCTTCGTCCGAACCCGCCCCGCTAGCTTACGGTGTAGTCTGTAAATCACATTGGCATGGTAATTGTATATATATATATATATATATATGTAGAGTGAAGTATTTTTCATATAAAAAATAGGTCGACTCCCTTTGCATTCTTTTTCGTTTTTTTTTTTTCAAGTGGAAGCGCCCACACAAAAGCAGTGATGTAGGTTACCGAAGTTAGCTTAGCAATGAGGCTATGAATGATGGGAGCGCTAGCACGAGTCCACGTTAGCTGTGTGGAATTACTAAGAGTTGGATACGACACTTTGAAGATTTTCTTTATAGATCCCCGGTCGGAACGGGCTATCTGACGGAAAGGTGGGTGCAGCAGATACACCTGATTATATAAATAAAATCCATATCAGTTTAAGTGTACGCTATAATCAGAATACTTTCACTGCTTTAGCTCGGTGTCCGACAGCCCTTTCTGACGCTGTTATATGGCTCTCTTTAGCGCCACCAGACTCCATTGACAAAACAACAGTATTTGTCGCTCACAGAACACGCTGCTGGTCTACTGCTGCCTTGATCGGTTTGTTTGTGTTTGTTTGTTTGTGCAACAGAATCAAACTAACGTGGTTTTCACAGCAGTACATAGCCGAGGGTCCGTGTTGGTGCTCCTCCAAACTGGGAACGTGTAAACCACCATCGATGTCACTGTACATAACCCACTGACTACGGCTAAGGACATATGAATATATCTGTTGCAACTTTATGTTGCCGAGATCTACATCAGGCTAAGATTTGAATAGGAACACCGCTGAGCTGCTACAGGATGAGACAAAAACCTCAAAATAGCATAAGAATTACGCCAACGGCAATCTTTCCCTCACCGTAATAATAGTTCATTTACCATACCATTGTCCCAATGCACATATATTGTAGAAAGTGAGATTGAAATCAAATATCAACATTCGTGAATGCTGATCGTTTTGCCTGTTCTGTGTTGCAACCTTTAATTCATCCCATCAGTCCCAACAAACAGCTGCAAGAAAGCCTCGTGCATCACTTCCTGTACTCTAATCTTTCTAAACCCTGAAGACCTTCCACACACCAGGTGGTTAGATGGCGGAAAAATGAACTGCCAACAGATGAACCAGCCACTCTAAGAAATGACCCCATAATAATAATAACATCACTCTGACAGTCAGACTCAGGAGGTCACCGTGATTCGTACATATTCATAAATAATCCATCAAGATGAAAACGGAGAACGCTGGCTGTGGAGCATTAACATAACTGTCGGATTCCAGCAGATTGTGGAATGTCAAAATCTGACGGAGCTCAATCACATCCTGTCCGTGCATCTTTCTCTTCCCCCACGCCAGAACACACGCGCTTACACTTGTGATATTGGCATCCGACCCCCCATCTTTCCTTCATCCCGACAATGTATTTCTTTGATCAGCGTGTCACCCGGCTGACGCCGCGTTTTGATCAGCACACAAACGTCCTTCTTTCTGCCCGAATCGCTGCAAAATCTTTCCACGATCGCCGTCCGCCTTGAAGGTAGTTCAGAGCGCTCTGCATATAGTTACACAGCATTGGAGCCACTCTTCTTTGCGTTGCCCGATTGTACCGCCATCAAGGATGCGTGTCCTTATAACATGTAAAGAGGCTCAGTGACAGATACCGGCAGCTCGTAGTAGGCCAATTCAATCTTCTTGAGCACCTTCAATTTCCTGCCCCGATCTCTACTTTGAATAAAGTTTGACAGGGCTTAAAGTGGAGTGGCGCTCCTCCGGGAATCGCAGAGTAATTAGCTAGCGTGGCGGCCGAGACGCTATCGCCGAGTCTGATCTGCATCTGAGACACTGCAGGGAGGGTTGAAAAGGGCCCGGCTGCCCCGCTTTAATTACCTGCTCCGCCCGCTTCTCAGAACACAGTCAGCCGAAAGAAATGACATTATCTGCTCCGGCGTGGTATTGTTTCACGGCGTGTTCTCTGTGCCGGTGTCATCTTTTCTTTCTTGGAGACCGGGGCCCCACTTTCTTTGTAATTATTAGAAAGAGGTGAGGGATTGATGGTGGTGGGGGGTGGGGGGAGGGGGGGGGGGGGGGGAGGGGGGGATGTGCGCTTCACTCGTTCCACAATCTCGGTCCGTCTCTATTTCAGGGGTCACGCTGGTGTTTCTGAAGCGCTCTCCCCGATACTCACTCCCCATGTGTTAGATAGCAGATTATGAAAACATCAAAACAGAATATGACCCGGGTCCTCCAAATACTGAACTCCAGTACAACAATCAGTTTTAACCTTTAACCTGCACACACTGCTCCCGTTTGGTAATCCAGCCATCCTGAAACTAAAGTACAGGAGAGATAATGCTGAAAGTTGCTGCTCCAACTTTTCCTGATACCCTGTGTCATTGTTATGTTCGTTTTGGATGTTTTCCCACAAGCAGCCAAGCTTGACATTAATTTGGAGGGGAGTGGGAGAATGACTCTCTTCTAAGATGTTGCTGCACCCCTTCCAAGTGCTCGGACGAGCCGGTTGGATTCTCCCATTAAAACATCTCCCCGCGTCGTTCCAACACTTTTCAGAATCAGCCTACGAGTGATTTCCACCGACGCGGACCTGGATAGAAATGTCAGCTTTAAAAACCCGAATCACTCTGCTCCCCGCAACAGGCTGGTAGTGGAGGATATCTGGATTGAAACAGGAGGCAGAACTTGTCCGATCCATTTCTGCTGAATTTAGCAGTTGACACAATCATTCGGAGAAGTAATGTTCTCGTGGGGGATCTTTATTTCCCGGCAAGGAGAAAAATAGACTAAAAAGGGATGAGGAGGCCGATCCGTCTGCTGTGTGCAGTTATAAATGTAAGGCGCGCCTGGCGTTACTAAAACACACATCAGATTGTTGGGCAGATGGCTGAAGCAGAAATGAGGAAATGGACTGTGTAGTAGATATGAGAAGCAGAGAGCAGCACAACAATGTAACGGAGAAGGCATTCCAACAGGGCTCCGAGGTGACCTCGAACGCAGCGGCAGATGGTTTTCATCACTGCTGCTGATTTTATGTCAGCGAGGTAGCGAAGGAGCCCAGACGGACGACCGCACTGCAGATTACATAAACTCTGTGTCTTTAAAACACACACACACACACACACACACTGGGCCGGGGGTTGTGAACAGTGTGTGTACAGTACACGTGTGTTGTGTCAACACCTTCTCACTCCCCACTCGACACATATGGACGCTTTTTTGTCAGGACTTTCTTTTGGAGTAAAATAGTGAAACCAACCGAATAGACAATAATAATGACAAACAACATGAAATAATTAATGATTTCGTATTTTCTTCTGTATTCAAATACAGCTGGGTAATATGTATGCTGATCCGGTGACGAGACGAGGAGATGGTGCGTGTGCGTGCGTGTGTGTGTGTGTGTGTGTGTGTGTGTGTGTGTGTGTGTGTGTGTGTGTGTGTGTGTGTGTGTGTGTGTGTGTGTGTGTGTGTGTGTGTGTGTGTGTGTGTGTGTGTGTGTGTGTGTGTGTGTGTGTGTGTGTGTGTGTGTGTGTGTACCGTGCATGAGGGCTCGTCATAATAGCAGTTGTTAATGGCTGGCTCGGTGGTTAACGTAACGTTACGTATGTAGCACAAGTTAAATGTAATACATTACTACTTGGTTAGGTTTTAATGAAAAGGAGTTTGGGTTCAAATAAATAAAATCACTATCATATTCTCACTCACTCACACACACAGTGGGGTATCAAGGCTAGCCTCTAGAGAGGATAGCACATAACTCCTCCGTGGAGTTGCACATGGATGAATGAATGTGAGTGTGTGGGTGTGCATGTTTTATGCAGACCACAGGTCAGCCACGTGTTGGTGGTTGTGCGCGTGTTCAAATGCCACGGAAGGTCAGCTGTAGCCGAGGCCCGAGCGAAACCACGACATGCACCTCCAACACACACACACACACAGGGAGTGTACGGGATGCAGACCACCACGCAGTCAGTGGACCTTTTGATTTGCATTGATATATGCGCGACACAGACATCAATATGTCAGAGGCGTTTCATATATCGGTGGCGTCACGCTCGTCACCTGACCGCCAAGGAAGCGCCGCTCTCTGCTTCCTCGTGAGCGGCGCACAACGACGAGGGGGAGGAGGACCATAAAACACCAACTGACCTTAAAAACCTTGTCCGCTCCGCATTTATACCACTAAAGGCTAAGAACAAAAACAAAGGCTTCACCATAGCGCAGGCGGCTTTGGTTCAGGCTGTCAGCTGGAAGCCTGACATCATTTATATGGTGGAATAACAGCGTTCTCACGAAGCTCCAGTCTAGCATTTCATGTTGAAACCACAGTTGGAGGATTACACCGTGTTTTTCTACTGGTTTTGAAGATGTGGGTTCCCTTCACACTGCGCTCTTTGTTCCCAGTAACTGTTGCTGTTGGTCCAGGGAGCGAATCGTCATGTGATGCCTCCAAAAACCCGGCGTCACCAGCGCGACAGAGGCTCACACTTCCCCTCCCCTCAACCAATCAGTGGCGGTGTCTCTGTGGTGTGTCCACTGACCAAGCAATGGTTAGTCTCCACCTCTATACACCTGAAACCCTGTTCAGCGTTACCACTGCCAACACAACAATTACAGCGACAAACGTACATTACCGCTAAATTAGAGGTTTCTCTGTCATAAGCATTCAATCGCGTGAGGCTCCAAGGGCTCCCTCCATCACGTCGAGAGCGGATACAAAAAATGTCCCCAGCCGGATAAATCACGCAGCTGCAGTGTTGCGGCAGCCGGGCGCCTCGGAGCAATTACGCCACGGACCTTTAACTAAGGACCTTGTCTGGAAGAATAATGTGGTGGCGCTGACTGAGAGAAGGATGGAGAGAGGGATGCGGCAGGGTGTGGTCGCGGTGGAGCGATTCAGAATGCGAGGGGATGATGACCCGGGGAGACAAGAGATTAAAAAGGAGCGCAGGGCGCACGGAGGGCTCTTAGGGATATAAAATATGCACGATACGCCTAAATGATTGAGTGAGTGAGCGGGGGTACTTTACCCCTCATCGTCTGTATTCTCCTCCAGCGTCCAACGATACAAGCACGAGAGGGACGAGAGCAGGAAGGACAAGAGAGGTGAGGGTCGAATTTAAATTGCATTGCTCCCCGTAGCTGTGTCTACGGTGTATAATGTAAAGTGTCTTTGAGTATCTTGAAAAGCACTATATAAATTAAATGGATTATTATTATTATTATTATTAAACTCGCTGACGCTCCTCCATCTGGATCGCTCTTCTCAAGGAGCCTCCTCTACAGGGGATCCCATGATAGGACGACCCCCTCCGAACCCCGGGAAGGACACGCCGGAGGGATTGTTTCGTTTAGACGATCAACAGAACTACAGTTTATCCCAGCCAGAAGCTGTCAAAGTCGTCATAAATGTCAGGTTGTCATCTTTCCGACGGTCCTTGAACACATCATGTGCGACGAACGCTTCCATCACAAAAAGCCACCAAAACAACAGTCACGTGACAACACATGAGCGGTGCATTGGGGAGAGGCTGGGAGTAGAATGTGTTCTACATACATAGCACGTATCGGATGTTTACATTGGTAACACTTTTGGATGTATACATTTGATTGTTTACCAGAATTCATTTATGGCATTATAACGGTGCTATACTGCACAAAAGACAGTGTTGCGTTCTCTCTTCTTCCAGCCACGATGGAGCCGTTTCCACATTGCAGTGAAAGACGAGGCCACGGAGAGAAGAAGGTGAACGGCTCGGGGTCAGAGCGCGGAGCAGCCCAACAGTCAGACAGTTAGGGGAGGTCATAATCACGCTGAACATTAGAATGCAGACGGCGTCCTCCAGACCGCGATTGAATGGGGGGGGGAAAAATCTCCGGCATGACAATCAGAGCGCTGGTTTACCAACAAGACTTCCATTAAGATAATTCTGACATCCTCAGCTGCCCCGATTCGTGCTTTTATCAATCGCCAGAAATAAACTACTTTTAATCTTCCCTATCAGATAATTGCACTGGTCCCATGAATCTATTTAATCTGAAATTGTTGCTTCCGCAGCAGTGCTTGGAAACACACACACACACACACACACACGCGCGCGTGCGCGCACACACACACACGCACACGCACACGCACAGACATTTAATGCAATCAATCCTCTTGAGAAATCAGGAGGCACAAATGCTGAATTTTAAGTATGAGGAAGGAACCGCGGAGCATCAAACACACACGGTGTTATTCATGAAGGGGTTCTAACGGGGAAGAGGTTGATCACAGAGTGCTTTGAATACAGCAGGAAAGAACGCGTGATGACCACAGAGGACAGATGAGAGAGTGCTGCTGGTCACAATGAACTGCTCCGGATACGGAGTTTACATCCACGTGTGAATGGACACTCTGGGACACGCACAAAATATGCACACACACACACACACACACACACACAGAGTGAAATCAGAGTGGAATCCCAGCCAACCTGAGCCTAAAGGCTTATCTTCACCATGTGTCAGTAAGGCACACACACACACACACACACACACACACACTCAAACACACACACACTCAAACACACACTCTGAGATTTGCCGGCTGGTGAAATCAAGCTGGCTTTGTGACTGTAAGTCCTGAAAATTAGATAGCTTGCCGCTATTGCGCCCCATTGAGGGATCACACACACACACACACACACAATAAATAAAAAAACACCACACACTCGTGCACACACACACACCGCTTATAAGGACACCTAAATCTTCTCGTGCTCTTGTCCCCGGCTCACCGTGTGCTCCTGGCATGTGCAACTGCCGACTTGATTACATTCATATGGCTGTGTGAGTGTGAGTGTGTGTGTGTGTGTGTGTGTGTGTGTGACCTGATCCTCTGGATTTCCAGAATCACGGCTGCAATCTGTTGCATGGATGGATGGATGGATGGATGGAGGGATGGATGGAGGGAGGGGTAGAATACATACCACGGGAAAAACTAATTACAGAACAGAAGGTCCTTGGGCAAAGAAACACACGCACACACACACACACTCTGCCCCTCGGTATGACACGCATGCGGTTAAGGATGGGTCATCCCTGATCCCCTGCCACCTTTACCTCCATAAAAAAATAACTGCCGCACGATTGGACGATCATCAGGACGCACTCACCTCTACCGACGTACAAAAGGTGAAATACAAATGGTCACTTCATAGAGAGGCCAAGGATTCTCTCTGAAAACCAGACAACTTGGCTGGGAGATCCAGAATATACTGCATCTCTCTCCCACACACACACACACACACACACACACACACACACAAGATAGTGAAGACTAGAACCATCCGATAAATCAGATGATATTGTATCTTTTTAATGCAGAGGCATTTGGTGCCACGAACGCTTCCTGGAGTCTTTTTTTCTACTTCCTGTGGACGCCGTATGGAAGATACACAACACAATGAACGAGATGAATTCCCATCTGGGTGGGAGTCATTACCCGCCCAGCGTGGTTCAGTGGACTCGCAGGGTGGTTCCAGCAGCTTCAAATAAGATGCCCGTTGTTTGGTCCAAACGTGTGCGTTCTCCACGCAGGATGTGTGCAAGACCACCGTTTCCTGCCTGGGTTTTGTATTCAGTCTACATAGCCGATCGGAAGAGACGATGAGATGACGTGGAATGGAGCGAGGGAGCCGAGCGTCTCTAGAGCTGTGTGTGTGGGCGAGAACGAGGCCGCGCACCACGGATCTCCATGCGGGCGCCACCATTCAATATGTTGAGACGCCTTTCCATTTCCTGAACCTCACTTTAGTACAAAAAAAACGTCATTCAATTCAATTCAGTTTATTTTGTATATCACAAATTACAAATTATCCTCACAGGGCTTTACAATCTGTACACATACGACATCCCTGACCTTTGACCTCACATCCTGATCCTTCAGGAGAGCAACAGAGGAGGATCCCTCTCCCCGGATGGACAGAAGTAATCAGATGTCATGTGTACAGATGAACAGCATTACAGAGTTACATGAACACATTACATGAATATGACAGAATGTATAAATGGACCTCCACAATGCATGAAACAACATCATAGTCATAAGAACACGCCGCCATATGCAGAAAATGAGATGAAAAGCCAGAAGGACAGGCTCTGGATTCATATGCACCATATGACAGCCATCATAGCACTACTTTGTGTGCAATCTGAGCTACTTTCTGACGCCAATCTTCACGCGTGAACCTAAAATCAATGTGCAATAGTGGCAATAGAAGGGAAAATAAGCTTGCCGATGAGCAGTTTGACACGCATTAGGACCAAGTAAGGAACGGGTGTTTGTTTCAGTCATAACAAATCAAACCAATTACGGCGCATGATGCATAAGGGTGTTTCGAGACAGCAGCTGAGAAGGCTTTGAGCACACTCGACAGTGGAAACAACAACAGAAACCTTACCAGACAACGTAAATGTGTCAAAATAGCTCCAGCCTGACTGCTGACTGGAACACAGCTGCGTGCTGCACGCCGCACACTCGCCTGATGACAGAAAATGGCGGCATTGCACACATCCGATTTGTTTTTTACTCTGAATCGGAAGCCGTGTGTCTATCTAAGTGGATTGCTGAGTCTGGCTGAGTGTGTGATAAAGTGTGTGTGTGTGTGTGTGTTCAGATTGCTCATGAACTGACGGTTCCACTTCACCTCAGAAAATAGTTTAAAAAAAGAAAGAAAAAAAGCCAATTACAAGTTCCCAGAGAAAAGCCTACCCATTTCTTGTTTTGTTCAAACCAACAGTCCAAAACACGGATATGTTCAATTAAAAATGAGAAAAGCAGCACATCCTCCAAAGGCTTGAACCAGAGAATGTTCGGTCATGTTTGTTTCATCAATTATTGAAATTTCTCGGGTTTGATTTCCTGCCGATCTGGTCATGTCGGGCTGGAGAGCGATGAGACAACTTCCATTTCACAGGAACACTTCTGCAAAGCGCGGACATGTTGAATGTCAACACAGAACAGGTTTTCATATAAAGCCTCGTATCACAATGGCTCGTGGTTAACGCTGTGAAATGATTGGTTTGTGCTCAAATCATAAGGGAACAGAAGCAGGTAAAAACCCAACATTTACTCGTGGGTTTCACACAGGAAATAAACAGCGGTCTCCTGGGTGACGGTCCTGTGTTGGTTTGACCCACCCGCAACCGGCCCTTCGTGGACCTTTTACCCCCCTTTGTAATACTTGTTGTTATACCAGACTAAGCAAAGTCAATGATCACGGTCTACTGATCTCATCTCCAGATTGGTGTGCTTCCAGCTCGTGCCATGCTTGCTCTGTGTGTTTACCTTCGGGGGGACTCGGGCCCCCGTTTCTTCGACTCTGTGCCAAATGCATGTGGTTACCTCGGGAGATGCCGGGCCGCGTCTAGACTGCAGCTCGAGCCGTGTGTAAACTCATGCAAATACCCCGAAAGGTGGCTGCTGGGATGGCGGTTCCCCCAGGCTGCTCCGGGTGCATGTGACGAGCATCTCTTCCGAAGCCGCCAGCCGTATATATTTTAACATCCACAGATACAGACGGTAAAGGATTGGAATCCAATTTCACTTAATACTCCACCTTTTGGAGCAGTCCTGGGAAATCAGCTTTTAATCCCTCCTGGTTGTGTGTTGTGGCTCGGAGCCCCACAGAGTTGAGATCTAATCTGGAGTTGTCTGTGTGTTCGCTCTGGAGCTTTCACGCCAGTAGCACCTGGAGACGTCTCCAACTCCCTCAGGTCGTATTGACGATCGCGACAGCGTCTTCATTACTGCTCATGAAGGGGAACATTGAGACAGCTACGTTTATGAAACCTTGGTATCAAATATAAATCTCCCTCTGTAGAGATATCTGAATAAAATATAGAATGCATTGGCAGCAAAAGCTTGTTAGGATTTGATGCGCTGCTGCAAGAACTGCCCAAATAAATGTTAATCAGCAATTCTGGCAAACCCAATAAAGTGGTTTCAAAGCAGAAATCTCTTCTCACATTTGAGGCTGTATGCTTTTTGTCCCTCTCATGTTATCGTAAATGAAACATCTCTTGGTTTTTCGCTGTTAATCGAAACAAGACGAGCGTGTGTGTGTGTGTGTGTGTGTGTGTGTGTGTGTGTGTGTGTGTTGGGAGATGGCACCCTGTTCAATCACATCATTGTGCTGATCTGCTGGGCGACCGCGTGTCCTTCAGAGGGGTTAAAGCGAACCAGAGACAGTCGCACCCTCCCTGTTCCCCCGGTCTCTTTGTCTTTGCGCCGCCTCCCTGGGTTAGCCCCCCCCCCGTCCCTTCCCTGTTTGTGTACATGAAGACCTATTTCTCAGTGTGGGTGTCCGTCCATCTGTGCCAGTTCATCAGCCGCTGTGTCAGTCTAACAGAAGGCCCATTCTTTCCCCCCCCCCCTCATCAGTCTTATAGTGCTTCCATGTTCACACTTTCACTGTCATAAGGTGCACTTAATCGCATCACCAGCAACTTTACACACACACACTCAACGCGAGTGGAGGTGGGACTTGAACCCGAATCACCAATGGAACGGAGGGGGGAGGGGGGGGGGGGGGGGGGGAAGGGGGTGGGGGAGTCGTGGCAACAAGACAGGCAGCTGTAGCGCTGAGTAACAGCTGTTCATTTGCAACCACATCTGGCACCATCTCTTCCCAGGCGGCGTGCACACACACACACACGCGCGCGAGGGTCTCGGGAGGAAGGGGAGGCCGTTGTGAGTGAGAGAGAGCACGAGTCACGGGGCTTTCCCCCCCCCCCCCCCCGGCCAACCTGACGGGACGCTTACTGTACTCTGTTCTGTGTGGCTTCCACCGGCGGAGATATTTCTCCCCTCTTTTCATTGTATCTCCCCCCCGCGCCCCGCCCCAAAATGAAAAGCATAATTATGTAAAACATCCATTTACACACCCGGGTTGAGAGCCAAGAGAACCACGAGGCATGTTTGCACTTGGAGAGCAGCAGCTGAGAGATAAGTGAGCCTGAGCAAAGCGACTCTAGTCAAACACTGCACACGAGGACCTGCTGCCAGACGCAAGCGCGGCAACAAATAGTCCACAGCTGCAACGTGCAGAACACACTCCATCGCCTCCAGGCCGGGAAGAACACCAGCTGGACCGCTTTACATCTGATGACCAGATGATGATCTTATATTTAGATAGCTCATATATTTTAGGGACGTCACCATACCAGAGAAGGAGTACAGACTGCTGGGAAATACCACTGTTCTCCTCGGCGAAGACTAAAGTAGTGCAATGAATCCACGTAGTCGTGACCTCGCCCACTGGTTAGAGGTCGTTCTGAAGCCTCCAGTTTGACGTTTCGTCCGTTGCCATCACGGCGACAAAGTGACAAAAGAGGGCGGAGCTAAGTACGACCAAAATATTACGACGAATCTACGACGAAGAACCCGGACAACTCCCAGAGTGGACGAGACCGTGGTAGCGCCCTGTCAATCACCTTGTAGCCCCGCCCTAACGCGTACCCTGCTTTATGGTGTGTTTGACAATGAACATCATGCCGTATTGAAGAAGACCTGAAACTAGAAACACATTTGTTTTCTTCTCTTTTTTCATCTTCCATGAGATTTGTATCATCCTCTGTTCTCTCATCCCTCTACATTGATGTCGCCCCCTCCTCACGTTCCCCCGCCGCTTCCCCCTCTCTCGACATCTGATCCCCGTGACGAGTCGCAGACTGCACGCCTTCTCATCTGTTCTCCGACGCCGCCTCGTCTCCGGCGTCCCCCGTGCTTTCATGTCGCCCCATCGCTCCCCTCCCCACATCTGCTGCCTCCCATCCTCAGTCTACCCCGACATCATCATCCAATCCTCCTCTTCCACCCCTCTCCCTCCGCCTCTCCTCTGTTCGTCAACCTCGTCCTCTCCTCTCATCTCTCTCCGTCTTTCACTCACCCCAACACGTCACTCTCCCGCTCCAAGACAAAAGGGAAGATGATGATGATGATGATGATGATGATGATGTGGGTGTCCGTTTCCATATCAACCCTCTTCCCTCCAGTTTGCTCCAAAGAGCTAATTGAAAAGAAGTGTTTCCAAAAAGCGGTGGATCCGCTTCTTTTCAAGTGCCTCCAAAACCAAAATGATGAGTAGCTGAAAAATAGAGCGCTTTAGAGTAGCAGGTTATGAGAATTGTGTTGGAGTTGTTTCTTTACTGTATTTTGGGGGTGGGATTTTAAGGGTTCCGTGCAACGAGGGGACACTTGAGTCCACTACGATGCGTTGTTGGACACACACAGCCACACGTATGCACACAAACACACACACACACACACACTCACACACAGGGGTTTGCATGAATTGGATAACTTCCCAATTGAAGCAGGAGGTCACACACAGCCACAGTGAACACGGAGCGAGCCAAAGCAGGATTTAAAAAGGCTTGGGGCATATTGAGAGGTTTAAAGACAAAACCATATGCACTCAACTCTACTTGTGACCCCCCCCCCCCCCTCCTTGACCCAAGAGCACTTCAACAGTATGGGAGGAAGAAGAAAAAAATAACATTGTTTCACTTCTGGATCAATGAATCGCTCGGTTCTGGCACAAGTGACGGGAGTCAATAAAGCAAAACCCAGTGTACTTAGTCATTAAAGTGTTATGGAACATAAGAGCGTAAACACCTTTCAGGGTGAAATATTCTGCAAACAGTGCTTCATAATAATTTGAGAGAGAGAGAGGGGGGGGGGGGGTCCACGTGACTGCTTTCAGCTGGCAGGTTGTGGTTTGTGTCAGAGCAGAATTTGATTAAGGTTTGAACAGCTTCCTCTTTTATCTTTTATTCTGTGACTGTGCGGTCAGTGTTTCTAGCAGTGAAACGGGAAAGGGGAGGGGGGGGGTGGGGGGCTGGAGGAGCGATGATGAATTCATGTTTGTGGTCGACGGTCTGGACCTGTGTTCTGGTTTTCAGAACATAAATGGCTTTTTAGGTTTTGACATCGCTGCTGTGTTTCCACAGACCATGACAGACCATCAAACTCCCTCACATTAGCTGGTATATGTGCTCACCAGTGGGGTCCAACATGAAGGTCAGGAATGAACATGATGGGAAAGCATAAAAACATCTCTGCCACAAATAAATATGCATATAAGAAATGCTCTTTTAACCAATTTATTTTCTCCTCCATACAATATATGCCCACACCTATGGAGCCAAATCCAGGCCAATATTTTTGTTCGTTGGTTTAAATATAATTTTGATTCAGTTTTCTTTCCAATAAAATATATTTTTTTAATTTTTCAGTAGCAGATTTTAAATCTTTTTTTTTTTTACAATCTTTTTTTTTTTTACAGTTTCTAATCTTATTTTTTCTGTTTAAAATCTTCGTAAACTTTGTTTACTGCCAATCAATTGAATCTGGCGTATATAAAGTATTGAATCATAATTCTCGCGGTACCTGAAGGCAACGTAGTTGAGGCAGGTCCTCAGCCTTCTCTGTTATGCTGTCACTCATGATACCACGCCCCTGTAGTTGAAACCACGCCCCCACGCCAGTTCCCTGCCAAAAGTCTGAACCTGAAAAAAAACGATCTGAAAGTGAAAATAAGAACTGA
This sequence comes from Cyclopterus lumpus, assembly GCF_009769545.1. Taxonomy (NCBI): domain Eukaryota; kingdom Metazoa; phylum Chordata; class Actinopteri; order Perciformes; family Cyclopteridae; genus Cyclopterus; species Cyclopterus lumpus. Next base: position 2,448,822 of record NC_046976.1, on the reverse strand, counting down.
ACCCGAAAAAATAAGATTCGAAACTGTAAAAAAAAAGATTTAAAGTTGAAAATATAAAATATAAAATCTGCTACTGAAAAATGAAAATATATATTTTATTCGAGAAAAAAAACATAATTATAAAAACTATATTATTATATATTAGAATAAAATTATATTTAAACCAACAAAACTTTTCATACCCTTTTTTTTTATTTCGAATACAACTTTTTTTCCAACGAACAAAACTATTGGCCTGGATTTGGCTCCATACACATCGGTATATGTTTTTGTGTTTTTGTCAAATATAAAGCTGCAAAGTTATTCTTTTGCAGAGCGAATATAGGCGTCAATCACTCACGTTGCGTAGAACGGACCAATCTCGGAACCCGTGGGCCATCGCCACGGACAACAGATAACATAACAAAAAGCAGAAAGACCCGTTGCCTTCAGGTCCTACTTGTGACTGCAGAGTCTGTTCATGGAGATTATAGAGACACAACAAAACAGAGACTCTGTTATGTGAACCAAGACAGCACTTTATTACTCCTCTAAACCTTGACCAAGAAAGCACAGTGAGAGCCACGCCTTCAGTTCTTAACTTTCACAATAAAAGCCCTTATTGTACACAGCTACACATGATACACTGTGTAGCTGTTTACCAGAGGAAGGTTAAGCTCACAGTAGCTGAGGCGTGACTCTAATTTAGCTGAGACAGACTGCCAAACGCTGCTCTGGGTCAAACGGATGCTGGTGTTGGACCTCTGTCTGCATGAATCTATTGGAACCCTAATTCCCGTGCCAGCAGCCAAGACTAAGCAGCCAGCTGTGGCGTGTGATTCCATCAGGGGGGTTGTTTGTTCAATTCCCCGCATCACCTCCGATCCTGTTGAAACAGCCGAGGTCATCCAGTCACCCTGACTACAACAGGATTTCCTCTTTCACACTGACACACTCACACACTCTTTGTCGGGCAGCACCGAGCAGCAGTGGTGCGGGAGAGAAACATTCACGCCTATAATCGTGTCACCCACTCAAACCAAATCTCCTCTCGATGAGAGTGTGAAGCAGGATTTCAAATGGAAGGTCACGTCTTCATATACAGTCAATAAGTTCATGTTCATTAGAGTTGAGTGCTACTCGCGTTACAGGAGCTTCAATCCAGCCATATCTGGTCAAAGATGTGAAGATTATGCCTATAAATCCTCCATAGGCCTGGTTTATTGCTATTGTTGCCATGCCAACTCTGGAGGAAACAAATGAGATATGTATTGTTTCCTCCTCCATTAGCTTTCCATCTACCGGCTACGTTCAGACCCTCACCTATGGTCACAAGCCCAAATAATTCTGAAAATAAAATCAATTATTACTATGCTGCTGGCAGCTCTCATGCCTTTTTGCTGCATTCTTGTCTTAAATTGTTGTCTTTTCTTGTCTCATACAGGAGCACTTATAGCATGAAATACTGACCCTAATCCTTCAGATTGACAGCTGAAGGGTTACAAAAGATGCACCGCAGGAATGCACTACTGGTTCTATTTCTCACACTTTTACTACAACTGCACGTCGTTGTGCATATTGGCTTTGCATAATGAGTGCAAAATGTGCCTTAGACAGGGTGAGGAGTTCAGACACCCGGTTGGGCTCAGAGTAGAGCCCTGAAAAGAGGCCCTGGGTGAGACCACGAACACCCTGAAGCCTGGGAACATCTCAGGGTATGAGGGAACTCTGGGACCCCCCATCCTGGCCCCAGATATCCATCTGGATGGACAGATATTTAAAATACCAGCCAACTACCAGAGGCCCGATCAGACAGATTGTTGCTCCAGCGTCCCTCCATCTCGCTGCCCATCTACACCTGACATGTTTCAGTCTGGTTCCCCAGTCGTCTCCATCACACACCTCTGATGGAAGAGATATCCTTCACTTCTAATCAATACAGCTGTCTATCTTTTTTGTTCCCCCACATATGGTGAGCAGCCCTCCAAACGAGAGTTGAGGATGAAGCTACGGTTTCACAAATGGCTGGAGAGGCGATTTGTTGGAATTCTTCTGTAAACTGCCTTTGAGTCCGAGCGGAGAGCCGACACTCAAGCGGCTCTTCATCTGCATTCTCTCTCCCCGGAACGCCTCACAATGCGTTCAGTTTCAGATGTTGTTGCAAATGAAGCTTGTCGTGTTTTGGACTATAGTGTGGGCTCTCCAGGTTTAACATGCCTGCAATTTTATTGAGCACTACATCAATATGAACATAGCTGGAGGCGTATTTTCCCCAGAGTTCTCTCAACATTATCTGATGAAATGCTGCCTGCACTCTTTGAGCTCCTCTCCGTGTTACTCACGCAGTTTGGCTTTGCATTTGAGTAGGAGAGAAGCACTTCCCCAGTGATCGTGGCCTGTGAAGTGTTGCATTTTGGGTTGTTTTTTTAGCTGTAAAACACATTCTACAGTGACCCGGGTGTGAAAGAGCCTCCTGGTACACATCTGGCTCGAGAGACGATCACATCGGGGCCAACAAGGTCGAAGGGAATCAAAATCAAAATGTGGACAGCGAGGATCTTTATAGGCCGCACAACACAAAAAAAATAATCAAATAGGAGTTCTTGTGGAAGTGCGAAGCGGGATTGTCGGCTGGACTGAAAGCATCATTAGTTGTGTAGAAAACACAGGACATTAAACAAGAAGTTTCTCTTTTTCTTCGTAAGAATATGGATCTTCACTTGCAGACGTTTGCTTGATTTGCATTGGACGTATTGCTATTGTTGACACACACAAAAAAAAAGGTTCTATTACAGGGAAGGCGAGATAAAGCCAGCTAAATGAAACCAGAACAGAACTGTTTTCTCTTTGTATTATTCATACGAGGTGATTTGTCAGTGCTGGAAATGTAATTACCCGTGTGCTTGATATATTTCATTAGAGGGAGAGCCGTGTGTTGCATTATTGAAGGACGAGGGTGCTGAACACGCCAACCTGGCTGATCACACCCCTGCAGAGCGGTCAGAAATGGAAAAACTAAGATTTATTTATTTTAAAAGAAAGTTGTTATTTAAAGGTTTTGACACGATAGAATCCCTGAAGTGAGCGATGGCGACTTCAGCAGAGGAGGACGTATCTGCACAGGTGAGAGAGCAGACCTGTGTATTACCAACCAAAGGGCGGTTGAGAATGTGCTCCAGCGCCCTTTCCTGCCAGCCTCACAAAGTAACATGCTTTCGGATCCCATTTCCTTTCACTTGCGATACGGCGAGGCTGTGATGTGCAACTTGAGCGTATTGATCGTCAATGTGATACATGACGGGCAGAGCGTGTCGGATCTGTATCTCTGCTAGGATTCTATTAATATTCTCAGAGTGCAGAACTGGCCGCCGCTGAAGAGGAAGCTGTCCGTCTTCGGATCGGCGTGCACGCGGCCTCTCAGCAGAGAACCCAAAGAAGATCTTTGTGAGATGAATATCTGTCAGCCGTACAGGGCATCGGCAATTACATGTGTTCTGGATGTGCTTACGGATTCAAGAAACACAAAAACAACAGCTTGTTTTGTCACAAACACTCTATTTGTAATTAATGCATCTGTCAGAAGTGTTGACTCGAACACTAATAACAGCCCTGAAAGCCCACAGATGGAATCTTTGCTTCTCTATCAAATTGAATACCCATGCATGAGTTGACAAAACATGGGTTTGTTCAAATAGAAGGCATAATCATTATATTGGCCTGCCACTCCTCCTTGTAGAGTAAACAGCTCTGATGTTTGTACTGTGACATGACTACAGATGATAGCCACCGCTGCTTTTAAAGAGGCACTTCGCCGGCTTCACCCACGAGGATCAGTCCACCGGTCGTGTCAAGTGCACAGAAATTGGGGGCATTGCCATGAAATGCGGTACAGGCATTCAGTTTTTGTCCTCTAGCGCCACCAGCAGATCGACATTCTCGGCCTTTAGTGAAATGCCTCGACCACCATTGGATGGATTGCGATGCACTTTGATCACCACGGGGCCCAGAGGATAAATCTGGCGCAGCCAGCAGGTCAACCTTTTCACTTGTCCAGTGAAATATGTCAACGTCTACTGGATGGGTTGGCAACAAATTTGGGAGAAACATTCTTGGTTCCCAAATAATGAATTTGAGCGTTGGTGGTCCCCTTAGCCCTTTCTACTAAACCCTCCATGAGGGTTTAGTAGAAAGCTAACAGCTATTGGATGGATTGCCATAAAATCTGGTACACACTTTCCCTTTCTCAGGGTGGAAGGTAATCACTATGATGATCATTATTTTTAGTTTGTGCGCCATGATCAGGTCTAAACTTCAATGTGGCCGCCATGCCAATCATTATACTTGCTAAGCATGAACATTTTAGCCACGCCGTTCTCACAACCCGCCCAAATGTATGGATGAGCGACACTACTCTGCTAGAGGGCCCTTTTAAGTATTAGATGGGTGTACAGTGGGTCATCAGCACAATACTAGTATCGAGGTATAGTTAGTATACTTCTACACAGTCCGTGTTTTTGTAGTTGATAGAACAATCTCATCACAACATCCATTCAGCGGCTGCTCCGGAGCAATCGATCAGCAGATGGAGTTTGCCATGGTAATGTACTGTAGGTTTTCAAAGATCCATTTTTCTGGGCTATATATATATATATATAATACATACATATATAAATACATTAATACATACATATACATGGCACCAATGGGAGCAGACAGCCCATGAATTCATTCAGCCAGAATTATTATTCATCTGTTCAGGATTGTTCTAAAATCTTTCTCTATTTTTACATTTAATTGAAGCCCCACTTATTGAATCAGCTAAATTGGGGGAGAAAAACAATCCCAGATCTGTGGATCGCTCGCTGTGTCTGACTTCATCAGAGACCTCCCCAAACAATACAGAGCCAATACTGTGCCGCGATGCTCGGGCCGGCAAACAATGACGGCGCATATTTACTGTTCCAGCGGGTTCTGCTGCTCGATATCACCCACTTTGCTACACATTTCATTTGATTACATCAGGACAGATGAGAGCCGAGGTGATATATCTCGGCGCAGGAACCAATTATGCAAAGAATCAAAGCAAACTCTACGTCCACGGCTTCAAATTAATAACTTTCAGACATCCGGGTGCCCCTTCAGGGATCATTCTATATGACCAATCATGTTGCATCCCATGGATGGAGCCATCGCGCTCCTTGTTGCCAGGTTAGCCGAATGCTCGAAGAATCCATTCACCTGGAAAGATGTGAACAACTTGGCAGAGATGGGGAGTGGAAAATAAAAAATCCATATCGAGAAATCAATCAAAATCCAATCCGTGTACCCGGTGAAGCCCAGCCGGAGATTTCAAGCTGTCAAAAAAAGCAACGCGGTCCCCCTGCTTTCTGCACCTGGCAGCGGAGCGTTAAGACCACTCTTACCAAATGACTGCTGCCGACTGAGAGGGGGGAGCATATTACGGCCTATTATTGAAAGTAAAGCCATCATCGGAAGATTTATCTATTTGGTTTTTTGTTGTCTTTTTTTTTTCCTTCCTGCTTTCACGACACACTCACACACAGGCCTATTAAGCCAAAGAAATGTCAAATCTCATCAACAAGAGTCTCTTTCCCTGAATCATTTGTTATTTCACTTGTTTCGCTCTCGCTGTCCTCGTGCAACGCTCATTTTCTCACGATGTCGGCGTTTAATCAACAGATCCGTCCACTTTAAAATCGTGTAACGTGCTCATTAGTTTCTTGGAACGATGCCGCTCAGCATGAAAAGAGCAAAAAGAACGAGTGGTGATGTTAGTCGACGTAGACTAAAACAACCGATCAGTCGGCGAAGAGGGACCGACTAGTTCTCACATTCTTGAGTCATGCTTAAGTCCCATCTCTCCCCCACTTGACACTTGCTTAAAATATCTCCCTCTCTCTCTCTCTCCCTCTCTCTGGGATTTCATCACTTTGTCTCATTAAGGAAAAATCCAGACTCATCTCTCGTAACTTCGTCTGTCTTCTCTTCTCTAACAACAATTAGCTAGTCAGTGGGACTTACACAAACAGCGTCCATTTACTTGTCCTGGTATCGGAAAATAAAAAAGTAAAATATTTTGTGTCTTGATATCTAGCATTCTTTTGAATTCCAGCCGCCAGAAAGCACCCACATAGTCACACGATTTTCCAAATAATCACTTGTTTTATATCCAATATGAGACCATTTACACACAGATTCTGTTTTCTCATTTGTCGTGGCAGTACGAATCAGTGACCCCTGGTATTTCATTACAGGAAAGCGATGTAATATTAGATGGCGTACCGTGTGACATGGAGAAGTGGCTAACAAGGTGAAAAGGACAGTCGTTTTTCATTTCATGGAGACCGCAGCGTGTACTCCGCCCTGCCCCTGTACGGCCTCCTCTTGCTTCACCCTGCCCCTGTACGGCCTCTTCTTGCTCCGCCCTGCCCCTGTACGGCCTCCTCTTGCTTCACCCTGCCCCTGTACGGCCTCCTCTTGCTCCGCCCTGCCCCTGTACGGCCTCCTCTTGCTCCGCCCTGCCCCTGTACGGCCTCCTCTTGCTTCACCCTGCCCCTGTACGGCCTCCTCTTGCTCCGCCCTGCCCCTGTACGGCCTCCTCTTGCTTCGCCCTGCCCCTGTACGGCCTCCTCTTGCTCCGCCCTGCCCCTGTACGGCCTCCTCTTGCTCCGCCCTGCCCCTGTACGGCCTCCTCTTGCTCCGCCCTGCCCCTGTACGGCCTCCTCTTGCTTCACCCTGCCCCTGTACGGCCTCCACTTGCTCCACCCTGCCCCTGTACGGCCTCCTCTTGCTTCACCCTGCCCCTGTACGGCCTCCTCTTGCTCCGCCCTGCCCCTGTACGGCCTCCTCTTGCTTCGCCCTGCCCCTGTACGGCCTCCTCTTGCTCCGCCCTGCCCCTGTACGGCCTCCTCTTGCTTCTCCCTGCCCCTGTACGGCCTCCTCTTGCTCCACCCTGCCCCTGTACGGCCTCCTCTTGCTTCACCCTGCCCCTGTACGGCCTCCTCTTGCTCCGCCCTGCCCCTGTACGGCCTCCTCTTGCTCCGCCCTGCCCCTGTACGGCCTCCTCTTGCTTCGCCCTGCCCCTGTACGGCCTCCTCTTGCTTCGCCCTGCCCCTGTACGGCCTCCTCTTGCTCCGCCCTGCCCCTGTACGGCCTCCTCTTGCTTCGCCCTACCACTGTACGGCCTCCTCTTGCTCCACCCTGCCCCTGTACGGCCTCCTCTTGCTTCACCCTGCCCCTGTACGGCCTCCTCTTGCTTCACCCTGCCCCTGTACGGCCTCCTCTTGCTTCACCCTGCCCCTGTACGGCCTCCTCTTGCTTCGCCCTACCACTGTACGGCCTCCTCTTGCTCCGCCCTGCCCCTGTACGGCCTCCTCTTGCTGCGCCCTACCACTGTACGGCCTCCTCTTGCTCCGCCCTGCCCCTGTACGACCTCCTCTTGCTTCACCCTGCCCCTGTACGACCTCCTCTTGCTCCACCCTGCCCCTGTACGGCCTCCTCTTGCTCCACCCTGCCCCTGTACGGCCTCCTCTTGCTCCGCCCTGCCCCTGTACGGCCTCCTCTTGCTCCACCCTGCGTCTCGGCGCCAGCTTGATCCCAAATCTGCTCCTTGCTGCTGCAACGCTCGGCACGGAGGATTCAATTCTCTCACTCTCGCTGCTCCTCCTCCCTCCTGACTGTGATCCATTGAGGTTTCACCCTCTTCATTTCCTTCCTGTCCTCTTTGACTTTGTTCCTGTCTCCATAACACCAACACTCTCACTCTCTCCGGTAGAGCAGTTTTCCACCCACAACATACAGGGGGGTTTGATTTACAGCTAAAGCAGAACCCCAAGCACCGTTTATATATCCGTACAGTCATACTTTCTCCTTTATCGTCAGTCACATGACAAACATAGACATTTACAATTCTTTGCTCGAAAACAATCCACTCTTTTGGGAAAACAATCCACTTTTTTTCTTCTTTTTTTTAAGATTCATGGCATGGTAACTGTGTTAAACTGCACCAAAGACATGGCTTTTAGCACTGATCGTGTTGTTTCCACGGAGGAGCAGGATTGCAGTGTCAATCGAGGTAAAATGAGTAGATGAATAAAACTGCTCTCAATGACAACACCGTTCTCTTGAAAGACGGCTGCCTCCAGCCCGCCTGTGAAATGGGAGACAAATCTCTGCTTTGATGATCAGGTAAAAACGTTATGCAGATGAAACCCTCCTGTCCTTGGCTGACCTTGAATTGGTGATTCGTGCTTTTTGGTCACCTTGTTTACCTCGGAACACTGTTCATATCTGAGGCACGTTTATCCATCTTGTTTGGCAAAGATCTGAGGATGCGGAACAAAGACTTGACGATATGTAAGAGACGTGTTTTTAGTTTCTTTTTACATTGCCGTCAATTCACAGGTTGAGGAAGCCTTGCTTGGTTGTCTAAACAGTCGAGAGTTTTGCATTAAAAGTCAAAACAGTGAGGTTCTAAAGTCCCATGAAGGATGTTATCGTGGATGAATGGGCCAAAGGGTCAAAGGTCATGTCTACTGGCCGGCTACAACTCTACTGAGATTTGCATTGTTTCTAAAGGCTGAAAACGTCTCAGGAGGAGGATGAACATTATTGACCAAGCTGTCTGACGGATCAATTGTTTTCAATGTCGTCTTGTAAATGACCCCTAAACTAATAATTCAGCCGGGGCCTCACTGTTTAAGTGCTACATTGATATGTGTGGCCTGAGCTGCCGATACAGGTTGTTAAGAGTCTTATTGTTGAACTCTTGGTACGACTGGATATCTATAGAGCTAGTAATGTCTGTCTGTCTGTCTGCCTGCCTGCCTGCCTGCCTGTCTGTCTGTCTGCCTGCTTGCCTGCCTGTCTATCTGTCTGTCTGCCTGCCTGCCTGTCTGTCTGTCTGCCTGCCTGCCTGTCCGCCTGTCTCAAATCAAACTGTACTTTCAGTTTCACGTAGAAAGACTGTGAAGCATTCTGTAACAACAGTAAATGTATTGAAACATCCTGTATTTAAAGAAAACTAGCTATTACTTTTGTTTTGTGTACAGCTCATCCTTCTGCCAAAAACAGATTACATTTTGGAGCTGTAAATAATTGTTTTACCTTAACTATAGACAGAAACAACCATATGTCTATAGGATTTAGGGGCTTGATTATTTTTCAGGGTTTCAATAACCACAATTCATTTTAAAAGCCAGAAACAAAGTAGAACTGCACACACCAGCTGATCAATATGTATGTGAAATATGACACGGATACGCTCACTGAGTTACGATTCTGCACTCTGAGCAGTGGACTAAGGATGCACCTGTCTTGTTTGTTTACAGCTATGACTCAAGTGTCTTTTAATCCCCCCCCCCCCCCCCCCCCCGTATGCTACTCAGTCAAGCTGTCATAGCACATTACCATGGAGCCCACGCTGTCACTCACTGCATGAATGTGATCAAAGTTTTGGAAAGACGACCCAGCGAGAAGCAGTCAGAAGGGTCTACAAAATGTGTTTGAAGGATTCATCCAGAACGACATCTCCTTCTAACCTCTCCGGGTATTGAGTACAAATATTACACAACGTCAACGCTGGCCGACGATTGGCCAGTCTGCGTTCGAAGGGCGGGACGATTAATCTGGCATTGATTTCTTAATGTTAAAATGTCCCCCCAAAAAAGCCCATTCTACGAGACGATTCAAGCGCCACTGTGGAAGTCAAGCAAATAAAACGTGGCCATCACAACTAATTGTGTTTTAACAAAACAATATTGTGTTTCAGAGCCGAAAAGCCATGAGGGGTTTAATTTTAGCTCAAAACACATCATTCTTAGTGCTTGCCTTACCACATAAAGAAATAATAATAAAAAACACTCACCCCTCATTAGAATGAGCACCTGGGTGTCATTATCACAGCTGAAACCAAATGAGGAGTCTTTAAACAGCTCCAGCAACAGCCAGCCATGATCACAATCATCATCACTGCCTGCACACAGCGCCTGTGTGTGTGTGTGTGTGTGTGTGTGTGTGTGTGTGTGTGTGTGTGTGTGTGTGTGTATGTGTGTATATGTGTGTGTGTGTGTGTGTGTGTGTGTGTGTGTGTGGTGTGTGTGGTGTGTGTGGTGTGTGTGATGTGTGTGTGTGTGTGTGTGGTGTGTGTGTGGGTGTGGGTGTGGTGTGTGGTGTGTGTGTGTGTGTGTGTGTGTTCCTTAACCTTTTGCCACAGCTCAGCGTGACACTCTAAATACAGATTCCACATCAGTGACAGCAGGCCCCCAAAGAATTTAGGAAGTGCCTGGCAACATGGGAAAACAGACAGAGTGTGTGTGTGTTAGTGCGTGTGCGTGTGCGTGTGTGTGTGTGTCACAGTGAAACAGAGATCTCTTTTCCAGCCTGGCTTCTTGTTCTGATTGCTAATTAGCTTGTCAGCAGTCATTCCTGTGTGCTCTGCTGTGGCACACCGTCTCACCATGAATGTGCATTTTGTGTGTTTTCTTTCCACAAACATTTTATGGAAGCAAACAGCCCAAAATCTCTAAAGTAACCGGTGCATAAAAAACTATGTTTATGCCTCTCACTTTCAAACATTCACCACGTCCATCTTTTAACGCAAAGCATCTGTTTTCCCTCATTTCAGAGTTTCTTACTCTCTTTAGTGACTTTTTAACACACACACACACACACACACACACACACACACACAGACACACACACACACACACACACACACGCCTTCAGTCGGCACACACAGTGTGTCTAATGAGGTGCAGTACAGTCACTAGGCCTAATAGAACAGTCACAGTGTGTTATCCCTCCTCCGTCTGAGGTCTTCCTCAGTCTTCCTCCCTCTAAACACTTGGCCCTGCTGTCCAATCACCCGGCAGACACTGAGCTGCTGATGCTTCCTCACTGCGCTTCGCCGCATTCACAACAAAGATCTTTCCCAGCTGGTAGCGCACTGGCCCAGCTTGGAAGACCAGCGAGGACACTCGGTTGCTTTAAAATCTTTGACTTTACGTGTAGAATCATCCAACTATCGCCATATCTTTTCCCATGCAGACCGGTATCTCCGGTTTGATTAGCCCTAACAGAAGGCTGAACTCCCTCTGGACATGCTCAAGGGGGCCCTGGTTTCTCGTCACGTAGTTCAGAAATGCATAAAGTTACACAAGGTCCTCGTGTGCTTTCCCAAGTCAAGGTCAGGGAAAGATCCCGCTCAGAGGGGAGGGGAGGCCTCGTCATTGTTGTAAAGAAATCAACAATAACTCCACGTTGAAGGTAGATGCTCAGAACCCCAGAGCAGCCAGCTTGACCTTTCCCCTGAGAGTCTCCTTTTGTAGAAAAGAAACTGGGTCTGACTTCCCTACTGAGAGAGGTGGAGTCTGAGGGCCGTATACTTCAGAGACACTGCAGCATGTTTGGTTCACTTCACTGCCCGTGAGAGATGCCCAGAACTCCACGGATGGCTTCCCCCGTGTTGTGTGCAGGCTTCTTTTTTTCCCTTTCCTTTTTTTTTTTTTTTTTTTTTCAAACGTCACAAATGTTTCTGGCTGCCAAATCCAGGCTGGTGTGATTAAACCGTAAACGAGGTGGGTGACATTAATTTGGCGCCGGCCAGCTAAAGCGCGAGTCCCTCTCGGCGTTCCCCGTCATCAGTCTCCCGAACACGGAAGACTGAATTACTACTTCCGACCACCACCTCACGGGCGTGTGCCTCCGCCACCCAGCCACGTTGTCGTGTACATCCATGTCTGTCCAAATCATTTCATCCTTAGACATTGGTTTGAAATTGTCATAAATTGTGTACAAATTATTGGCCAAAAAACACGTTCCTGAGACACTGCGTTCTGAAAGTTAAAACCAACACCAGCTTGCTCCACAGGTAATTAAACATGACATGATGTCATTTTAAACTATGCAACCTTCGGACGCCCCGCCCCGCCTCTGTGGACGGTGGGGAAGAGAAAAGGGGAAATGCACCTGCGGGGGCCCGGTGCCTCATTTAATATTCGCAGCTGTGGTTTTCGGCCGTAACTTAATTTTTACGGCGTCTCTGCTCTAAAGACTTACACTTAAAAAGGTCACGAGGTTCAGGCCCCAGGACTACCAAGGGGTCGCGTGTCGAGGCGAGTCCCGGGCTGCACGGCACTACTGGCTGGTAGAAAAGCAGCCGTTCAGGTACGGGCACTTTCTTTTCTTTTTCTCTTGTCCTCTTCAGAATAACTGAAGGACACCTGCATAATGCTGCCTATTTGGAAGTCATTGAAGTAGAACAAAATATTCAAATTTAAATTCTCTTTCAAATTGACTCACCTGAATTTGCACTGACCTGACACTTATGGGTCGGTGCTTTATAAAACAGCAGAGTGTGTTTCTCACAGCGGAGGCCATCAACCGGCTGAGGAGCAGCAGATGCCTCATTCTCCAATGAAACTCATTTAAAAGAGCATTCTAAACTTCGGCGATTTAATGAAAAAATCAAGGTATCTAAACCTTCAATGACGTTTTGATTTGATTAACAGGCTGCACTATCCACTATTTTAATAATCGAGTGCTATTGAATATTCCATTGATTGGTCGGATAAGAAATAAATACTTTAAAAAAGGTATACAACATGAACTCAGTTGTTAATATACAATATTAACACATAAACATTGCCTTTTAGTTGTGCAAGCGTAATAATCCTCGATGCAATTACGCAATCATTATATGAATACAACATGATTTTTGGCAATCAGGTTGCATGTATTCTTCTTTTATTACTGCTTGAGACAAATGTCCTTGAATATAACCCAACAGAAGTAACACACTTCCTCTCAAAATATGTCTCAAAATGTTACCTTCTTTTCTCTGTGATGGCTGAGAATTGATAAAGAAACCACGGTTCTTCCAACATATCTCTTTTCGTCATGACACAAAATCACCAGTTTTGTCCTGTTTCCTTCACAAAGTAGGTATATTGCTACATTTCCCTGAAATGAGAGCGTGTGCGTGAACAGGCCTCAGACATTCAGCATTGAGTGAGAGGCTGACAGGGGCCGCATGAAGACCCGACAGCACTCACAGCTGCAGCCGATGAAGCTATGACAGTAAATCACAGGACAGATAACCCGGCTAACGGCTGCAATGCATTCTGGCCAATTGGTGCATTAAGTCATAAAGCAGAGACAGCTTAGAAAGGAGACCTACTTTACAGTCATTTCCCGTATCTGTGTCACATGGGCTTCCTCACTGTCCGGCCCCTTTAGAAGACTAGAGGCAGGTCCTGAGCACAGACTGTCAAAGGAAGTGGACGTGGTCATGGGGACGTCGCCCGTTGGTTTGTGGACTGATGTTTGGAAGCCTTGAGTTTAGCGACTCCTTTCTGTCTGAGCAACACACTAGATACCTTCGTCTGTTGGGGATGGACCGTCGAGCTGCTGATGAAACTATCAACGTCATCTGTCAACTGTTGTTCCCTAGTAAACAGATTTACTAGGACGCTAAATATGGCTGTAAGCTGTGTAAATATGGTGTTAGTAATTTGACCACGCCCACTTAGAGGACAGGAAGCGTATACCATTTCATTACCTTGTAGTGGGTCGTCTTTGGTTAGAGCATCTTTAGTTGAAGGTTTTATTTTATTTCCCCTTGTTGCTGGCAGATATATTTAGCTATAATGACATTTTGGATATTCTTTTTATGTTATGTAAAGGACGGTGTCGATGTAATGACTGTGATGGAGTCTAGGACATAGCAAACGCAATGTCCACACTGTACAGGAACATTTGTAGTAATAGTATGTATTGGAGTAGTATTCCTTGGCTGCTAAAGGGAAGACAATGCTTACTGATTATGAATGCCAATCTATTGATACTGGGAATAAAAACATTTTAAAAAACAAACTAGAAATAGAAATGACAGAAAATGCAATCAGGGTAAGTCCTGAATAAATCAAAAGAAAAGACCCAGAGTGAGGGACTGACTGGTCCTGAGGCCACCACTGTTAAATATGCATGCTCCCCAGTTACACCATATGGCACATGGTACAATTAGGGCAGTTTAAACATTTAAATATGTTCCATACTTTTCCAGTGTGAAAGAGCACATGACTTCAGTTGGGGTTAGGAAGCCCTCAGAATATATGTGAAGCAGACATAAAGACTGGATTTAACCCTCCACTTGGCTGGATGATACAATCAGTGGGGACAGGCTTCAGTGTGTGTGTGTGTGTGTGTGTGTGTCTGTGTGTGTGTGTGTGTGTGTGTGTGCAGAGTGTGACATTAGCCCACATCTGTTCACGTGGGAGCTCTGTCAGTTTAGCAGACTGAACAGCCAACAGCAAGAGTCTCAATACTAACAACTAAAAGCAGGAAGTTGGCACTCACAAAGGACTACGAGATGGATGGCTACTGACATGGAAGGTTAAGATCGGCTGCGAAGGGAAAGGGCACTTCCAGTCCTTATTTGGTTCGTTTCAGCAGCAATAGAACAAAACAGAAAAAGAACAGTAGTTATCTATACTAACTGTAGTATCTAGGGCTGAAACAATTCTGCAAGACACTCAAGAAACTCTCGTACTAAAAGTCATCCGACTCCGTTTAACCAAATCGCCAAAACCTACTCCGAAGCGCGGGTTTGCGGTGTCGCTAACAGCTGCCCAGATTGATTTAAACAACAGAATGCAGGTACTCTAGGTACCAGGGCTTGAGACTAGTCCTGTCGGTGGAAAGTGTCCACGATAATGCAACATTGTGAACAGCAAATGCGCGTTGAAATCAACAGGTCGGCTAGTTAACGTTAGCTTGTGGCTGTCAGCAGCCGCTGCACAGCAAAGTGCTGCTTGGCTAAATAACGGAGCTAACGGCTAATGTTGACGAGGATCCGTTGAGCAACATCGGGATGCGTTCAGGCTCTATTCGGTAAAAAGTACTGTGCAAAGTTAAAGTGTAATGTTATCACGACATGTGCCGATGTCATCATGTTAAATGTACCTTTGGTGAGATGTCTGTACAACAAAAGGAAAAGAGGGCATTGTGACTAGCTCTAAGCAGATTTGAATGCTTCATTAGAACTACTTTTTTATTTTGTATGACAGTTTGCATCCATGTCTGTCCAAAATCATTTTATGTCCAATTTAATCCAATCAATGTCAAAAATGTCATCCTATTAGACATTTGTGTGAGATTGTCATGACTAGCATATCAATTCATGAATAATGGCCAAAAACGTGACTTGGACTACAACATTATAATCAGGTCTACCAAGTGGACACTTGTGCGATGTTTGAGGAAATTCCCTCAAGGCGTTCCTGAGATATTACGTTCATAAGGATGGATGGATGGACAACCCAACAACAAATGCTCGGGGGCATAAAAATGGTACTAGTCCAAACACACAGTACAGGCTGCCTCCTCTTTCAGTCCGTGAGGCCGAAGCCATGTATCTGTAGCCCACTGAGCTTGAGTCACCACTATTATTAGGGAGCGAACTATCTGCTCTCTAAACCTGATGGAAAAAACTGGCGACAGGTAGATGCCTCTATGCCTCACTGGTTCTGAAATACATTTTCCTGGCTCACTTGCATTGAACATTCTGGATGCCGGCCTTTTACAAATACTCATTGAATGCTTTTTATGAAATTTATATGCATATAAAGATCGTTATATAAAGATTAACTGTACATAAACAAGCTTTATTTACACTGTATGGTTCAAAGAGTCACTGACCGTGTCGCTAGCTAGCTTAGCAGTCTGATCCAAAAATCTGATCATGAATGTATTTCTAGTAATACTATGATCAATTGTTGTGTCTTTCTAGCCAAACAGCTACCAGGGTGCCTGAAACTTGCATTCTTTCTAATGAACATCAGGGGGCGACTCCTCTAGTTGTCTACAAGTCTATGAGAAAATGATTTGAGTTCTTACCTCTGTAAACATTGTAAACATAAGGTTACATTTAGCACTCCCAAAAAACTTTCCAGAGATATTGAACGAAACATAATCTATATGAGAAGGTGGAAATGGTAGTTCGTTGATATTTTTGGCCTCATTAATAACTTTGACAATCAATAGATTTTCTGAATTGTTAGTGATTATTTCATTAGTTTTAAACTTCAGATCACCATTAGGGAAAAGAAATTTTGTGGAGTAACGTTTACATTTCTCTTTCAACAACAAGCCACTAAAAAAACTGAAGTAAAAACACAAAATAATCCGTGAGCCATGCCGATGTGATCAAAATGTCGGAGCGGCCAGTTTGGTGCCGTCTTTAAGCCCTGCGGCCACCTCATAAATAATCTGCAATTGTGCAACAGGCCTTGCATACAAAGCAACCGTAGCTGTGCGACGTGAGTTGCTGCACGCCCTTGGTCCACCGGCATCGGGGGGGGACGGAGAGGATCAGACATCGTTGTACAAGTGGGACACTTTTAAACAAAGTGTTGAAATATTAATGGGGCGAAGGAGCCGTTGGAGGCCACCTTTAATTTGTGCGAATGCAAACTGACCCCAAGGTCACTAATATTACACTGTGGCACAGATTGACTAGGATAGAGCCTGTGAAATGGGTTCTTTGATAGTCTGGGCAGAATACAGAGCGCACTGTATAATACAATGGCCTGGAGCCCACGGCAGGCGCAGGGGGGCCGTGGGGGGAGAATTATCTGGAGCTTGGGCCACATCAAAGTGTTTGCAGCACAATGTGTGTGTTTTACACCATCACCCCACTGACCCGCCATCTTCTCTGGCGATGCGATTGGTGAAAAACAACCAGAGGAATGTTGTCCGAGAAGACGAGAGCCGTAATTAGTGTGCGGAGGAACTTCTTTTGCAGTGCTGCCTTTCGTTCTCCCCATTATTTCATGGGGGACGGCCCTCGGAGCCAAGTGCGCTTTGAGTGGAAGAATTTCAACTTTATTTTAACTTCCGCGCTGAACTTGGAACGAGTTTCCCACAGTTGCGTAGCAACAGCAGCACCTACACGTTGAGTTTCCTGTTTCGGTGAGGCCAGCTATAACCAGAGTGGTCCACTGGACACGAGAGCTCCTCAGCGCTCATCAACGCTCCGGCCGGAGCCCAGGCAATTAGTGGGAGAAGGTTTGGTACAACAGCGCCAGGCCAACATGGCGAGTCCAAACCATTAGAGCCGTGCTCCGCCGCACCATTCCAATAACATGATGGTGGGAAAAAAAGAAGAAGTTGGAGTTCGGTTGTGTAACGCCTCTCAAAATTCCCTCCAAGTGTGCTTCACTTCAGCCGCCCCGAAGCTCAGCGGCACGCCATCACTCCTCCGGAGAGAAATGCACACCTCGCATGAACGGCAGAGGGTCCATCACATTACAGCTGCGGAATGGAAATTGACAATCGACACTTAGAGACGGTTTTCTTTCCGCAGCGGAGCGGATGTTTGCTGCTCAAAGTGCTCAAACGGACTGAAATCTGCTTTGTACGTTCAGATAGAAGTCATTGGCCAGGGTTTTTGTTGTTTTTTCACGCTGGTTTTGGAGCGTTATTTTGGCGGCAGTAGTCGGGAGGGGGGTAATTTGGGGGAGGGGGTTTGGGTCCAGGTCCCTGTGTAATGAAGAAAGCACTAATTTTACACAATGGGGCTGCCTTTATTCTCTGCATTTTGGTTTCTGCAAGAGAAATGGTCAGCTGCTCCCCACTCCCTCTCCCAAAATCATTTTCCTGCTGACGTGGCCTTTCACTGCTGAATGAACACCGGCCCCGGCACAGTGCCGTGTGGATAATACCTCCAATAATCTCTTTAACTCTTTGCAGTCCCCGCGGTGCGACTGCCCCTCCGCTCCAAACATGACCGGCGTGACAGACCCGTTCAGACGGCAGATTCACCCCGCCGCCAGTCTGCCAAACCCCTTTCCATCTGCCTCGTCTGATGAACTCCTATCTTCTCCTTTTCATTTAACCAAAGTGGCTCTTTTTTTTTTCTCTCTCTTTTTTTTACACTGCCTCACAGTCCTTATGCTCTTTTCTCTTTGAATCTGTTTGCGCCCCAATTAGTGGGCACGGGATGCTCTTTCTCGGCCCCAATTTTGGGGTCTAGACTGATAAGCAGAATGCTTCTCTACATAAAAACCTTGCCTGGTTTAGTGTTAATGAATTACCCTCTAACCTCCTGGGTTTCATTAAAAGCATTCACACGGGATAATGAAGTCCACCGAACTCACAGGTGCTCTACATCCTGTACAGTCGTGTGAGGTTAAGGTTTTACATCACTTACTACTAATGAGTGGTGATAAAAAAAGAAAGATCTGTGACTAATAGCTGAACAGTTCAAACTCCTTATGTTCTTGACTTGATGCTTGTACCGTAATAAAGACTCAAAACCTTTCTCCACTACCGCTGAGATGTCTTGCGATTTAGAGGACAAGCCACACCACCAAAAAAAAGAAAAATAACCTCAGTTTGAACCAAAACACACAAAGATATTCATTCATACTGGCATTGGACAAAAATACAGATTTTTACGAGATAAACAAATCCATCTCTTCTCCCACGATGCCAAGTCCAATACTTAAACTCAGATATGTGACGGGTGCATACTGTACGTTAACTAAACATACAAAAACATGGAAGCAGTAACTGCCAAAAAAATAAATAACCCAAACAATAAAACACACTTCCTCTGAAATGTCAACTATTCCAAGAAATGGACACCATGTGTTATGGTCTTTACTGTGGGTGATGTTTTCTCAGTACTGTTGGAAAAGAAATTTCAGTAGGACTAACCCCGACTATCATAGACTGTACATGTCCTGTACATTGACGACATGACCACTCCCCTAAAGTGTGGCCCAAACTTCGGGATCGCCTCCTGCTGGCTGCAGCCGGCCTTTTACAAATACTCATTGAATGCTTTTTTATGAAGTTTATATGCATAGAAAGATCGTTATATAAAGATTAACTGTACATAAACAAGCTTTATTTAGACTGTATGGTTCAAAGAGTCACTGACCGTGTCGCTAGCTAGCTTACAGTCTGATCCAAAAATCTGATCATGAATGTATTTCTAGTAATACTATGATCAATTGTTGTGTCTTTCTAGCCAAACAGCTACCAGGGTGCCTGAAACTTGCATTCTTTCTAATGAACATCAGGGGGCGACTCCTCTAGTTGTCTACAAGTCTATGAGAAAATGATTTGAGTTCTTACCTCTGTAAACATTGTAAACATAAGGTTATTGTCCGAGTTCATGACCATAAAGCAAGGTATGCTTTAGGGCGCGCTACAAGGATTGACAGGTCAACAGAGTCTACATCGTCCAAATATGGTCACTCACGTTCACCAAATGGTGACAGCCAAAATGTCGAACTCGAGGCTTCGAAGCTGCAGTCTACAAACCAGCGGTTGATGTCACGCCGACTACATCCACTTCTTATATACCTTTATATGTTTAAAACATCTCTGGGATATTTTGGCTTCACCTTTGCACAGTAGGAGGAAGAGGTGAGCCGTCCTTTCACACTGGAGCAGAAGAGCCTTGATCAGTTTGATTACAGACCGTGAAAGCACGATCCGTCTGTGTGTTAATCTATACACATAAGGTTTTAATTGATATACACGCAAGTACCCAAAATAAGCTAGCAACAAAAAAAGAGTTAGATTTGCTCTCCTGCTTGCCAACTTCCTCCCGCATTCTAAAAAGAAGTAAAATCCCAACAAGGGAGCACTGAGGCAAACGGTTATTTGTGTGTGAATTCTGTGAGGAACCCAGGAAGCCAGATGATGTCTGAACCAAAAGGTTTGGCACAGTTGCTCCGTAACCTTGAAGGCGTATTTGGACATTTTGAAGAAATGAGAGCCTTCCTTTTTTTCATTTTTTTTCAAAGTCTTTGTGAGGTGTAATCCGTCATATTAGCGGGCGGCAGAAGCTATTTGTGGGGCTCAGCAGGGCTGCTGCTGCTTGCTGGACACAGATATGAAACTGCTACCGATCCTCTTTGAGCAGGCGATAAGGCATATTGACAGAAACTCAAGCTCTAGTCCTTTAACACCATTTCTCTTCCCCCTTAGCCTCTTATTTGTTCTACTCTCACTCTCCTTCTCTTATTCGCTCCTCTTTCCAACTGAATAAATAAATAAACACAGAGATGGGCAGAGGCAGAAAGGACGCAGGGAGAGAAAGAGATGAGAGAAAGAAACTAGGGCACTCCAACCTGGGCACATCGTCCAAAGCAATTTGCTCCGATGGAGAGCGAGGCGGAGAGGAGGATGGAAAACAAGGAGCTTAAGAGCATCTCTGCTAAAGAGGGGATGGCCAAGAGAAAACAAGCAAAATGGACTGACAAGCTGAGTCACTAAGAGAGAGCCGGAGATTGAGAAAGTGTTGGTAAAAAAGACAAAATGGACAGAGCGAGCGGGGGGGGGGGGGGGGGGGGAGAGAGAGAGAGAGAGGCAGTGGTGGAACATTGGACTGACGAGCGACTTGGGGTATCTTCATTAAAAAACTAAACTGATGGTTCGACGGAGAAATACTTATAACTACATTGAAATTGTATTAAATGTATTTTCTGCGATGATCAATCCATTGACAGAAAATACACTGACTACAGTTTTGGTAAGCAACAATTTTCTTGTTGCTGGCTTAAGCTTCTTCATTGTGCTTCTTTTCTGCATTTATTTGTATCTTTGTAAATTGAATATCTTGGAGTTTTGGACTGTTGACAAAAACAATTTTTTTTGACCCGACGGGCTCCGAGATATTGTGAAGTAATTTCCCCGATATTTCCTAAAACAATTAATCCCCAAAAAATAATCAAGAGATTAATCTATAATGAGAGTAATCTCTGGCTGCAGAAACACTGATATGAAACAGTGCAACAAAGACGGCTCATATCAGTGGGAAGCGAGCTGGAAGCATCCGTCAGCAGTGAAAGAAATGTAGTCAGTTCTTCGTTTCCATTTCAAGGGGAGACAACATCAGCCGGCAGCACCACGCCCACGTCTTCTTAGATGGTAACTATTTCAAATAGCAGTGGGGGATTGCGGCTGGTCCCAGAGCTCGCATCAGGCCACCAGCGAGCGGATATCTGGAGCTGACAACCAGATTTTTACATTGAGGGAGGCGTGTTGGATCAACAATTTAAAAAAGGAAGGAAAACGAGAATTGCTAGCAATTGATTGCTTCAACCAACCACTCAGATGTCAGTATTAATGTCTTTTCAAAATGTCATAATTTCATTATTTTATGCTATTAGACATTTCTGTGAAATCGTTATGATTAGCATATGAATCGCGAGTGAAGGCCAAAACGTGTGTTTGACCATTGGTTCGTGGACTGCTGTTTTGAAGCCTCGAGTTTGGCAATTTGGCCGGCGCCATCTTGGTTTTTTGGAATCAGAAGGGACTTGAGAGGGTGGAGCTAAATACTATCGAATGCTGAAAAAGGCATTCATGTGATGAAGTGAAAACGCACTGTGAAAGGGTGAAAGTCGGAAGACAAAAACAAGGACAACTCCCAGATTTGATTAGCGACCTGTCAATCACCTTGTATCCCTGCCCTAAATCATATCCTGCTTTATGGACTATCATTTACTAAATGAAGATCATGCTGTATTGAAGACTTGAAACTAGAGATTGAGACCATAAACTCATGTTTACAATGTTTACTGAGGGAATAAATCAAGAGAGAAGTAGATTCATTTTCTATAGACTTCCATGAACTTCTATACAATCTTCTTTTTGCAAGTACCCTTTGAAATGCCATTAGAAAGAATGCAAGTTGAAGGCATTTCAGTACTGGCTTCACTGTTACCAGCCAAAATATCAGAATATGAGTTCAAAAATGAGTAAACAATCTTAAACAACCGCCCTGTCACAAACACCACGCATACTGTTGCTCCCATTGGTAATGAGCCACTACCAAGGTTTCAGTGAGCTGCCAAGTGGATTTGTTGCTGTTTCCGTCTCCAGGTGAAAGAATGAAATAGAAGCTGGCAGACATTAAAGGAAAATAACAGCTGGACTGGACGGACAGACAACCAAACAAAACATAAAGCCTAAAAATAAGGTGTTGCTTCGAGCAGAGTCGTTTCCTGAAAGATGTCTGAAAGAGGAGCTTTGAGTGGAACATAGAACATCATGACAACATGCAAAGAACTGTGGTACAAAGAGAAAGCTGTCAAATAGAAGCCGTATAGTATGTCGAAAGCTCCAGCTAAGTGGCATCCAACAATTACATCCAATTATGACCTGCAGAATAGAAAAGTAGTGCCTCCTTCAAGGAAAAAGTTGCGAATGGAGAGGGGGGGTTAGTCTATTAGTGATGCCACCTCCCAGCGACTTGGCGTCAAACAAGTCAAGTTGTTCGAGCGCGGAGTCACAGCTTGAACCTCGCAGGCCGACAGCATTGATTTACCCAAAGGTACTTCATGTCGCCCCCCAAGATCCATGATGAACGAAACAGACGAATGGAGACAAATGCACAAAGGAAGAGGGAAGCGTAGGCAAGTGACAAAGGAATGCGGGGTGAGGTGGAACAGAGGTTAAGTGGCAGCGAATAGGAAGGGAGAGACTAAGGAGCTAGGCGTCAAGACGAGATGGAGTCGGGGATTGAAAAGAAGAATTAAACAAAAAGAAGATGAACACAGAGTGAAGCGAGAGGGCATGAAGACGAGATGGAGGCAGAGATTGAAAAGGGAGGAATGGGTGACCAAAAAACAGATGAGGGAGATGAGATAGATGAGGAAGGGATGGAGACTGCAGAGTGGTGAGGGAAGGAAAGGAAGGGAGCATGAGGAGAAAGAGGAAGGACGAAGGGGGGCGGCCCCTCAGAGATAGGCCATTAATAATCCATGGGGCCTTAAGTACTCCTATTGAGGGAGAAAATCGCTCCTGTGAGCCTGGAAGCAGCAGCATTCCCCCCCCCCTCCCTCCCATTCAGTTAGACTGCCTCTCTTCAGTATGGCGTCTTGTTTGCTGCGTGTTTTGGTGGCATAACGAGTGGCCACAGTTATTCTCCTGCTCCAGCATGTGACGTAACCTTACTAACTCTGCTCTCCCTCCCCCCCCCGGAGTCGTTGTGACTTCACGTCTCATAGGGTCCATTGGACCTGGAGGTGTCTGATGCCTGGTGAGCCGGCCTCCCGCGTTGGCCCTGCTGATGTCCCGCCCCCCTTCCTCTCTACCTCCTTCTGTTTCATGGATCGGAGTTCCATTCATACATTGTCATATTCATGTAATGTGTTTATGTAACTTTGTAAATGCTGTTCATTCTGTACACATGACATCTATTGCATCTGTCCATCCGGGCAGAGGGATCCTCCTCTGTTGCTCTCCTGAAGGTTTCTTCCCTTTTTTCCCTGTCAAAGGTTATTTTTGGGGAGTTTTTCCTGATTCGATGTGAGGTCCTGGGACAGGGATGTCATATGTCTACAGATTGTAAAGCCCTCTGAGGCAAATTTGTAATTTGTGATATTGGGCTATACAAAATAAACTGAATTGAATTGAATTGAAATTGAATTACTGTCACGTAATGATAGTTTACGACCAAAATATCAATAATGTTTTGAAAAATAGATTAGTCTCAAGTGCAGGCCGAAAAAAGGCACCGACCGTATCGGCTCTCATGACATCCCGAGTGGCGCATCAGTTGATGACAACCAAAATTGACACAATACATACACAAGGCTTTATGGCCTCTTTCTGTACCTCTCTCTCTCTCTCTCTCTCTCTCTCTCTCTCTCTCTCTCTCTCTCTCTCTCTGTCTGAGCGTGAGGTCGGAGGTTGGGAGCGGAGAGCGTCATGTTCGGAGTTGACGGTGTTTTTTCCTGTGTGTCTCGTAGTGAGTGTAGATCAGTGTATGTGTCGGTGTTGAGTGGGGTACTGTGTGCACAAGGGGGGTTTGGTGGGTTGAGTGTGGGTGTTTGTGAGCCGCCGGCGCGCGCTAACGACGTGCTAACGGCGGGCTAGCGGGGAGCTAGCGGCGGGCGTGCTAGCGGAGTTAGCACGCCAAAATGGACTTAAGTTGGCTCACACGCAGACACGGGATTCGGCTTATGCCGGTATTCCCGTGCACGGTGGAGGACTGCAGTCTGGCGGTGGGGGAGGTGGTGGGCTACAGCAGCGTGAAGTCCGCTGCCCGCATGAACAAAGCTGTGGTCTTGTTCTTGGACAGCATCAGCAAGGTCAACACGGTGGTGGAGAGCGGGGTCGTGGTGTTCAACACGCACGTCCCCGTCTCTCCCCTGGTCACGGCGGAGGTGAGGGTGACGGTGGCGAACGTGCCGCCGTTCGTGAAGGACGAGGTACTGGTGGGGGAGCTGTCGAAGCACGGGAGGGTCACGTCCCAGGTGAGGAAGATGTCCTCTGGGAGTAGCTCTCCACTACTGAAACACGTGGTGTCACACAGGAGGCAATGCTTCATGCTGCTTCATGGCAGGAGCGAGGACTTGGACATCACCTTCACGGTGAGAGCTGATAACTCTCTTTTTATCATTTATGCAAAAACTGACAATATGAAGTGTTTTAACTGTGGGAGGGAAGGGCATCAGAGCAGGGCCTGTCCTCGGAGGAAGGCTGGTGGACAGGACGACACCAGGGGGGACCCCAAAGACGGAGAGGACACGGAGGGGGGTCGGGAGCAGCAACAGGAGGAGGCAGGTGGGGTGAAGCAGGTGACCACAGAGCGGGGAAGTGGGGGGAAGCAGGTGAACACAGACGGGGCAGAGGTGGGGCAGCAGGAGGAAGAAGAGGAAGGGGCTGAGATGGGTCAGCAGCAGGAGGAAGAGGAAGAAGGGGCTGAGATGGGTCAGCAGGAGGAGGAGGAAGAGGAAGAAGGGGCTGAGGTGGCCCAGGAAATCCAAAAGGGGGCAGGGGCGGCCCAGGGGGGGGCACATATTCAGGAGGACAGCCAGGGGTGCACTGGAGGACAGGTGGAGGTGGGTAGGGGGCAGGAAGGAGGAGGGAATGAAAAGTGTGGGCAGGTCATGGAAGGAGAAAGTGAGGTGGAAATGGAGGAGGGTGAGGAGAAGCTTCATCCTCTGAAGAGGAAGGCCGGGGGGGACGAGGAAGGCTCGCAAAAAAAAGGGACCTGTGGGCCAAGGGTATGAGTCCGAGTCCAGTATGGACGACGACTCTGTGGTAGAGAGTGGGTCCTCTGATGAAAGTGACTGTCAGAGGGAATATAGTCTGGCCAGGCTGAAATGGTTCCTCAAGGACACAAAAAATAGTGGAGAAGCACTTCACCGATCTACCAAAACTGATTAAATCTATCTGGCTTCACATGAAGAACAAGACGAAGAGAGGGTTTACACGCCAGGAGATCTATAGACTTCAGAAGATCAGGACAGTGGTGAATAAAGGGCTGAAGGAGGAGGCTGGAGATCCGGAGGAGAAGCCCGGAGGAGCAGCCCGGAGGAGCAGCCCAGAGGAGCAGCCCGGAGGAGCAGCACGGAGGAGCAGCCCAGAGGAGCAGCCCGGAGGAGCAGCCCAGAGGAGCGGCCCTGAGGAGTGACCCTCAGGCGCAACCCTGAGGAGCGACTCAGCCCAGAGGAGAAACCTGGACTGAAACGATGGCATTGAAACGGGGTCTCAGGACCACCAGCGGACAGAAGCGTTGGTTTTGGTTGTTTTTGTTGTTTGATTTGGTTTTGAAGTGAGTGCAATGTTCTGTTTGTTTGTTCGTTTTTTTATGTAAAATAAAGGTTTTCTAAAAATCTCTCTCTCTCTCTCTCTCTCTCTCTCTCTTTCTGCCTTCTCCCATCCACATTTTCTTCCCCATCAATCTTCTGCCCACGCTCCATTTAAATCTGTGTTAAAGCATAGGGAAAGCCAGAGCTCACACCACATGTCCCACCTTGCATTTAATTGTCGTTTCTGACGCTGGCTTTTCTTCTCAAATTTGGCCCATTTCTTCCTTTCGTCTCTATTCTCTCTCTCCGACTCTCCCTCTCTTTCTCCATTTCCTCTCACACCGTGGTCCCTCGCTCATTGTCTTTGTCTATTACCGTTCTCTCTCTCCTCCTCAGTTTAATCACAGGCGGACGGGGAGAGAGAGAGGGCCGAGAGAAACGGGGAAAGAGAGTGGCAGGGGGTGAATAAACACTGGTGGGAGGAAGAGAACAATGGAAACAGAGGAAGATAAACGACTGAGATGAACAGAAAGTGGGTGAGATAGGAAACGATGGATGGAAGGAGGGTAAGCCAGTATATCTAAGGATCCGCTGACAAGTACATTTCATCCAAGCTTTTGAAATGTCACAAAAAATAAAATGCAGATTAGGTGCATCAGTTTCATGCATGTCAAGAACTAATCTTTGAAATGAGGAATATTGGACAAGTTGTTATTGTTCTTTAATGTCAGCTAATGTTAGCCATATTTCATGCTTTTACCTGGATACAAAAACAACAAGGAATCCACCTGGCAACACACTGATACCGAGCTGTTGGCTCATCAGAGTGGAGAGGCAGGATGCGTGACATTTCTGAGAAGGGGGGATGTTTTTTACTTTCAGATTTTGTGTGTGACTCTTGTTAAATGCAGGCGGCAACCTCTGGGTCTGAAAAGTGAAGCCGAGCATTTTTTCAACTGTCAAGGGGGCGACTCCTCTGGTTGTATAGAAGTCTATGCTTCATGTGTTAAAGCTGCATTCTCTCTACTGACCACAAGGGGGCGACTCCTCTGGTTGTATAGAAGTCTATGTTCTTGTGTTAAAGCTGCATTCTCTCCACTAACCTACAGGGGGCGACTCCTCTGGGTGTATAGAAGTCTATGCTTAATGTGTTGAAGCTGCATTCTCTCCACTAACCACCAGGGGGTGACTCCTCTGGTTGTATAGAAGTCTATGCCTCATGTGTTAAAGCTGCATTCTCTCTACTGACCACCATCTGGTTGTATAGAAGTGTATGAGAAAATGACTACTGTCCGTCCAGTCCAGCTGTTATTTTCCTTTAATGTCTGCCAGCTTCTATTTCATTCTTTCACCTGGAGACGGAAACAGCAACAAATCCACTTGGCAGCTCACTGAAACCTTGGTAGTGGCTCATTACCAATGGGAGCAACAGTTTGCGTGGCGTTTGTGACAGGGCGGTTGTTTAAGATTTACTAATTTTTTGAACTCACATTCTGATATGTTGGCTGTTAACAGTGAAGCCAGTACTGAAATGCCTTCAACTTGCATTCTTTCTAATGGCATTTCAAAGGGTAATTGCAAAAAGAAGATTGTATAGAAGTTCATGGAAGTCGATAGAAAATGAATCTACTTCTCTCTTGATTTATTCCCTCAGTAAACATGATACAGTCTGATATTCATTTAGTAAATGATGATCCATTTAGAGTCAAACAGACCATAAAGCAGGGTATGCTTTAGGGTCAATTTGTGACCTTATAATTGACAGGTCTCTATCACAGCGTGGTGTGGGAGTTGTGTGTGTGTGTGTGTTTTCAATGTTAACCCTTTCTCAGTGTGCTTTCGGTTCATGAAAGTTTTGTCACAATGTGGTCGGCTAAAAATGTCTTATTTGGTGTTCAGTTGTACGAAGCTCCACCCTTTTGTGTTACTTCTAGTTGCAAAAAACGGTGAGGGCCATAACCGAGATGGCGGTGGAAGAAGATGCCAATGGACTACGGCCAACTTCTTGTATATGGTCTATGGTCTGGTGTCCAGGGGATGGCGCATTGCCGGTGTGTTTAGAATAAAGAAAAAGAGTTGCTGCCGTGACTGATGCATTGTCACCGTAGCTGAACACAGAAAGAACTCCACTTTTACAAAGAAAAACAAACGCCACCATACCGCCCACCGTTGGATTGACAGGTGGAGTGCGGTGCAGAAAAATTCCAGCAAAGCTGGTGACAAAAAAAAACACTACTGTGCCAACATTTCCAAAATCCCACGTTGCAATGTTGATGTTGTTTCCTCAAAATTCACATAAAAGACCAGGTGACAAAGAGAGACAGAGAAAATGGTAGAAAGGCTCAAGTAGAGTTGCTGCTCTGCAAGTCTCTGACTGGTGACAAGCATGAATTAATGAAATCACTGACAAACCGCTGCACGGCTGGCCGGCAGCAGACAGAGAGGCCCACACAGACAAAGACAGACGAGAGAGAGAGAGAGAGGAAGGAAGAGACCGAAAGACGAGGAAATTAATGAGTGAGGTGACAGTGAGGAGCGACGATGACAGACGGAATGAGAATGAGGCGAGGAAAGGGAGGAAGGGTGAAAATGAGGCAAGCAAAGAGCAGAGGAAGAGCAAGGGCCAGAGAGGAAGGCAGACAGCGAGACA
The DNA here is from genome assembly GCF_009769545.1 of Cyclopterus lumpus. Taxonomy (NCBI): domain Eukaryota; kingdom Metazoa; phylum Chordata; class Actinopteri; order Perciformes; family Cyclopteridae; genus Cyclopterus; species Cyclopterus lumpus. The sequence goes on along the minus strand of NC_046976.1, from coordinate 2,420,613 downwards.
GAGATTATACACAAGGGATAGGAAAATTAATAAGGGACACAAAGGGTAGGGAATTAAAAGAGAGAGAATACGGTGGAGCACGGAGAGAGGGATGAATATGAGTGAATAGACGGAGAGCAAAACGAGGGCCGGAAGAGGTGAGGGAGATATGACGGGGAGAGGAGGCAAACGGAGGAGAGAGCCTCAAAGAGAAACGATAGAGACCGACACAAAGTAAAAGGAGGAAGTGAATGTGACAGGTGAAAGGGAAATAGGAAATGGGAGGAAAAAAGGCATATAGAATGAAGAAGAACGAGTCGTTCTCCTCAGTCAGCCAGGCGTCGCCTGGAAAACAGAGTTGGTTGACGGATGCTCCGAGTCCCCCTCTCCCCTCCGCTGTTATAATATTTGGAAAAGTGTGATCTTGTTTAGGTAAGCTCACGCCTGAGACTTTTTACTCTTGGATGTGTGTGCATGTGCGTGATTGAGACCATAAACTCATGTTTACAATGTTTAGAGAGAGAATGAATCAAGAGAGAAGTAGAGTCATTGTCTCATAGACTTCTATACAACCAGAGGAGTCGCCCCCTGGTGGTCAGTAGAGAGAATGTAGCTTTAAGGCACTTTTCAGAACTGGAATTTGCCATCTGGCTTTACACCCACTGGCTGACGCCCAGAAATGTCCCAAACACAGCATAAGAATAAGAAAGAGAAAATGTCGTCATAGGGCAAGAGAACAAACACCATTTCTACACTGTAATTTGATGAAGAAGGATTTCACTGCTCTGGGTTATTGAATTTGTTTATCAAATGTCCCTGCGGCCAATTCAAAGTCAAATCCTCCATTCATTATGACCTACGACTGACAGGATACAGTAGTTACCGAGATAACTTCTTGTCGCGTTAGTTCTCCCCCACATTCCTCTAGACACTGACACAAATCAGATGTGCGTCCCTTTCACAGTTGCTTTAGTGCCTGAGCCCAGACTTTACATCTCAAAGGAACATGGAGACAAATTCAACATCGCCTTCCCTGAGTACACGTGTTCCCACGCTGCACAGATCACTGCCAGTTCTGCTAATCCTTCTCATACCGCATCGACTGCTGGAAAACTTGTGACTCAGCGGCTCTAAGTCGGGATCAAACTGGAAACTAACCAACTGTGAAATGACTCTGCTAACTCTGCTTGATTCCATCATCTGACCACGTTTGGGGTCAGCTCAAGCTTCAGCCGTGTTTAATAAAAGTGTTCAGTATGCGACTCACAGCCCGTTGCATGTTGTCATTGGTTTGCTTACAGTGCATCGTGTTCCCAGCTTTAGCCAACATGGCTGCCAATGTGCAAAAACATGATGTGACAATTTGGAGACCTGAAAAGATGGCCACAGCCAAAACCCAAGAACCCAAGATGGCGACGGCCAAAACCCAAGATGGCGACGGCCAAAACCCAAGATGGCGACGGCCAAAACCCAAGATGCCTTTTTGCTTTGTCGTGCATTAATGTCTTAAGCCCCTTTTCGATCGCAGGCGAAACTTCCCATGTGGATCAGGAACCTTTTGAGGAACTCATAATTACCCCCCCAAAAAAAGGTCCTGGTGTTGGAGTAGTACCTTCTGAAAGTTCAGGTACTTTCAGGCATCAGGTTTTCACTCTAGTACTCTAGTATCGATTTACCATTTTAGGACGAGTGGAGAGTGTTTATTTGTTGTTAATTACGTGAAAAGTAAAGTTAGGCTTTACTGTCGGAATCCAGACTCATTTTTCAACAACGAGCGGTCCCTGAGGGCGAGTGGTAGAAAGAGAGAGAGAGAGAGACAGCACAGCGGTGCTGTGAACGAGAGGGGAAATAAAAAAGTGCTTTTCTGATTGTTTCACGTTCTAAAGCACAAACAAATAACCATCAAACACTCTACAGATGATTTACTGTGGAGTCATACTGTAGTTCCATTTACCTGCTGTCATACATCCAACGCGCGTCAGTAAATACCACACAGCATTAAATGTCATCGCAGCGAGGCAAAATAAACTTTTTAATAGAGGAAACAGGCGCTGCACTGCTCACCTCTCAGTCAGTACCCACTGCAGAAACAACAACTGGGCTTGTTCTAGTCCCTGGACTAAGATTACCAGGAACATCTGGGTGCAAACGCAGCTGTGTCACAGTGAGAATTACAATCCCCAAACACGTGTCCTGAGGTCCCCTGCAGTCCCCCGTCTTTCTACTTCCCTCTCAACTTCCCCCCCCTCCCAGTCCCCTCTCCTTGTCTTCTCAGACTCAGAACGGAACACTTCTTTACTGGCGATATCATGGCCACTGAATGCAGCCGTTTCTGCTCCAACCCGCCGATGTTCTCTGACCCCTGTCGGCTGCTCGCTCTCATCCTCTGCGTGTCTTGTTATCTTGCTGCAGTTTGGTTTGGCACGCTTGTCTCATCGCCGCTTTTTCCTTTGATTGGTCGTATTTTAGGCCCTGGGCCTCAACAGGCCTTTCCCCCGCCAGGCCGCTATTGTGAATAACAAGTCCTTCTTAAGCTGCCCATGACCCCACTGTGGGTTCAATCGCAGGTCACGACCTGTGGGGAGTGTCATCTGTTTCCCCTCCCCTCTCTTTTTTTTTTCCTTTTTTCTTTTTGAGAGCTGGATTTTCTTTTCTTTTTTTCTTGAATTCAAGCAATACCAAGTGCATTAAAAACACATCAGCTCCCTTTCACGGATGTCTAAAGGCTCAGAATGTGCACACAGTCACACACACACAAGCTACATCAGCTACCGCGCCCACACACTCTCTAATCCACTTCACACAAATGCGCCTGACCCACTTTCGACCTGCCCTGACCCCTATTTGCTTTATGCCGTCGTCGCCCGGTTTTAAATCTTCCAGACCAACTCCGAGCTGCAGAACACCCCCCCCCCTCCAATAAATCCTGCCTGTAATAGACAAAAATGTCAACGGAGTGCTACTTGAAAGCGTACAAAGGGGCGCCCACACTGAATCCCTCAGCTAAATGGCGACGGCCAAGCGGAGCTCCATCAAAGCCCACGGCCGACCTCGCTGATGGATTGCGTGTCGACGCCGCCGAGGCGAGAGGCGGCGGATAAAGCGGTGGGGAAAACGGCAGAGGGGCGAGATGCGAGGTGCACAGTGTCGGCCCGATGTCGGACGGGTTCATCCATCGTTCATGAAAACAGTGGAGAACGTCATCGTGGAGCTGCCTGAGGCGCCACAGGTACCGGTTTTCAGACTCTGGTGGAAATTGGCCTGTCATCCGAAACGTGTTGCTGAAACACTTCTGTTTTCTTTCCCCCGAAACCATTAATAATTAATGATGGAACGGACCGTGGTTGATCCGTACGGAAAAATACATTTAGATGAAAGTGTACACTGACTTTGGGGCGGTTTAAATCATGTCTTTGAGACGGTGATGAAAACAACCCCATTATCTGGAGCCTTTATACCAGCTGCTATGATAAAATAAAACAACAAAAACAATCAGTATCAGCCGATATGGCTCATTGATCGGGAAAACTGCAGGAGGGACTTTCCGAAGCAGACAGACAGACATGGTGTAGAGATGTTTTCCTTTATTTATGACTGCGTGGATGACTGAAGAGCATCTCCTCTTAGTGGTCGGTGTGGTCGAGGCTGGAAACACTGATGTTTATGCAGTTTTGTATTTTGTTGCAGTTATTGTTCATTGCATCCTATTGCCCGACAAGTGCCCAGGCCATTATTGGGCTTTGCAGTTTCCCATACCCAAGGGGGTATTCGTACTAGGGATGTAATGATAGAAATGTAGATGTCAATACTGATACCAGCAAAATATGATATGGCTCTCAAAACACATTTCGATACTGCGGTAAAAAGACAAACAATAAATCATATGTATAATAACATAAACTTATTTGTTACCGTTTGCATCCTGCTTTTTGCAAATGTAAAAACACACCATGAGGATCTGCCTCAAGATGTTTCAAGACGACATTTGAACACATCACGACAACTTTAGAACGTGAACTAGAATTTTCACCAAATCAGAGCTTGAACGCATCACAATGTAACTCCACGCGGAATGCGTCTTCCCGATGGCGTTCTCGGGACATCAAACACACCAACACACACACGTTCAAACAAACCAACACTAAAACAGCTAATGCAAGCGGACAGCTGTCACGGCGCCTGAATGCCGCATTAGACTGTGGATTTCTGTTCACCTCTGAAAGCTGCGGCAGCGAATCCAACGTGCTATTGGATGCTTTGAGATCCCACTTGGATCCCACTCCGGTAAAATTGGCAATTTCAGATCATAGAGTGCCAGCCGCTGTGGCGACAGAGACCTTTTCTAGACGCAAATAAAAGGTCATTCCAGGAATCTTTCAATAGCAGGCGAGGTGTGACAAATCTACCGCCGTTGCATTGTGAATATGAGTTATTTTAGTTTGATTAATCATTACGTGCATCCATTTCAGTAAGACGGGAAAGTGCTGAAGCAATGCAACGAAGAAGAATGAACTACTTGCAGCCTATGAATGGGTGTTTGCTAGTTAGTATCATAAAGTCCCACTGGTTCCTTGACAAAGAGGAAGGTTATGACTCAATCACGTTTGTCCTGCATTGTGGCGCCGACCGGAAACGTGGCGTTTACTGCACAAGCAGATTCTATTCAATGTGTATAACAAGCCAGCTGGAGGGAAAGGTCAGGGAAGTATACAGGCACTTTGTCTCTAACCCAGGAAGAAGGGGGGAAACAATAGGACTGGAGCAACCAGGTTCCTTTCTTCTCTTAGTCACCACGAAGCAAATGAGAGAGAGAGGGAGGAAGAGGGAGGGAGGGAAAGAGAGCAAGAGAGAGAGAGAGAGAGAGAGAGAGAGCATTCCCCTGGGAAAGCAGTCGCTTTTGCCTCGACTGACCCAGCAGCAAAGCATTGCCCATCATTAACTCACTTATTATTACCACAACACTCTCCCTCTCCATCTCTCCCTTTCCCTCTCCATCTCTCTCCCTTTCCCTCTCCCCCTCTCTCTCCCCCTCTCTCTTTCCCTCTCCCCCTCTATCTCTCTCCCCCTCTCCCTCCCCACCTGTGTGTGTGTGTGTGTGTGTGTGTGTATATATATATATATATATGCACACACACACACACACACACACACACACACACACACACACATACCAAGAGAAGGAGGAGAACCACTTGATCTGTCAGCCGGAGAACAGACCTGCAGCAATAATCGGACAAGCATATATAAGTGGGACATGTCAAAGACACAAGGGGAACGAGAGGACATCCAGCGGACTTTCAGACATACTTCTATTCAATAATTGTATTAGAGCTGCTCCGAATAGTTTAGAGGCTTCATAACCTTGACATTTGAATTCTAAATCCACATTTGAATGCCGCACAGCTTCTTTTGTCTATTCTTCTGTAAATGTTGTACTCCTGCACAGCTGCAGATAAAGATCAGGCCACATTAATATTGTCAGCGCTGAGCGAAATATGGGGGGAGGTGTCCTTGAGATTTTTGCGTGATTATACAGTGCCATAAAATACGACGACAGACATTCAAAGCTTCATTCGAAAACCTCAATAGAAGCTTAGAAATACACGTCGTAATCAAATGATGACAGAAGTTGATGAGGATGAAAGGACATTAGATGAAACTGCAGCGTGAGTTCAGTCATGAAGACCATCCTCTTGCATGGCCAAGCCCGGAACTTATGTCTCATACATCTGCCAATCACTTCTCACGCACGCTCACTCATTATTTACCTGCTGTCAATCATGACATCAGCTGTTTAAATCCGCTGGTCTACTCTATCCAATAAACACAACGAAACAATGACATCATCATCCCATGTCTCTGTTAGTATAGACCATGATGTTCTCTTCATCCGACTGGTCTCTCCTGATTGGCCAATGCATTGGCAAACAAAAGTTTGGAATATTCTCGCCAGATGATTGACAACAGGTCAGCTGCTGTGCCTGGAGCTCCTCTTTCTCCTTCTCCTGTTTAATGAGGTTTTTTTTTTAATCCGTTACTTATTTGACAGAGGGGGGGGGGGGGTCTTAGCCAGAGTGTCCTGCTGGCTGATGTCCAGTCACTGGAGCAAAAGCTTGATGAGCTCACGAGAAGGAAGAACTGGAACATTATGGTTATCGTAGAGATTTGGCTCGACACCCCCCCTATATTATTAATATATAATGCTCTTCATATATACTCATTTACATTCATTTGCAATTACTGTCTCCCACACATTTATATGACTTAATGTCAGGGACAGTTCTGTGTCTCTCTCCCCCCCCCCCCCCCCCATTGCCGGCTCAGGTTCCAGGCCACAATGAAATCTCTGTCATCTGGCAGCCGGCGCTCTGCGGTGGAATGACATCAGCGGCCTCCCGTCAGACAGGTCTGGCAGGGCTTGATAGTCTGGGTCACCTTGCTGCTCCGCCTGTCCATTATCTACTCCTCAGCTCCGGGGACTTCTGGCTTCTCGTCTGCACTCTAACAGCCAGGGGGATTTTCTCCTATGAAGAGTCCATCGGCTGTTCATCTTTCATTATTTACCTTCTAATTACTCCACAGAGGGATTTTGAGGTGCGTCTTCAGCTTTTTTTAAATTAGTGTGCCATCAAACTGGAAGCTGCCCAGTCTAACCACAGCCTCCCTCCACCCACTGCTCTGCCAAAGCCTGTTTGCTGGTAATTGTTGAGGGCAAGCTTTTGTTGCTGCTGTTGTGACCCGTTCAACCACCGAGGGGTTCTGTTGTCGCCCCTGAAGAGATAAAGCTGTACCATTAATCACTGGCAACCCCCAAGTTAGGCAACACCGCTGCAGGAACCGGATAAGGCATAAACAATAAATGTGTCAATTATTTCCCCGTAGAGTCCATTCATACTGGGAACTAAAGGTGTGGACATTCATAGACGTGTTGCGATTGGGACGTGGGCGATGGTGCGTGCAGGAAGTCATCAGGAGGTGGCTTCCCACTCCGCTCAGCGTGGTTCGTCCCCTCGGAGCGCTGCACTCTCATTCCAACACTCGGCGATCCCATAACCTGTGGCCCTTCCTCGCCAACGGCTCATTTGTGCGGCGTAGAAAGCAACTCGCAAACCAGGAAGTGTGCCGCCTTGGAGCCGCCGTGTGAAAAACGGATTGTTTTGGGATTATACTTGTAATCTGTAGAAGGATTTATGGTTCGTGCTTATTTAATGTTTATGCAGGTGGCTCGCAAAGATATTGAAAAGAAGCAGTGTTTTATATTATTGACTGCCGGGGTCCCATTTTAAATAAAAAGGGGGGAGTTTCAGATGTATCTCACTGCTTGTATTAATTGAGTAAAATGTATTGAGAATCTTTTCTCAATGGAACCGGTGACACAGTTGTACAGTTGTTAATGTGTTAAATGTCTCGGTAAGAGAACATGTCCAGTCAACCTTTTCTGGACACATAAAGGTCTAAATGTATTTTCCATATGACACGTTACTTCCCCTCAGAGCCGCTCCATTGGCTCCTCGCGCTTTGCGTGAACGCTCTGGTTTGAACAAGCAAGCGGCCGCGTGACATTTCAAGCAGTCGATCATTAGGTGTGTTGTGAGGTTTTGCCTCGTATCGGCGCGTAAAGCGACGACAAGCTCTGCCTTTAACACACAACCTTCGGCGGCTCCGTCTCGCCTCTGTGGAAATCAATTGAGCGTGGCCTGATACTATTTAGAGAGGCAGATGGTATGTCGAAACGCTAAGCAGGAACTCATTTGTTCATGTCATACCAACGATGTCAACGCTGTATTACCCATAATGCCATTCATACTCACTGCGGTGCACATTATGGAGCCAATCACACCGGTATTAGGGGTAAGGACTGTGACCAGGAACAAGCCCAGATATAAGAATGTACCCTGGTGGTCCAACAACGAGAGCATCCAGACGACATTTGGTCTCCACAGATCTTAAATGACTATATGTAATGTAAAGCAGATTTGAACTACATATTAGACACAGGGCTGGCCAACACGGTCGCCTGCGAGTGCCTGGTCGCCCCGCAGGGGACGTTCTAAAAATAGCACGAGTCACTGGGAGAGCTCGCTCTAAAAACAGCCAACATGGTATTTATTATTTACTTTGCAGATCTTTTCTTTTGAAAACATAAAAAAAAAGGAGTTTAGGTACTTCAACTTTTAATTCTATGGGGGAGGAGGGGTGGGGGGGTCCATTATGGCCTTTTTCTCTGACAGACAAGCGCTCCCATCGCTTTCTGGCTACCAGGGTGACAAGTCCCGCCTTATTCTATGCGGGATTGAAAAAGACGCAAGGACGGCGAGTTCAGAGCGGACACACGCTACGGAAAAACACGCCGGCCATATATTTAACCAAAGGCAATGCTTCATTTTCATTATTCAAAAAGGTAATCCTATCACTCTCTACCCTGCATTCATGCGTAGTCGTTGGGATGCTGTTGAACAGCAACTGGAGCAACTTAAGACACTTTATTGTCTGCACATCAACGCTTGCTGAGCTGTGGAGTCTGGCTGCTGGAGACAAAGAGCAGCTTCTGTGAGCATCACCTGGATGCAAGCGCCACTACGCGCTGTAAAGGAAGCCTTCAGCCACTAAATGACCATTCCTCCATCAACACTAAGTCTTACCCGTGTCCACTTCCCAAACATCTTCACACCTTCACTAAAAGCGGAGTGTTTGAAAACTTCAAAAACTCAGCTGGAGGAGTAGCGCGACCTGTTCACGAGGAAGGGTTATGCAAATGGTCCTTCTGTAGATGGAACTGTCCCTCTGAGTCGGGAAATTAGATTTCCCTTTTGTAACTGCATCACCGCTGTTAGCGGGACCTCTGAGTCAACCCGTTTGCCGTGAGCACGCCATTTGTCACCGCTCGTTTGTCTCATCTGCTGCTCGCAGAGCTTCACCTGCACGGGGGGGGGGGGGGGGGGGGAGCACACTAGCGTCCGGCAGCTAAAGAGCAGCCGGCGGAGCTGGAGGCCCTGCCCTGAACAACGTCCTTCATCTGCAAACTGCGGAGAGCCGGGAGCGGCTCGTGAGACCACCGGAGCGTTGACGAGAGCCGGGAGCGGCTCGGGAGACCACCGGACCGTTGACGAGAGCAGGGAGCGGCTCGGGAGACCACCGGAGCGTTGACGAGAGCCGGGAGCGGCTCGGGAGACCACCGGCGCGTTGACGAGAGCAGGGAGCGGCTTGGGAGACCACCGGACCGTTGACGAGAGCGGTCGCCCTCGCGTGATCGCCTCTGGCGATCGAAGAGGTGGAACGCCGAGAGACGGGATGAACTTGGTCGACAGCGCCATTCACGAGTATGTGTGTGGTCACACTTCCCTGGATGATTAAAGGTCAAATGATATAGCTTTGCTTTAGCAGTGCAGGCCCTCCAGCTGATCTGCCATTAAAGTCTGGACTTTTTAACGCTCGGCGTGTCAATATATAACAAACAAAGAGTGATGCGTGCCGGGCAGCATCGGGGAAATGTGAGCGGCGCCACCGGGAAGACAAGCTCATCATGGCGGCTCCAAGTCGGCTCCTCTTGACGTTTATTAAATAAAGAAGGGGGGAGGGGGGCACACTCGGCGCGACGCAGATGCAAGCAAAAGTTCCCATTTGCTGGGAGCATTGTTTTTCTTTTTTGTTGTTCTTTTGATCAGCGATTCCGTTTCTTGGACGTTGCTCTTCATCTCAGCAGACATGAAGGAGAACAATTGTTCAGCATTACCTTGAGTAAGAAAAAGGAACTCTCCACATGAGACTTCACTGGACAGACTTTGGATTGTGTTCAATTCTTGGGCAAAAGTAGTTTACTATTACTACCATCACTCACCATCCTTCCTTTTGGGTTTTAAATATTTCTCTAAATATTCCTACACAAACATGGCATTTGGCATATATTTTATGACTATACCCTGACAGAAGAACATAATCTGGTTCCTGTGGCTTTTTTTTCTTTTTTTAAGTGCAGCGAATGGCATCTGGAAGATTCGACCTACCTTGGTGGAAATTAACCAATCAGAACAGAGGAGTCTCTAACGCAGCTGTCAAAACCAGACAGTGCTGATCACACAGGAATCCAGATTGTGTGACCACGTCAACCTTAAATGTAAGAACGAGGAGGTTTGCGACCGGCTGCCATGTTGAAAACAGTGGCGCCAAAGCCAAGCTCCGCCCACCAGCAGTTTTATCGCTGAACAATAACTAACAAAACATTAAGGATGAGAAAAGGCAACGCGGTAGCTATTTGATCCGTGCTGCCTGGTCCAAGAGCTTCACCAGCAGTGATTGACAGCTGCATTAGAGAGTCCTCGGCTCTGATTGGTCGTTTTCCTTTGGGCGTGGTGTGATCTGGAAAAAAGCCATCAGCCGCACTGAAGGGAGGCAGAGGAACCTAATTATTTTTACAAGATAATGTGTCTAATGTTCTGCTGTGAGGATATTGACAAACAATATACATTTAAAAAGATTTAGCAGGTGTACCTTTTAAAGCTGCTAAAAGCTCATTTGCTCATAATTACAAATTAAAAACAACTAACCAATCTCCCTGAAACCCGCCTTCCTACAAGTGTGCTAAATGCCTTAATTCCAGCACCGTTGGTGATCCGAGTGGGTGCCAACGCAGTGACAACTCCTACAGCACATTCCTGGTCAATGTGGCGAAGACTAATTCACTGCGAGAGGAAGAGAACAGTGAGAAAAAAACAGAAAAAAAGAAAGAGAACTCTTTAATCAAGCATAGATTGTTAGGCATTGAGTGTTACGACATCTGTTTCGACGATGAAAACGGTCCTTATGCAGTCGGTGTTAGTTGCGGACGAGGCAATCCGGAGAGCCCGGTAAAACCCGTCACCGTTTGCCAGCAGAGCGGGTTCTCTCTCAACGGCGCTCGAACCGATGCTTTGAAAGAAGCTCCTCACATACCGAGGCGAGACACGTGCCGGCGGTGTGAGCGGAAAGGCTCGGCCGCTTTGTTCACAAATCATCATGCATGGCCCTGATTAGTACACACTGCGTTGGCCCTGACTGATGGCTCTCGCTACAGCCCGCATATAGATCCACAGAGGGAGGGGAAGACGCATGGCTCCTTCATTCCACAGGGGGAGACATCTTGTCAATAACAGATGCAGAGAGAGAGAGAGAGAGTGTGTGTGTGTGTGTGTGTGTGTGTGTGTGTGTGTGTGTGTGCGTGTGTGTTGTCCTGAGGTGTTGGAGGACAGGCCCTCATTAAAACAAACAGGAAGTCATGTACGTCCGCGCAACACGTTCCTGTGATTAGCGTGACAAGAGCGACACACAAAGCTGCTTGTAACCGAGTTATGGACGCACACACACGCACACACACACACGCACACACACACACACACACAGGTATGTTATTGATCACAGCCAGGAATGAGCTGCATAGAGATGAGGGTCAGTAGAGATACATTATCTTAATGTACTCCTCTCCCTTAATGGTGCATATGGTCACACACACACACACACACACACACACACACACACACAGGTCAGGGGGTGACGCGCGTAGAGACGAGCTGCTCATTTAGTCCGTGAGTAAACTGCACGTTAATCTATTACACGAACGTTCAGATGCAATTACTGCTTCATTACTTTCAGGGTTCTCTTTTTGTGTTTCCTTGCAGCCCCATTTGTCTCTCCTCTGTCTGTCACTCGGAGCATTCTGGGAGCGCTTAATGCTGTGATTGGTGTCCTCTGGTTACAGGGCTGTTTAATATGCAGGGGCATTGTGGGGAATATGCTTATTGGCTTTCTTGCCTTAACTTAAGGACACCTGGGGCTGTTTCTGTTGTTGTTGCTTTCTTCAGTGTGTATATATTTTCCCGATGTTTTACTCATGCGTACTTCACATTTCTATTTTTTCCGGAACAAGGCATCAATCCATCACGTTGTGCGGAGCAAATCCGTTCCGAGTGTTCTCCGAAGAGAACAACGCGAACCAGAGCCACTCCCTCTGTCCTGACCTTTCACAATAAAGGCCCTCGACAAGTGTTTGGCTCAAAGGAAACTGAAACAGCTCCGACAGACTGCCAGACGCTGCTCTGGCTCAAGAGGATCCTGGTAGTTGGTCCTCTGCTTGCAAGATTAGATTCAAATGTTTTATTGAAAAATAGCTGCAACCGTCGCAAATTAAATTAGCTGCCAGCGGGGAATGAACCCGGCATGATGATGTGTTACAAAGAACCATCTGAGAAACTGCTTGGCAAAATGGGGTCACTTGAATGTTATATAGTCATGATTGGCAGGTGGCACCTCGCCAAGGTAGCTCCTCCCATCAGTGTATGAATGGGTATGAATGATGACCTGTAATGTTAAAGGGCTTTCCGAGCCCAGAAGACTACAAGTACAGTCCATTTACCATTATTGAAAAAAAGTGTCAGGTGATTGGATGAACCACCTGTCAATCAAACCCACGAGGAGGGGAGAGAGAACACTTATTTTTCATGGAGTGGCGATTCTTTGCTCTTCAGCCGGTGATGCTGCAGCATCCAAGTAGTATGATACTTGACTTTATATGATTGTTGTTATAAAGAATATTTAGTGCTTATAACTCAAATCAGACAGCGGAGAATCCCAGAGGATCAAACCAGCTCGACGCTGACACGTCTGTTCCCTGGCACCGAGACAAGGAAGTGGATCTGGGGGGGGGGGGTACAGCTTGACAAGGTGATAGATTTTACATCATCTCGTATGACAGGAGGAGCAGCAGCCGGAGATTCGCCAGGGAACGACATCTCATCTCAGATTCAACAACAATATTTACATAGCCGGCCTGAAATGAGGGCATCAGCGGGCCTGAAATGAGGGCATCAGCGGGCCTGACACGATGGTAAATCGAACCCAAGAGAGGGGAGAGAGGGGGAGGGGGAGAGGGAGAGGGGGAGGGGGAGAGGGAGAGGGGGAGAGGGAGAGGGGGGGAGAGAGGGAGAGAGAGAGGGGGAGAGGGAGAGGGGGAGAGAGGGGAGGAAGAGGTGGAGAGGGAGAGAGAGGGGAGGAAGAAGGGGAGAGGGGGAGAGAGAGGGAGGGAGAGGGGGAGAGAGGGAGGGAGGGAGAGGGGGAGAGGGGAAGAGGGAGGGAGGGAGGGAGGGAGGGAGGGAGGGAGGGAGAGAGGGGGAGAGGCAGAGAGGGGGAGGGAGAGGGGGACAGGGGAGGGAGAGGGGGAGAGGGGAGAGAGGGGGAGAGGGAGAGAGAGGGCAGGAAGAGGGGGGAGAGAGAGGGAGGGAGGGAGAGGGGGAGAGGGAGGGAGAGAGGGGGAGGGAGAGGGGGAGAGGGGGGAGAGAGGGGAGAGGGGAGGAAGAGGGGGAGAGGGAGGGAGAGGTGGAGAGGGGGGAGAGGGGAGGAAGAGGTGGAGAGGGGGGAGAGAGGGGGAGAGGGAGGGAAAGGGGGAGAGGGGGGAGAGAGGGGAGAAGGGAGGAAGAGGGGGAGAGGGAGGGAGAGGTGGAGAGGGAGAGAGAGGGGAGAGAGGGAAGAGAGGGGAGGAAGAGGAGGAGAGAGAGGGGAGAGGGAGAGAGAGAGGGGAGGGGGAGGGAAGGAGAGAGGGAGAAGGAGAGAGAGGGAGGGAGAGAGATGGAGGGGGAGAGGGAGAGAGGGGAGAGAGAGAGAGGGAGAGAGAGAGAGAGGGAGAGAGATGGAGGGGGAGAGATGGAGGGGGAGATTAAAAAAAGTATGTTTGATTGTTGACATTGACACCACTGATGGCATCGTGTCTGAAATACTTGCGCGTCAAGAAAACAAACAATCTGCGATATTCTTTTATGCATATTATGATGATCCCCGTGGCTTGAATCCCAAAGCGAAATGCAAGTAAAAGCTACCCGAATGAAGACTTGGACAAACATGGGTCGTTGCCATAGAGGTCAAGGGTCAATACCGCCACACGCGAGGAATCCAGGCGACGCGTACGGACACGTGTGAAAGAACCCGGACACGTTCACAAAGTCAACGGCCCTCGGCTACAGACAGGAAGTGAAACAAACGCTACTCGACCTGTTGCCCCGCCCACATTGCTTGAATTGTATGGATCGAATCGGCACAAATATTAATCATTGATGGTTGATGATCAATGATAAGTGTGGCTGCAATGACATCATGGACTGGCTGAATTATTTTTATTTTTTTTTTCAATGTGTCAGGATATAAATCGTTATGACTTTCAGACAGAAGGAGACTATCAGTGAGTGTCTACATTATGATTTATTTGTTCTCAGCATAAGGGCTCAATTGACTTGCAGAAGCATGGTGACGTTTGTTGTTTTAGGAAATCCATAGCAAATATGTGGAAATAAACTAATCTTTCTGTTTGCAATTCTTATGGAGCCTTGCACTTATTAATATGTATATTGATAGATACGAAAAAAAAGCTATTTCTGAAGCTGAATAGCTGACGCTGCGCTGTAATATTTGTTTAAATGCGTTATATTATATGTGAAATATTAGGAAAAGTTGAAAAAGAGGGCATGAGAAGTTGAATAACACCCATGTTGTGAAAAGGATATTGAATATTTTAAAGATTTTTGGAAAGCTGAAGCTACACTGCATTGCTGGCTGTAATCCTTGAGAAGAAGGGAACGGGTTTAAAATACACTGATGTCCATATTCCATATAATGGTGCATCAAAGGTGTGTGTGTGTGTGTGTGTGTGTGTGTGTGTGTGTGTGTGTGTGTGTGTGTGCGTGCGTGTGTGTGTGTGCGTGAGTGTGTGTGTGTATGTATGTGTGTGTGTGCGTGCGTGCGGGTGTGTGTTTGCGTGTGTGTGTGTTAGTGAGTGCGTGTGCGTGGGTGTGTGTGTGTGTGTGTATGTGTGTGTGTGTGTGTGTGTGTGGTGGCAGGTTTGTTGTTTAGGTGACACGACAGAAAAAGCATAAAGTAAAAATTTGAAGAGAAGGTGAAAGCTGGGAAAGAGAGCGATAAAAGACACTGGGAGAGAGAGAAGGAAGGAGTGTGATAGAGAGAGCTAGATTGAGACAGTAAGCGAGAGAGAGAGAGAGAGAGAGAGAGAGAGAGGATTATGCGAGAAACAGCGGGCCACCAAAAGACAAGAAAGGGCAGATTGCCAATTTAGCTTTCACCGGTAATCATTCTCTCTGAGCCTTTTTCACACATTCTCCCTCCATTTATACCGCCCTCATCTTTTCCTTTAAAGCTCCTTTCAGGTAATTCTCGCCATGTTGTTCCCACCCCCCCACACACACACACACACACACACACACGCACACACACTTAAGCTACAGCCACTTTATGGCGGCCACTGGCGTCGTGGTGAATATCAACAACGCCAGCGATCAATGGCAGCTAAAGAGCAACAAGTGGGGTCACAGGGGGTCGTCGAGTCAGTGGGGGGGCCAAACACAAGATTTATATTAGAGGACAACTGGAGACTATATTTATGTTAATGGAAACTGGAGAGTATATTTATGTTAATGGTCAACTGGAGAGTATATTTATGTTAATGGAAAACTGGAGAGTATATTTATGTTAAAGGACAACTGGAGAGTATATTTATGTTAATGGTCAACTGGAGAGTATATTTATGTTAATGGTCAACTGGAGACTATATTTAAGTTAATGGACAACTGGAGACTATATTTATGTTAAAGGAGAACTGGAGAGTATATTAATATTAAAAGGACAACTGGAGAGTATATTCATGTTAAAGGAGAACTGGAGAGTATATTTATGTTAATGGTCAACTGGAGAGTATATTCATGTTAATGGACAACTGGAGAGTATATTCATATTAAAGGAGAACTGGAGAGTATATTAATGTTAATGGAGAACTGAAGAGTATCTTTATATTAAAGGAGAACTGGAGAGTATCTTTATATTAAAGGAGAACTGGAGAGTATATTTATGTTAATGGAGAACTGGAGAGTATATTAATATTAAAAGGACAACTGGAGAGTATATTCATGTTAAAGGAGAACTGGAGAGTATATTCATATTAAAGGAGAACTGGAGAGTATATTCAAATTAAAGGAGAACTGGAGAGCATATTCAAATTAAAGGAGAACTGGAGAGTATATTCATATTAAAGGAGAACTGGAGAGTATATTCAAATTAAAGGAGAACTGGAGAGTATATTCATATTAAAGGAGAACTGGAGAGTATATTCAAATTAAAGGAGAACTGACGAGTATATTCATATTAAAGGAGAACTGGAGAGTATCTTTATATTAAAGGAGAACTGGAGAGTATCTTTATATTAAAGGAGAACTATTTGCAGGTTTGAAGTGGCTTTAGCTTGAGCTCTGAAAGCTCTGAAAGGATGAAGCTTGAAATGACAGGTTTACGTTTCGGCTTTTGTGGCAACTTAACCTGCACTAAACAGAAACCCTGGAACCACCCACAAAAAGGCCTTCAAGGTGCTTCCGTGCTGCGTGCACATATTGAAGGTCATCAGGTAATTGGCGCTTTCTATGCAAATGAGAGTCATCGCAAAGAAAACCCCAGTCCAATCAGAGAGTCGGTGGGAACTGAAGCACATTAAATATGAGGTGTGCACTTAAACTCAATTACTTTTGGGACGTAGTGACAGTTGGGACATTAGGTGAAAAAAGACGAGAACAAAAATGCTGATGACGGATAAGGTTATTAAATCCCTCTCCCCTCTTCTGGAGCTCTTCAATGGAAGAGGGGCCCTTGGTCCACTCAGACTGACAAGGATTTAGGTCAATACTTTGCCACGTGGATTTTTGCTTATCAGGACGCAGGAGGCGGAAAAATTGCATATCGTGAGTAGGGCCGTGAATCAGAGTAACACCCAATATGATTATTGTTGAGTTGATACGACGGCATCACGACAAGACAACCCTCTGAGGTACATCCAGATGTTTGTGTGGCTGAGAAGGAACAAATGTTACAACGATCACAAAAGGACGAACAGTCCGGGCTCGAGGTCCAAGTGTGTCGGACAGCCGGATGGAGGGAAACGGTGAGTGGTTGCTGTGGTTACAATGCGGAGTTAGAAACCATTGTTGTGATGCTGACTCTGAGAGTCTGAAGACCGCCCCGGTCTAAACCCACAGGTTAAGAGTTTGAATCCATCTTTATTGACTCGCACCGTCTGACCTGTTTTTTTAACCTTTAATAAGCCATTTCAATATAAAGTCATTTTTCCTAGGGGGCCCTGGCCAAGAGAGCGGCATAAAAGATTAACATGTGAATGCAAATAGTCACTGTAGCTCAGTATCTTTTCGGCCATCCCAACAAGGCCGTTTATAGCCGTTTACAGTCATTTACAGACGTTTACAGCTGTTTACATCTGTTTACAGACGTTTACAGCCATTTATAGCTGTTTACAGATGTTTACAGCCGTTTACAGATATTTATAGCTGTTTACAGACGTTTACAGCCATTTACAGCCATTTATAGCTGTTTACAGACGTTTACAGACGTTTACAGCCATGTATAGCTATTTACAGCCATTTAAAGATGTTTACAGACGTTTACAGCCATTTACAGCAGTTTACAGCCATGTATAGCTGTTTACAGATATTTACAGCCATTTACAGCTGTTTACAGATATTTACAGCCATTTACAGACGTTTACAGCCATTTACAGCCGTTTACAGCCATTTACAGCTGTTTACAGATATTTACAGCCATTTACAGCCATTTATAGCTGTTTACAGCCATTTACAGCAGTTTACAGCCATGTATAGCTGTTTAAAGACGTTGACAGCCATTTACAGCTGTTTACAGATATTTACAGCCATTTAAAGATGTTTACAGACGTTTACAGCCATTTACAGCTGTTTACAGCCATGTATAGCTGTTTACAGATGTTTACAGACATTTACAGCTGTTTACAGCCATGTATAGCTGTTTACAGACCGTTACAGACGTTTACAGACATTTACAGCTGTTTACAGCACCTGCATGTTTGGATAAAAATGTAGATATGTTGGAGCAGAGGTAGAGGAGGTAATGCAATATATTCCAGGATAGCTGTTGCACAATGATTGACAACTCATGGCACTGTCACCGGCCGCATTTCACTCGCTTACGGGGTAAAACACTTCCACGGTGAAGTCAGTGTTGTTGCTATAGTTGCCCTGAAATTGATATTTGTTAGACACTAATTTGTAGTTTAGCTTGAAGGACAAGTTCCACGATTTCAATGGCCGCCAATCAGAGGAGAGCATTTCCCATGACTCATAGACCTCAGCTATTCAACTAACCAGACAACTCAAGATCAATCGAAGCTGACCGGACCTTCACAATCCACGTCATTTATTAGATTCTAGAGAAAAAGAAAGTGTGAGAGAATATGCATGGCGGCTGGAGAGAGAGAGAGAGAGAGAGAGAGAGAGAGAGAGAGAGAGAGAGAGAGAGAGAGAGAGGGGAGGGTGCTTGGGGACAAGAGGAGGAGGATACCTGGAAGGGGAGAGCACAGGTGATGAATGGCAAATAAAAAGAAGAGGAGGGCAATGATGATGAGGAAAGGTGAGAGGAAAGGAGAGGAATAGCAAAGAGAGGGTGGGGAGAAGAGATGCATGCCAAGTGGAGGAGAGGGGAAGATGAACGATGAATAGAGGGGAGGGGGCAGAAGGAGGAAAACGTAAGGGGGGGAGTTGCAGGAAATGAAACATGGAAATGGGGAGTAGGAGGCGAGAGGAGACACGCACATGCACACACAGCATCTTTATACTGGACCGAAGGACGCAAACGGACAAACCTGTGGTCAAATCAAGGACGGACAGACCAACAGGAAATAAGTCAAGCTCACGTGGTGCAGAACGAGGACACTTGTAGCCCTCACACACCCACACACACACACACACACACACACACACACACACACACACACACACACACACACACACACACGAGGAGTTTGCTGCAAATGTAAACGGGAAACCTTTGTTCCATCCTCCACCACACCGCCGAACAGGAAAAAGAAAAGGAAAAACCAAACTGTTTCAAATCTCAGGTGGTGAACGGATTACCTCCTGTCTGCATCTGGAGGTGACCCACTTTCACACAACCCGAGAAAACTGTTCTAGATGACACACACGCACACACGCACACACACGCACACACACACACACACACACACACACAGGTAGGATAGGAATCTTTCGTGCACGTGGTGAATAGAGGAGGCAACATCTGTTCCCGCTTGCGTTCGGGAGGCGGTCTTGATTAATCGGCCTTCTCATTAATCAAAAGCGACTCATGACCCTGGCTTTAATCTCACCGCCGGTGCAAGCTTTTTAATAACAAACCATCATTTATTGGATTAGCCGCCGGCTGCTGTCCGTCCCGTTTGTTTTGCCCAACTCGGGCTCATGGATGCTGGTCCGGGTGCGCTGCCTCCGCTGGTTTCCACGGGCCCGTTGTATTTAGCGTTGCTCTGTCGGGCCTCCTTCTCTTCGGTGTGTGTTTGTGTCGTGTGAAACAGATGGGGGGGTTTGAATCGTTTCCAGAACGCCGGTCAGTTCTGCGTCACGAATGGCCGAGCGAGTCCCCGTCCGAGTAAAAACCTGACATGCACTCTCTCATCTGATTCAATTAGCCAGCACTCGCCACGCGTCTGTGGCGGTCTGCATCACGCCGCTGATGAAGGGCCGAGTACCGCTCTTAATGGATCCATCTGTGCTGCGGCGCTGGGAGACGACGTCCTTCGTCACCACATGCTATATATACAGTTGTTTCACTGAATTGTTGTCATGTGACTGTTGGTCTCAGCTGACTCCATCATGGCTTCCTCGTTACACTGCAGAGCTCAGAATTTATAGTTTTTTACTGGATCGTTTTTTTTCCAAATGGTTTATTCGCGGCACAATTTGGAAAGAGACAATATATCACAATTTTAAGCTTTGTTTCGGGTGAGTTTTTTTGCTTCAGCATTTGTCACACATGATGTGTTCAAGGACGACAGAAAGATGAAAATCTCACGATTATGACCGTTTTCACTGCTTCTGGCTATGATAAACGGTGTTTTCATGGCGATTGTTTAAAGAAAATATGTTTTCCTGTTTTGTTAAAATGCGTACCATGTAACCACTGTGCTCAATACCCGGGTGCAATCAGGTGTCCACCAGTACTATGCTGAAGTCCTACACAAGCCCTATATATGCAATATACAAGATTTCATGGATGCAAGCCACGACAACTATGCTGGACACACTTTGTACAAATACCACTGAGGCTGATATCAATGCAAACAAACACACAAACACACACACACACACACACACACACACACACGGCTCATTCTCGTTTCCGTCCTGGTGTGTCCCTGTTATCCACACATGAAGTGAAACACTCACACCTCACTGCTGGCACGGAGCAGAAGACACAGACAGGAGTTGACTTGAGTAAACAGCTTTTATGTGTCTTCTGCGAGAAGAGGCTGTGGCTGGACGGGGGGGACGGGGGGTCGCTGAGTGGTTCCACCAGAGTGCCTGTATCTGTGTGTGCGGTCACATCAGGGTGCAGAGCACAGGGATCACTCTGACCCCCGGCGTGTGCCAGGATAAATGAGCACGTCGGCTCTGAGAATAAAACATCAGAAGCAAGAATATGGTGAGGAGGAGGAGGAGGAGGAGGAGGAGGAGGAGGAGGAGGAAGGTTAGGACCCTTGCTCTCCTCTCTTCCACAGTTTAAAAAAAAAACTCCTTTGCTCAAACACTCCCGTCATTTCAAGGACGAAAACGGGGGTCAGTGCCGACACTCCGCACAGAGTGTTTGAGTTGTCACAGCGCGCTGACCTCGACGCCCTGCTGAAGGTAGAAAATAAGAGTCGGCGACAGCGGGGATGACAGTTCAGCCAGACCTGTCAAGTTGAAGTGCAGAGGAAGCCCAGAGAGCCCTGGAGCCGCACACGGCTCTCCTTTTGCGTCGCCCGGCCCGACGCACGCCGCGCTAATTGCCGTTTAACCTGCCGCGCCCATTGCGTGCAATTAGGCCAAGGTGGGATGGAGTGGCGTTTAGCTCGGCGCTGCGATGGCCTTCTGTGCACGCAGACAGGACCCACTGGGACGTTTATATCCAATGCATAAATAGTTCCCCTGCGTGGCTTTGTTTTCTGAAATGAAGACCCTCCTCCAATGGCCATCAAAGTTGTAAACATGGTGGGGATATTTATAGCATCAAATTTGTATTCCCGGTGCCATCCATTTATCCTGGGGACACAACCGTTGACCATCTATAGCGTGCCAACGCAACATAATGTTAACTGACGCTAGACTGCCGAGGTACATGAGGATTCATGTAGCAAACCTTTGCGCGGCTGTCCATCGGTAGTTTGATTCAAAATGTTGGGTGTAGCCGACGTGCCCGTCGCTCTGCTCGCCGACGTCCCCCATTGAGTTGTGGACGACTGCTTTGAAGCCTTGAGTTCACCGTCGTGGCCATATTTGGACTGAGGAGTGACGTGGAGACACGTACATGTCAATGGTAACACCCTGTCAATCACAGTAAGCCCGCCCTAAAGCATACTCTGCTTTATTGTCTGTTTGACTCTAAATGGACCATCATTGACTAAATGAACATCATGCTGTATTGAAGAAGACTTGAAACTAGAGAATGAGACCATAAACAATGTTAACAATAAACATGTTTACAATGTTTACTGAGGGAATAGATTAAGAGAGAAGTAGAGTCATTTTCTCATAGACTTCTATACAACCAGGAGTCGCCCCCTGGTGGTCAGTAGAGAGAATGCAGCTTCAACACATGAAGCATAGACTTCTATACAACCAGAGGAGTGGCCCCCTGGTGGTCAGGAGAGAGAATGCAGCTTTAACACATGAAGCATAGACTTCTATACAACCAGAGGAGTCGCCCCCTGGTGGTCAGTAGAGAGAAAACAAGTTTAAGACACTTCAACATTGGCTTAACGTTTTAGAACCGAAGGTTGCCGCTGGTCCAGCGTTAGCAAGATATGTGTAGCTAATGCTAATACGCTACTGAGTGCATATGACATGCAGGAGAAGTTTGCCCTCAGGACTTTATCTCCATGTTCTGAAGTCCTTGAAGCAGCCACATTTCGGGAAGACAAAAAAAAGCTCATTACATGCAAGAGTGTTTGCATGACTACAAAAATATATATATTACATTTGACTTTTCATTGTAGCAAACGGCCAGAGGAGTTTAATGTGGTAAATACCACCTGTGCTATTGTACAGCACTGCGTGTGAGCAAAACAAACATGTTCATAATCATCCCCACACAAAGACGATCCCGCTACTAGAACTCCAGAGCGCAATGCAGGACTCGCGCCTCGGTACTCAATTTAAAATAAAAAAAGGACCATTCTCGTGGTGAAGCTTTTAGTCCATTAAATTAAAATCTACCAGACATCTTGCTAAATCATGCTAAGTAATTAGTGTTATGAGTCGTGTTTCCCATTCATGAGATAATTAAGGGCCCTCTTCCTAGTGTTGGCTGCAGAAAGCCTGGGATTCACAAGCTCTGCTGTTTAGAGAAGAACATTTAAAAACAAGCCAAGAATACAAGCGACAAGCAAACACTTTAGATTTGTTTTTCTTGATTTTGTTCCTACATTGAGAGGTTTCCGTTTGGCAGCCGAATATCAAAACCTTAAACTCACAAATTAAGGGCACGATTTCAGAGCGGTCCCTGCTTATTATCAATAAATAATGACTAAACGTTCCTTGCGATGCAAGAGCCATCTTAGTTTCATATGCACATTGATTTTTTTAACTGTGATAAAACTAATGGAAACGAATGGCCGCCCGGACCATATGACACTAATTAAAAGAAAATGCATGGCATGCTTTAAAAAGTCCATAAAACATGCACCACAACCCGTGTGATAGAGCCTCAGTTCAACGGGATCGTTTTATGAATCTACACTTTAATGAAGTTTTACTGCCATCTCATTATCAAAAGTTCAATCTTGTCCATTTTGATATAAGTTGTAAGCACACTATACATTTTGGTTCGTTTGAAGCGGCGTCAGAAGCTTAAGCTTTTTAGTTTTTTCCTTGATTTCCCTCGTTGTACCCTCCGTCGCTTTGGCCAGACTTTCATGCCGAGGATGACGGCGAGGTGCGAGTGATGTTCCGAACCGGCTCATTAACAGGCTCCCCTTCACACCGCCTTGTTCATAGCTCAGAAAATGCCTGATTCAATTCCAGACCTATTTCACTTTTCAGCCCACTTTGAATTTGAGCAGTCGGACACCCTGGGATGCATGACGCTCAGACCACCCAGGGAGTCTGGAGAAACGGCGTGCTGGGAAGAGGAGGTGACAGACATGAAAGCGCCGCACACGTCTCATTAGCACCCTCTTCTCTCCGTCCAGCCACCCATCAGGGTGCTCGTGCGGTGGAGACCGGTTGAAGCGTTTTCCCTTCCGTCCTCGGGTGCATCCCTGGGGATTAAGAAATTATCCTCACATTTCCAAAAGCCAGGCGCCTGGAAATAGACTCTGGGATGTGAGGCCGTCAGAGGCCCGGGGACATAAGTCAGTTTCCTATTTCACCATCCTACTTCCTCCGTTGATGTTTTTTTTTTTTAGGTAAGCACAAACACCAAGGGTAGGGGGGCGGGGGGGGGGGGGGGGGGGGGGCGCTGCTGGCTCAGTGAAATTTACCTCCTGAGTTGTGAATTATAGGGGTAACTTCACAGTAATAATGCAACTTTACGTTGTTGCAGATGACGACAGAATACAACAATCTGATGTTTAAAAGATGAAGTCAGAAGCCGAAGCCACAGATCAGTGTGAAAGTGAACATCAGCTGGAGGTCCAGACAGAAGACGATGAAATGAAGCAAGTGTTCCTGTGTCTTTATCATTAAAAAGCTAAAGCAGCACGTGTAGCCATTCAGTATACCTTCAGAGGTTTTTATGGAGATGAATAATGAAAAACAAATCAAATCCAAACAAATAAATAATAAATAAAGGTATACATCCATTGAATGGAATATCCCTTTTCCTACAAATATTTATATATATATATTTTTTTTTTTTTATTATATTTATTATTTCCCTTCAACATTTTGCTTTTTTTTTTTAAATACTTTTTTAAAATACATAAAAAGTAATTGCCTTACAAACATATAAATCCACTCATTCTTAGGTGTGCTGGTGGAAACCCCAGTGTGCTAGCTTCACTGCTCATTGTTGACTCTTCGTCTTAAAAGGGGCCCTGTGCCGTTTTTGACCACTCGAGGCGCCAAAGAGCCGTGTTTTCATGAGGGCTGCGGGAACATCCAGAGAAGAAGACTTTGTAAATGTAAAGGAAGGAAATTCATTTAAACGCGTTCATGGGAACCTCGAGGACACAGGCGGTGCAATGGGTTAACATACTAAAGCCTTGTTTGTTGACATAGAGACTCCACGGCCCTTTAAAGAAGACTTAGCCTGACAAGCATGACCTTTGTTTTGAATGTTGCATGCTACACAACTACTAAACTAATAGAGTAGCCTACAGCAGCTATGCTGTCTCTTTGAAATATTGATGCTCTTTTACTTTGCGTGTTCCAGGGGCCGCCCTCAGGAACTCACTCGGTGCATGCTGGGAAAAGCTCCAGCCCCGCAGCCCTGAACAGGATAAGCGGTTTAGAAAAACGGAAGGATGGATGGATATTCCAATTGCAATGTGCAGATTAGCAGATTATTGCCATAATTGCCCAGCTCATAATAATACAGTTACTCCAGCCACAGTGTTCCTCATTGTCGCCAAGCTAATTTAGCAGTATTTGTCAACCATAGCTTTAGTTTGAGACAGCGCTCCTCAGTTTAAGCCCTTTCGCTGTTGTTTTTCCATAATGGAGGGAGGTTAATGATACTAAGTCCCTAATCAGGTAGGAGAAAACATTCAGCAAGCGAGAGTCCGATAACTGTTAACCACACAAATCCATGTCCTTTTAATCTGGATGGGCCTGTTAAGCACAATCTTTTCAGGCATCTTCCTCCCAAAGGTGGAGTCAAAAGTGCAGCTGCAGTTCACCAGTCTCATTG
Organism: Cyclopterus lumpus; assembly: GCF_009769545.1. NCBI lineage: Eukaryota > Metazoa > Chordata > Actinopteri > Perciformes > Cyclopteridae > Cyclopterus > Cyclopterus lumpus. Next base: position 2,395,671 of record NC_046976.1, on the reverse strand, counting down.
CACTAAATAAACTAAAGAGAACTTTGATGTCATTAATGAGTTCTGGGGTTTTGACATGCAAGCTATTTAATCCCACTTGGCTTTGATCCATTCCCAATAGTTTTGCGTGAGAAGAAAAAAGAAGAGAAGCCTAAAAAGGGAATAGATGTTATAGATATGGGAGGGAGAGATGGCTTGGTAGTGTGTGTGTGTGTGTGTGTGTGTGTGTGTGTGTGTGTGTGTGTGTGTGTGTGCGCGTGTGTTGCGTGCGTCCATGGATCTTTTCCCTGCATGTCACAGCGGCTCACATCCTCACACGTCACACGTCAGCTTTGTCGCCGCTTTGACAGAGGGAGTTCATCATGAGGCACCAGAGCTGTACTCCCTTTTACTTCCAGTGGAACACTGAATGCTGGACGACCTCCTCCTCCTCCTCCTCCTCCTCCTCCTCCTCCTCCTCCTCCCCAGATGACTGTTACGCTACTCATGGTGGGCTCGTTTACAACGATCCCAATCATTTAAAACATCCTAACAAAAACACAATGAACAGACTTTTTTTCGTGTTTTGCTAAGCTTAGTGCCCCCCCCCCCCCCCACCCCCCCCCCACCCCCACCATGACACATGGCAGCTATGTCGGCGCCAGATGTGTCTGTTTACGAGCAGTCGCCTCGCTAATCTGTTTTTGCACTTTGGTTTGGTTTTAATTGAGGAGGACGTGGTCTGGATCCTCTCTTACGGAGAGGGAAAAAAGAAAAGAAAACGTCCAAAGACACTGCTGGCTGACTGACGGGCGAGTGCGAGCGCCAAGAGCAGCGGGAGGAGAGCTAATGAAATGAGCTGCGAGACGAAGGCCCACAGGGCCAACGGGAGAGCACCAGGCGATATATTCTCCAGTCATTTGACAACGAGATCCTATTAACGGGGAAAATAGAAGGAGAAGAAAATAATTCCTGCCTTTTGAATGAATTCTGTAATTCTATCACGCAAATGAAATAAAGGAACATTGGATCCGTCTGGAATATTGAAGAAGCTTCGCGTTGAGACCACATCAACCCTTTGTGTCAGGGAAGAAAAAATCAACTGCGCGAATTGTTTGAATAGAGAGGTGACCCTGCCCCCGTTCCCCAGTTTTAGATTAGAGACAGGGGAGTCAGGAGTTAAGAGAGGTTTATTCAGAGGTGGGAGGAATAGAGGTGTCAAGACGTAGAAGAAAGAGAGAAAGACAAAGCATCGTGTTGCAGCTGTGACGGCGAATCTCTCAATCGACAGCTGAATTAGTGAGCGCCTACGGAGGCAATTATTGGGCTTTAAACAGCGGCCGTCTGGGTGTGAGCAGACTTACGTGCGAGTTATGGGGAGATGAAGACAGAGCGATTCACCTAGAAATATAGAATATTGCTAATTTTGTTTGAATAGTGTGGCACGCCGACCCCCGCCCGTCGAATGTCGGGTTGTAGATTTGGGTGCTCATTATGCTAGCGCCGGCTAACGCAGCCTCGGGCGGGTTCTGGTGAGCTCACTTCTTTCCAACTTTGCACCCTCATGAGAGTTTAGGGGTTTTTTTGTTTTTATTTTCAAACTTTTCAGCATCAACCAACATTGACTTCACGCAGCTCCCTCCGGAGCCACAAAAGGCTTTATGCAACCTTTTGCCCCCCCCCCCTCCTCCATATATGAGTTATACTCCCCGACTTCAGACTTTGATGTGTAAAATCTGTGGAGTTCCCTTTTAAGTTTTTGAAAAAAACATCACATTAATATTTTAAAAAGGGTCAACTCACTCAAATTACAAAAAAAAAAAAAAAAAACTTGGAGGCATCAAGCCATGAAGATAGTTTTGACTTATTCTATTTCTCAGAGATGGTCCAACAATCCTGTTCACAGCTTGGCCTGTGGATCATGGAAACAGGGAAATACCAGTACGGCAAGAACACGGCGTTCCAAGACTTCAATGGAACTGTTCTCCAAGAGATCCCGAAGTCTGTGCCTCTGCGACTCTGCATTGGACAGAACGTGGCGACACGACGCACATCACAACACAGGTGTTGCAATTCAACATGTTGCAGTTTTGCAAGGCCGGTTGTTGTCGGTCCCCGTAACATACTTTCTGCTCAACCTGAGCCGCTGCCTGACACAAATATTTGCATTTCCTTAAAAACCAACAGTGTTTCTGACAATGGTTGTAGAATCACAAAACATAATATCGCGATACTTAAGTGTGTCGATATTTTCCTAAAGCAAGCTGTCACGTTCTGCAGGGAAACAGAGGACATGTGGCAATGCTGTTATATCTTGTAATTTGTGAATAGTTTTAAATCCGGATTATTCCACGCGTTTGGTGGACAAAGTATACATCAATGTCTGGGACTAAAAGGCAGACAGAAACCCGTGTCCCGATGTTCATATAAAATGTAGACGAGACTCTCTCAGCAGCCCGGTTCCTGTCAGTCACCTGACACCCGCAGAAAAGACATGAAAGTCTGCCAGGAGAGAGAAGAAGAAAAAAAACCTGAATAACATGCAGGCCTGACAGACTTAATTGTCATGTCCATGTCTTCTCCTACACGTGGCTGCTTTGTGTGCCGGGACAGCCATTCATTCCCAGCCAGGTTTAAAACCACCCGCAGAGCTCGCACATTCCAAAACATTCTTTTTGTACAAGAAAATGACAAGAAATGATCTAATTGTACATGGCGTGCGTTACGGCGCACTTGGTGGAAACGTACACGAGACAGCGGCGGTGGTAAATGGGCTGTAACTCTCTGTAATGACGGCCGTATTCTTCCGTTAACGCGTGCGTGACTCGCATGGAGATGTGCCCGCCGTGGGAACACTGGTCGCTTGTGACCGGGCCGAAGAGGAGAGAGACGTTAGCTCGCATTATGCAAATGTCAAAACAACAACAACAACAACAACAGCGCCACCGTCGGAGCGGACGCAGTCGATCAAGGCGATTGCCATCGACGCATGCGTGCGCACGCAGTCGGAGGCGATGCAGTCAATTTTAGGCGGTGATATTGAAGCAGCCAAGGACGCTCACAGAGGTGGAGAGGAGAGCATGGCTGTGGGCTGTGCACAGATCTTTACCCGTGGCTCCTTTTCATTTTCACATTTCCTCAATACTGGCAGAGTCACTCTCTCTCTCTGCTGGCTGCTGACCTCCACAACTTGTTGCCAACAGTCTCCAGGCTGCACACAGAGAGGACAGTTACTTATGGACGGGGATGGATTGAGTTATATTTACATCACTCCGGCGAAAGGGTTGGGTGTCTTCGCTCGGTCATTCAGCCCCTCTGCCGTCCGTGCTTTGTGTTGCGTGGTGAAGTCCAGATTCTCAAGAGCCGGGGCCTCATTACAGAAACGGATCCTTGTTCCATCTCAACTTCAGTTTTAAAGAGAGGGGAAATCTTCAAGCTCACAGCAGTGTCCCGTTCTCTTTTGACTGAAGAAACCATGACGGTATATTGAATTCTTCATGCGCGTTTACGGCCCTCGCTGGTGGTGTGTTTGTGATACACACATCTACATACCTAATAATACATGGCACGGGAAATGTAAAGTGCCATAATGTGGTTCGAGTAGCCTCTCGCCGTCATACGTTGGTATAGTTGTTCCAAATTCTTTAGGGACGTCATGAGAACCGATACTTCGGTGCAAAATGGGCGAAATGTCGGAAAACTGAAAAAAAAAACAATAACTGCAAACCGTGTTTTATTGTCATATTACATAGTTAAATACATATATGAAATTTGTTCTATGCATTTAACCCATCCTTATGAAAGAAAACAGACGGTACTTGTTTTTTCTGCAGTGGTGCAGCTACCAGGGACTTAATAACAGCGTTCCAGGGAAGGATAGAAAACATATCTGTTTATGCTGCATTGTGATCAACAAGCCAATGTTGAAATTTTGCTAATTATTTTGATTTGAGGACCGGGTGTATGCCGTCCTAATTTAGGATCCCTAGGTAATAGCTACATTCCCATCCAGAGATAAGGTAGGATTGTTTTCCTACAAACAGTTGGAAACATGGTTCTGTAATACCAAAAATCCTAAATGTCTCCCTAAACTGAGCTGGGACCAGATTACAGACTTCAGTAGTTATTTTAATGAGGAGGGTTGAATAAAAGACCGAGAAGCTGTGGGGGCAGGAGAGTAAAATGAGGCATTTCCTTGCATGGCTGAGAGGTTTGGGGAATAGTAATACAGAAGACAACTGACAATGACCTGGTCTTTCTAGTGCTCGCACTTCAACCAAAGCCAGAAATTGACTTATTTGTTTGATTCTTTTCTATCTTCCTGGCTCCTGTGACTGGACTTCCCCCAGCAAATGGTAAAAAGCCTTTTCCGCTATCACCAAGCACTCACCTAAACCAGAACAAGATGTGACCGGTTCAGAAACAGAATAATATCCAACAAAATGATGACAGTTGGAAAATAAACCGTTCATGGAAACAAAAAGTAGTGGAATGGGTAAAGCAGGGACTTTCCTGGCTCAGACTGAGGTCAGTGACCTCCCGGACCTGGATTTATTATTTTGATATGCCTTGATGTGTGAGTCCAGGAAGCACTAGATGTGACTCCTAGAACTATGAATGAACTCTTCTGAGTGATTTCATATAAAAATGGCCAAAAAACAAATATTTAATTGCGCTGATTGCGAACAGGCGGCTGGACTTGAGCACAGCCTCCAATGAGAACGTGCTCCTCGTCACTAAAGCCAATGGAGCTTTTTTTAACAAGCAGCCAGCGCTAATTATCTCGTATTTCATCCCGTTTCATTACCTTTCCGCCCAGCGCCCGCTGTGATTTTCACTGCAGTGGGCAGTGACGCGGTTAAGTACGGCCCACGGGGTGAAGCGTTGGTAAACGCAACGCAGAGTTGAAGCCATCGGCAGACATCGGGCAGAGCAAACAATGTTACCGCGGTTATTAATTACCCGCGCGAATCCGACAGGAAATGTCACATTGCCATTGAGTCCCCTGAAGAGACTTCGTTATTATTAACACGGAATGATATTTTCCAAACTCTTTCTTTTGCTGAAGGTTAAAGTAGCGTCACGTTTCACTGCTGCCGTTCATTCATCTTCCTCGTAATGTAAAAAACACGCTGATCATCCGTAGTCGCCGTGACGTCACCCATTGGTCCGTGGACTGTTGCTTCGAAGCCTGAGGTTCGACGTAGAGACGCCGTGTATGGTAAGCCCCGCCCTAAAGCGTACCCGGCTCTATGTCTGTTTGACTCTAAATGGAGCATAATTTACAAAATGAACATCGTGCTGTATTGAAGAAGACTTGGAACTAGAGGTCGAGACACTAGCTGGCTCAGCACGGGCTGGGAGAGCGAGCGGGGACGCTCGTCTACATTGTCACACTTTTGAATTCCCCACCAGCTCCCTCTCCGTCTAAACAATGAGGCCGAGGAGAACCGAGAGCAGCGGAGGGAGGGGGGTGTGGGGAGCTGGCACCAGTTTTTATTCCACCAAAAGCTGTTCCAACAAAAGGCCCCTCGCTCGGGGGGCCGCCGCGGAGCGACAGCCAGGCAGTCCCGGCTGAAAGTAGGGTTGTGAGCGAGAAGAATGGGGGCGAGGGAGTGAGGGAGGGAGAATATGCGAATAAAAGAATGGGCAATATGAAAGCCGGGTATGAAAGGCTGGCTGGAAGTTTTCTTTACTTTCCGTGGCGGTGAGAGTCGAACAGAGACATGGGCCACCTGATCCGGTGTGTGTGTGTGTGTGTGTGTGTGTGTGTGTGCGTGTGTGTTCTGAGAAAGGCATTCACGAGGCAGTGAAAGCAGACAGGACGCTGAGAGATGAAACAAATTAAAACCTTCCCCCGACCATCCTTGGACGGGCTCCGTTGTGATTCATGGCCCCGTTGCGGCCACCCCGCTCCGCGATCCCTCTCCCCACCGACACCTGTTGCTGCAGAGCGCCACGATGTCGGACCGCTTTTCTCGAAATGTGATCTGGAATTTGCTTCGTAACCGGTTTCCACGGAAGCGGAATGAAAAAGACAAAGAACGCTGACCAAGTGAGACACATGCTGGCTGATTCTTGGCAGGCGGAGTGATGAATTAAAAACCTGCTTCCTGGACTCTCAGCCGGACTGGTGGAGCTTCATACGGCAGCCCTTTCCCCCTAATTACACCTAGCTTCTCTGAGAGAAAGGCCCACTCAGAAACACAACAAGGGGATGTGCGATCGGCCTAACAAGCGACCTCCACAGCAACGGGCATTTTGTAAGAAACTACTAATTTTAATTGAACAAAAATATAGAGGGGGAAAAAACAGCATTATGCAAGAGCCTGCAACACAGAGTCCATCATTCATCATGAACATTTGAACCCTTGATCAATAAGAAAACCCAGAAGCCAAAATTAAAAAACTGAAACATCAAACAAATCACATTAATTGCACACGATGTTACGCTGTGAACCACAAATCTAGCTAGGAACGTTAGCAGCACCGCTAACGGCTAACGAACGGATGTTCCATAGAATTTCATTACGATGCGTTTAGGTTCTGTTCAGTGAACATTTTTACTGGATCCTTGTAGACCCCCCCCCCCCACACACACACACACACACACACACACACACACACTTCCCCCAAGATACACTCCTTGACATTTAGTCTTTCTGCCACCGGCCAGGATGGGGTCAAGACCTCTGTACAAGCAACTGGATGACTCCGCATACCTCCTGACCCCGGGGTCAGGTGGCTGCGCGAGGTTAAAATGGATTTATACAGGGTGAGAATAAACGTTAAACTGAGAAAAATTGCAGGGCGGACAATTTCAATTTATAATTGTTATTTTTCTAACTGCCCTTTCGCTTCTGAAATAATGGGAGATGTTCCGCCTCCCGGCTTCTCCGGATACATTAATCAACTAAAACAGCCTGCGAAGAGAAAACTAATTGAAATAATTGATACGCTGCCTCAGATGCCGAAAAGCTCACAGACGAACACCTTGAACTCGGCGCTCGTTGCTGTGCATGCTTTGTGACTACAGCAGTAAAATTACACACTTCTCTGGGTGGTTGCTTTAAGACGCTGCGCCGCTCTTACAAAGCCATGTTGTTCCTGTGTGTCATCGAGGATGTCATGTCCAAGAAACGTTGTTAAGTATATTTAAAATCGGTGTGTCGTGGTTTCCCGTTTTATTTTGAAAGTTAACTTTCCTCTCGTTTCAGGCAATCTTGCTCCTTCCCCTGTGTTTCCCCTTCTGGTCTGATTGTTTCCACCTGTGTCCTTACCTGTGTATATATGGTCTGCTCTCCCTTTGTCCTGGGCCAGTTCGTCTTGTCTTCTGTGCCAGAGAACCAGCGTAATCCATGCCATTGGCCATTGGCCAGGTCTTGTTATTTTTCTACTTTATTCATGTTTGTTTTTCCAGTTTAATAAACTGTGATTTTTTGTTGAAACTTTGCCTCTCGAGTCGCACATTATTTGGGTTCAGGTCCCTAGTTCGGTCGTGACAGAGGAGTTGGTGTTTTCTTTGTGACGCCACTGTACTTTCCACTTTCTACTTGCTTCCCATCTTGACGCAAACTACCTGGCATGAGAAATAATTGTGTCCCGACGGGACCCTTCTGGTTCATTAAAGGATGCCGACACATATTTATATTTGAGTGCTCCTAAAGCGCGTGGTTATTGAGGGGTTCGTGGTCCACAGTGCTAAGGCGGGCCAAACCCTCCGCTGCACGGCGTTCCAAACACATACCCGTAGTGGAGCCGCAGCACCGGCTGCACAGAAATATGGCAAACAACAAACAGCAACACGAGCCCGATGATGAGTCATTAATAAGAGCTCTCGATAATCAGGCCCAGCGCTCCGAGGGCGATAATCATCGGCCGCCTGCTCTCCGAGTGATAAGCTAATCAGCCCCTCGTCTCCACCGAGCCGTCGAGGGGCACTCATCATCATTGACATTTGGGCACAGAATCAGGCCTGTAGAGACGGGGAGGGGACGGGGGGGACACCTGAAGTGACTTAATTATCATTGCCACGGAATGATATATTCTCAAACTCTACTTTGCCGGTTTTGCTGAAGGTTGAAGTTTTTAGCGTCAAGTTTCTCTGCTGCCGTCGACCCTTTTATTTGTTTGTTGTTTATTCATTTTCCTCGTAAAAAGAAGAAAAACAGACACACAGATCATCCGTCTACAACACAGACTGTAGACGTGGTCGCCGTGACCTTTCCCGCTGGGTCGTGGACTCATGTTTTGAAGTATCGAGGTCGGCTGAAACTAGAGATTGAGACCATAAACTCATGTTTACTGAGAGAATAAATCAAGAGGGAAGTGGAGTCATTTTATATAGACTTCTATACAACCAGAGGTGTCGCCCCCTGGTGGTCAGTAGAGATCATGCTGGCTTATGACTCTTCAACACTGGCTTCACTCTTTAGAACCGGAGGATGCCACCCTATTTAACACACACAACCCCGGCCCTCAAAAAGAGTATGAAATAAGTAGAATGGAAAAAGGTGTTGTATGCTGAAATCAAGCGTACATTCAGTCTCAGTAACTCACTGGCTGAGCAGCTGAAATGGGAAGTGGAGACATTTTTTTTTTATTCCCAGCAAGAAGACGCACGTTAAAATTAATTCATAACCGGTGGGGATGCAGTCGTGACAATCTGACGGCTCTTTAACAATACGAGCCCTGATGCAGTATGTCTCGGCTGAGTATCTGTCATCCTCACACAACCGATCTGCGTTGTGTCGCTTACACCAGTGTGTGTGTGTGTGCGTGTGTGTGTGTGTGTGTGGTGGGGAGGGGCGCCAGTACTCGTTTCTGTGCCACATGCGCCGCTCTTGCGTCGCTCCAAAAGTGCACCAGGAGGAGGAAACGCCATTACAGAGCCGATTCCAGTCAGGGAGGGATCTTGTGCACTCCCACTCCAGATCACTGAAGTCACCTGCAGTCTCGTGCAACAGATGCTCTGAAGCTCCCTTGAAATGACTCGCCCTGCATTCGCTTTGATCACAGGCCCGTCTCCCAGCTCCGTAATGACCCGTCTTCTTTTCTTTTCCTGGTGACAATTCAGGGACAGCTCAGACAGATGTTACTGGTTACACCCCGGTGACAACAGGTTGACAGATCCATGCTGACGGAGCAGGTTCACAGGGTGTTTATGCCCATCGCTGGTAACCGACTGGCTGTCGTCATGAATTTTGGAGCTGGTCCCAGTGAGGCAAAAAAGAAAAGAAAAAGGAAGACAACTCTGAAAATAGTTTGTGTTGGGAGTCTGAGTTGCTCAGCAGTGCATCTTAGTGAGGGTATCTCCATATCTGTCACTGTAATGCACATAAAGTATTGCTATGGCAATCACCGGCATGTTTATTGATTGTTATTCATCAGAAAGCGTTTAAACTTGGTTATGCGCTGGAATCACAGCAGCGTTGCCGTTACTGCCCTGCAGTGCTGCAACCGGGAGTTCCGAGTGCATTGCAAGTGTATTCAACGTAACCTGCCATAAATGTTGTTATTATGAGGCATTATAATATTCATACAGTGTCTTGCACTGCACTTGCATCATTTGACGGTAAGTTCACAGCAGCCAGAGCTCATCACCGGGGCACGTTGGCAGATTTGTAAACGCATATTGCAGTAAAAAGGATTTTTCTTGTAATGAATTCATTTAAATGTTTGATTTTTTTTATTGGACACGTCTTGACAAACTTTATCCGTGCTCGTGCACACACCCTTTGGGTGTAAAATCAAACGAAGCTGGTCAGTTTTTGTTGTGGGTTATCTCTAGCAGAAAACACGTGATCCAACATCACATACGCGATGCGGCTCGAGCGCCACCTTTGCCAAGGTGCGACATATTTTTCTCACAAGCCAATCGGTGCAGACTGGTCTTTTTGAAAGAGACAGGCGCTAAAATGTTTCAGAGGGTGAATACAGGTGTATTAAAGCAGACGATGGGAGAAAAACAAAGTGGGTTTTTTTTTACATTGAAGCAGAAACCCACAATACAAATATGATCCTGAAAATGAGCACGATATGTCCCCTGTAAGGAATAGCTGCCATTTTCTTAAATGTATTTTTCACAAAAACATTAATATCGGTGTTATTGACATATTGATCAGGCTCTAAACTTGTCCTAATTTAATGTTATTAAGGCACATATAGTTCATCTCCTTAAATACAGAGTGTAGAGATGGGGGAAATGCTGTTCCTGCAATCAGAAACGAGTGCGGACACAAGATTAAGCCCCAGGGAAGCACCTGGCTGCTCTGTGCTCACAACCTGGTCTGTGAGAATATTGCATTCAATTGTGAACAAAGTGTGCATTGAAATCCAAATGCGGTTTCCTTGGTCTAGCAGCTCATCAATAAGCGCGTGTCGTTTGTATTGTTTCGTGTGATCAAACGATATCAGGCTGACAAGCGTGAACATCTCTCAAGCCCAAAAGCAAATGTCACTTTGTGTCTGCAGTGGATTTAAAGTGGGTTGATTGTTAAAAAAATAAAAAAAGACCAAGTGACACAAGAGACGAAGAACAGACAAAGTTATTTTTGTATTGCCACTCTGGTTCCTGCATCCGATTAAATAATCATGTCCTTGTGTTATTGTATTATTCATTGTTATTCAAATGTCAGACAGGGAGGTGAAATGTGGCTCGTGTCCATAAAGGGCTCTCCGAGCTCGCGCTGCAGGGGCCACCTGAGGACCGACTCCTGCCTCTACTCCTGCATCTAATGGCCGGTAATCAAGACCTGCGGGTTGCCAGCGAGTGTGTGTGTGTGTGTGTGTGTGTGTGTGTGTGTGTGTGTGTGTGTGTGCGCGCGCGCGCCACCCTCGCACACGCACGCACACACAGGTAAACACAGATTACAGGCCGGGTTTTGGTCGAGGCTCAGAGGGGATTAGCTGTCACCTGTCGTCTGAAGCCGCGAGGAACTAGGACCACAACAACAGAAACACGCTCCCCGGGAGAGCCACACCTCGCGTTCCGGCGGCGCACACCGACCCTCCGCACACGCACGCGCACACACGCATCCCGGCGGACTGGAAACTTTTTCATTTTTTTTTACAACAGGTCGCAGCAGCAACAGACGTGACACTGAGACGCATGCGGGACACACTCAGGGCGGACAGCGCGGAGGGGGGGGGGGGGGGGGGGGGGGGTAAAGAGGCTCCGGGTGGTTCCTCAAACCCAGCTTTGTCTTACCTTGTGCTGCGAGGAGGATCGCCGCCGCTGCCGCCAGCCAAGCGTTCCTCACCGGAGAGACCGGGCAGCGTGCCCCGTGATCTCTCGCCATTCTTCCAAGCGGGAGACGAGGTGGACGTAAATATCCACCACAGCGCTGCGGGGGGACCGGGGGGAGCAAGGGGACCGGGGGGACCGGGGGTAGGCGGGGCGGGCGAGTTTGGCTCCGGGTTATTCCTTCTCCGGTCGGCGCGAGAAACTTGCGGGGAGTTGAGCTCAGACCGCCCGGGCTAGGAAGCAGCCAAGTTGCGGCTCCTCTTCCCCGTGTGAGTGTCCTCTGTGTCTCTTCAGTCCGGACCTCGCCGAGTCTCTCTCCGTCCTCCTTTCACTGGACAGGAGGAAGAAGAAGAAGAAGAAGAAGATGAAGGGGCCGGGCCGCAGTAGCGCGCACAGGTAAACCCACGCGGCTGGTTTAACTGCGCGTGACGGTGCGTCTTGGCCACGGAGAGAAGGAGCGGAGCGGGGAGAGAGTGTGTGTGTGTGCGCGAGAGAGGCGGCGCGTGCTCCGTGTGTCTGGAGCGGCGGGCTGAGTGGGGAATATCAGAGTGATGTCAGCAGAGCGTCACCAAGAGGGCGCGAGCCGCAACAGAGAGGCAGAGGAGGGGGAGAGGCGGACCTGGACCTGCGCTGGAGCCCTGCGGGCACGCGGAGGTGGATTCACGTGCGCGTGCGTTTGAGTGCTTTCAAGCGATGATTTCCGGTGATCAGCAACATTGTTCAATGACATCTTAATGATCAAGAAACGAGTTACCCATGGTGGAATATAACTGCACATTTACTCAAGTACTTGTACAATGTTGAGGTACTTGTACTTTACTTGATTACTTGTATTTATACTTATAATGTATTGTTTCACTCCTCTCCGTTCATTCACTGTTACTTTGCAGATTGTACAAACACAGCCCAGTGAGTGACGAGTATTTACAACACTGGTGGAAGAAGTACTTGTACTGAAGTGAAAGTACTAATACCAATGCATTCAAAGATTTTACTTACATAATTATTAGCATCAAAGTATACTTACTGTACCAAAAGTAACTCTACGGTATCCTTCAGGATGATATGTGATATATATATGACTGATTATTGCTGTATTAATATTGCAGCAGGTAAAGGTGGGGTTCTTTTCCATAATTTATAGACTATTTCATCCACCACTGATGACCAATCGCATAGCACCTCTCAGTCAAAACTCAAGCTCATGGAGAGGATTGGGATTGGTTGGAATAAAAAAAAAAAGTCTCCTCTTCACATTACTTACTTGGTCCGACCAGCATCCAATTCAAATATGTATTATTTATTTTTTGAAATGCCGCGACCGCAAAAGGTAACTGAAACTTGTTGGTGTCTGTCAAGCGAACGTGTCAGAGCTATGAATATTAAAAAGCTACATCTGAGGAGTAGAAAGCCGCTGCAGGATTCAGCCTGTCCCTGGGTGGGGGTCTCAATGGGCTCCACAGACACATCACATCAATGGCTGCCCCAGCAGAAAAGTAGTCCATAATAAGACGGTACTCATGAGGGGGGGAGAACACGTTGGGAGAGGTCATTCAAAGAGAGATACCCTTCTGTGAAAAGAGACAATTAGCCTGCCTGAAAATAAGTGACAACGTCAGATAGTTGTAACAGTTTGAAACTCGATTGCACCTCTTACCTGGAACCTGCAGAAGGTTACCGCGCACATATTACAAGAAAACTATGAAGAAACACGAGGTCAAAGAGACCATAAACACAGTGACCTGAATGATGAACAAGCTACAAGAAGGATATTAAACAAAACTCCGACATTAGATCGTATCGCCCACATTCTCATTTCATTACATTGCCGGATCAGACTTCAAGGTCTTATTTTTGACTCATGAAATATTACACAGACTTGCACCATCCTACTTATCGCCTCTAGTCACTCGTCATATTCCCACTGGGGCTTTTCCGTCTCGGGATGTCAGTCTCCTGATTTTATTTCAAATAAAATACGTCAATAAGTGGAAGGGCCTCCTCTCACAGGGTGGTCTCATCCAGCAGTCGTACGGCTATACCGACTAAAAGAATACGCCGTTATCTGTGGATATCCCAGGAAATGATTTAGTATCTTATCCCCACGAACAAGGAAGTATGAAGGCGGCAGAAGCACACACCGGGCGGGGGGGTCTGGAGGTGACCCAGGAGACTACTGTTCCTCCCCGTGTGAAAGGGGAAGTCAGCGCTCATTTAGTTACTTGATGATTCGGTAACGGCACTTCTGTAGTTATTTTACTTCTTTTTCTAAACCTCAGAAGTTGTGTTGCCTAAACTTAACAATGTATTTTCATCTTTTCAGAGTCAGAATCAGAATTGTTTATTTGCCAAGTACGTTGAACATACAAGGAATTTGATTAGTTGAAAACAATGTAAATAGAATAAAAACAATATACATAATAATAGATACTAATGATAAATAACAAATAGATAACAGTACTTTAGAACAAGTATGTATTTTTAAATAAAAGTGGCAAGTGTGGTGTATATTAATAAGAAAAGAAAAGATGTGCAAGATGTTTGAAATAGCCCTGTGGATGTGAGAGTCAGAATCAGTGGGTCCTGGTCTTTATAATGTGAGTCAGAGTCAGTGGGTCCTGGTCTTTATAGCTATGTGGATGTGAGAGTCAGAGTTAGTGGGTCCTGGTCTTTATAATGTGAGAGTCAGAGTCAGTGGGTCCTGGTCTTTATAGCTATGTGGATGTGAGAGTCAGAGTTAGTGGGTCCTGGTCTTTATAATGTGAGAGTCAGAGTCAGTGGGTCCTGGTCTTTATAATGTGAGAGTCAGAGTCAGTGGGTCCTGGTCTTTATAATGTGAGAGTCAGAGTCAGTGGGTCCTGGTCTTTATAGCTATGTGGATGTGAGAGTCAGAGTTAGTGGGTCCTGGTCTTTATAATGTGAGAGTCAGAGTTAGTGGGTCCTGGTCTTTATAGCTCTGTGGATGTGAGAGTCAGAGTCAGTGGGTCCTGGTCTTTATAGCTCTGTGGATGTGAGAGTCAGAGTCAGTGGGTCCTGGTCTTTATAATGTGAGAGTCTGAGTTAGTGGGTCCTGGTCTTTATAATGTGAGAGTCAGAGTCAGTGGGTCCTGGTCTTTATAGCTATGTGGATGTGAGAGTCAGAGTTAGTGGGTCCTGGTCTTTATAATGTGAGAGTCTGAGTTAGTGGGTCCTGGTCTTTATAATGTGAGAGTCAGAGTCAGTGGGTCCTGGTCTTTATAGCTCTGTGGATGTGAGAGTCAGAGTTAGTGGGTCCTGGTCTTTATAGCTCTGTGGATGTGAGAGTCAGAGTCAGTGGGTCCTGGTCTTTATAATGTGAGAGTCTGAGTTAGTGGGTCCTGGTCTTTATAATGTGAGAGTCAGAGTCAGTGGGTCCTGGTCTTTATAATGTGAGAGTCAGAGTCAGTGGGTCCTGGTCTTTATAATGTGAGAGTCAGAGTCAGTGGGTCCTGGTCTTTATAATGTGAGAGTCAGAGTCAGTGGGTCCTGGTCTTTATAGCTCTGTGGATGTGAGAGTCAGAGTTAGTGGGTCCCGACCGCAGCTGGAAAGAGATGTTCTTGTGGCCTGCGGTCTTGGTCCTGATGGACCGCAGCCAGACCTCCTGCCAGGGGGAAGAGACTCCAACAGTTTGGGTCCAGGGTGAGAGAGTCGGCTACTATCTCATAGCCCGCTTCAGGGTCCTGGAGGCCAACAAGTCCTGGAGGGAAGGCAGATTGCAGCCAATCCCCCTCTCAGCAGAGCGGATGATACGTACCAGACACTGATGGAGGGGCAGAGGATGGACTCAGTGATGGTGTAGAAGAGCACCATCATGGTCTTTGGCAGGTTGAACTTCTCCAGCTGCCTCACGAAGAACTTCCTCTGGTGAGCCTTCTGGGTGATGGAGCTGATGTTCTGGGTTCTGGTGGAGCCCAGGAAGAGGAAGGACTCCACAGCGTTGACGGGGGAGTCACACAGGGTGATGGGGGGCGGCTTTCATAACCTAAAGTTGTTTACTGTGAAGACAGAAGTTTATTTATGAAAGAGCGTATGCATGTAACCAGCAGAAATTGACCCATGTTGCTGGACTCAAGGAGTAACTTTGAGTAAGCTATATGAACCGTTGTATTATGGGATATGTTGTCTCTCACCAATCAGTTCTTTGTATATTGTTTATCTTACATCTATACATCTTGTGTTTTGCTCATGTTGCTCATTGCTGTTTTTATTATATGTACAGCCCTTTGAGGCATGCTTTATGATAATGGGGTATGACTCACTTTTACTTGACTTGACCATGAATGGAAAAGAACACTTTGTAATCCAGATCTCCATTGATAAAATCAATACTATTTGCTATTGTTCTTTAGTTTTTTTGGAAGTGTATAGTATATTGTTTGAACATTTGAGAATTGTCGCTACAACCATACATAGGCACACATCCCAATTAGTTTTCCAGGAAGAGAAGACGATTGTTTGAAAAAATTAAAATAAATGCATATATATTGTTGCATAGTTGACCAATATGATGGGGGATGTTTTTTGTTTTTGTTGTCCCCTCCACAGAAACAGCGATGGCGAGTTTCTTTTAGTTTTAGTTTTTTAAAGACTGAAATGTTTCAAATAGGGATATGTTGGAGGTAAATAAACAGAGCCTACTCAGCCGCACAGAGAGGACGCTCTCTCGTCTGCTGAGGACGATAAGAGGAGCGTCTTTGAAGTCGACTGCAGCCGAGTTACTGTTGACATAAGTAACAGAGGCAGATTGAACGGGACTTTGTTCACAAACCAAATACGGGCCTCAAGTCGCTGTGTGAGGGAAAACAGAAAATAGTTCCCTCGCCCTTGTCAATTGACTTTTCATTGTTTTACGCTGATTCAACATGAACCGCCATCAAGTTTTAGCAAATAATGATGCACTGATCTGCCGCTACGAACCGACACACCAGTTGCTCGTGTGGTGCCTGAGACAGTCGTGGCTCAAGGAGAGATGGCTGTAGTTTTAAACTACACTTGCTGTTACCATGGTAACCACGAGAGTTGCCAAATCAGTTAGGATGGAAATCTTCAGGATTACAACTAAAAACGGAACAGCAGGTTGCGCAGGTAATCCGAGAACATGTGTACCTGTGCCTGCTTCCATGGAGCAGTCAGTGATCAGATGTCTCTGTTACTTCCTGATGCTTACTAAGTCACGAGCATGCCAACGAGCCAATCAGAGACCTGCTTACACCTACACATGGCCATACAATGTCTTCTCCAGGAGCACTTTGTGGACAAGAAGAGCCCGACAGCGGCCAATCAGCTCCACCTGAGCTACAGCCTCAGTCGACTCACCTGTAAAACTGAGTTTGACCACAAAAAACACCCCGAAGTGCATTTACCAGAGATGTACTCCCAAGTTTCTTTGAAATACAACATGAATAAATGGATCAATCAAAGAAGTCTTGGTCAACTAAGAGCAGCCCTATCTGCAAGTCCAACGGCAAAGAAAGCCAAAGAGGCATCTTTTGAACTCTGATAAACCCTCAAACGTCAATGTTGCATCACATCCAGTAGTGACAGGCCAGAGATCCCTCTTATTCCAAACCCAGCAATCAATCGTTGAGGCACGGCAAACAACCACCCATCCCACTGTGGCCCTGCGACTCCCTCCAACCTTTTACTACCCGTTCCACTGAGAAATAAAACACCCTGCCTGCCTCTACAACATTCCCCCGTGATGGTACCACCATTACGCTGGGTAGCGGACCCTGCCGCACACCCCTCTATTATCACCTCATTAGCGGGCTGTAAACTGGCCCACCCTCTATTTTGGCTCCAGCCTCAATCAGCCCCATTAATCACAGTGGAGCAGGGGAACCTTCTGTCCTCTGAAGGCTCCCAATGTATTGTGCTGGCCCCTGCTGTGTGTGTGTGTGTGTGTGTGTGTGTGTGTGTGTGTGTGTGTGTGTGTGTGTGTGTGTGTGTGTGTGTGGGGGGGGGGGGGGGGGGGGGGGGGGGGGGGGGGGGCTTGCCGTGGTGTACAAATGATCCAGCTACATCCTGCCATCTGTTGACTGCTCGAAGGAACTGCCTCTGCAGTGACACACAAGTTCATGGCGCTTTCTGGCGGTCTGTTCTTCCTCTGTATCCAAAAAGGATATGATTATTTAATTCCAGGTTTATCTCAGAGCAGATGGAAGGAAGTATGCAATCATCTCAACAAGCCCCTAATAATTAAACTACAAAGTAGGTTGTCAGTGCTTTTCCAAATCAACCCAAATAAGTGTTTTCTCATCGGCTACCCATATGCTGGAGGTATAATTCATCTCAAGGCGGCTTAAACACTCAGAAATAAAGATGCTGACGAGAACCATATCAGGTTCTTTGGCTACCTAGAACCCAACCCTTTAGCTCTTCCTCTGGCGCCGTCATCGGGTCAATTGGCTTCGGTTTATCAGTGAGGATCCCATCAGCCTCGGCTCACACAGGAAACCTTACATCTGTTAAACAGCCCGTTAGCATGTCGACATTAGCATGCCGACCTTAGCATGCCGACCTTAGCATGGCAACGTTAGCTTGGAGCTCAAAGCATCAAGCGTGCAGCCTCACAGAGCTGCTGCCATGGCTTTGAGATCTTGATCTGGTTGTCTCTTGGTTCCTGTTTTATCCACAATTACAAGTGAATTAATGGCCACAAACAAAAATCCAATAATCCAACTGATTATTGGACAGTTCTGATACACTGTCATCCTATGAGCTTAAATATTGTGGCAGATGTGGATAGATGGTGCGATCATCATTCAGAGCCGGATCCTTCTGGTTATGCGCCAGCTGTCGAGGCATGACAAACTGCTGCTTATTGGATATCAATATCTGTCTCTTAAACTCCTGCATCTTGAACGTTTCTTGTGGCCGGTCGGCATTATGTTCTGATCTGTTGTTGATCTGTTGTATTAGGAGTTATTTAATTACCATATTAACATTGATGCAGTGTTGTTTATGTAACTGAGAAGAACTGGTTCATTCTCACAGTTTAACATCCACTTTTCTACCGGTTGGTTCAGTAAGATACTCAGAACTGCTATACAGTCAATACATTAATATGCTGGCACTATTATTACATATGTTGTGCTCAACCTTTGAAAATGAAAAAATACACATTTTTGTACATATTTGAACCCGTCACGCGGCTGCTGGATAGTCTCTTTCGACAATGAAAATACAAAAAGGCCACATTGTGTGACATAAATAATGAGTAAGCCCAGGCTGCAGGCCTGTTTTGGCCCTGTAGAGGAAACCGAGGAAACTAATTCCTCCTTTAATGATGTTGTAAACAAAATCAGAACCACTTTAAATCCCTTCATACGACAAGTACTGAGGAATTAATCTGGGTGGATTCACCCCAGTTATCTAAACATAACTACAGCCCTGATATACTAATATATACGATGTATTGACTGAAAACAATTCAGTACAAATAGGAAAATCGCTGTATTCACACTGTACTGGTCTTCCCATCAAATTTATTTCACTCACATTTCCCTCAAAATCTCCAGCAGGCTTTAAAAAGGCTTTTGAATAATTCAGCCAATAATTCACATCTTGCCACTTTGCGCTTCCTTGCTCCCGGGGCCACAGTTTAAAGCAGTGGATCACAACCTGGTGTCGGGGAAAAGGATTTGCAGCATAGAAAGGCAGAATGTTTTTTACTGCAACACAAATCAATATTGTATTCTTTGTAATTGTTTTGTATTACAAAGGAATTTAATTCTTTTTTGACTTTTTGAGTGAAGCAGTCTGGGTAAAATGGTGTTAATATCAGAAGGTCTATGTGCTCCTATCCATCATATTTGGTGTCTTTCCCTAGGTTTTCAGGGTCAATCCCTTTTTCAGATGTGGCTCAGGGTCGTCCTTCAATCAGAGGATCGTCAGTTTGATCCACGCTAATCGATGTGTCCTTGAGCAAGACACTGAACCCCACTTCCTCCCGTAGGCGGTTCCTGCTGTCTGAAGAGGTGTGAATGCTGGGATAGTCCTGATGGGTAGGCGGCTCTTTGCATAGCCGCTGTCATCAGTATGTGAAAGACGTGCAGTGCTTAGAGACGGAAGACAATCCCATCATAATATCATATGGGTCTATACCCAAAACACCATTTTTTTAACCAAATCATTTTGCACTCACATCGTCATTTAACTAATTATACTTTAAAATGACAGCAAAGGGCCGAGCAGACACATCAACATTGTTCCAAATGTTTGGGGGGCCTCCAGGTTTCAGTGTGCTGAAAAGCATCACGGTTTCCAAGAAAAACCTATAACTAAGAACCATTTTTATGTGCAGAAAAATCAATTATACATTTTTATTGACTTTGTTTGGATTTTTAAAAAGAGGTCAATTTGGGGTAAGTGCACATATTCGGGAGGCACTGATACCAATACCAGGTATCACCTGCTGATTTATGTGAAGGGGTTAGCCCTGAAGTTAGGCACAGCATCAGTTCAGGCTCACTTAAGGTGGGCAGACCTTTAAGGTGAACCGGTGTTCTCCTTTACAAGTCGCTCCTCTGGGTTTTGCTCTGCCTTTTTCTTTTATACTTCTTTTACCTCTTTAACCAACTGGTTAAACGCTTAATTATTAACACCCCTACTGCCAACAACGCTCTGCCTGTATCAGGAAAACACAATGTTCTGAACTTATCAGCTAACAGCATCGCATTGCACATTCCATTCGAAAAGAAGTCACACTCTCCTTCTCCTGATAAGCCTCGAGCTAAGTGGTGATAAACTGCAGGTGCGAGCCCCGATAGCGGAATGTCTTTTAAAGAGAGACAACTGTTCCGTCAGCTGTCCCACTTGCTGTGGACGTTTGGTGTACCGAGTCGCCTCCTTTACTTGTCACAAACACACACTGTAAAAAAGGATTTGAACAATAAGTCATGATAATGTATTTTTGTCATTTACTTCAACTTATCATGATAAGTTATACAATTACAACTCAATTGTATAAGTTGTCGGTAGTTCAACTCAGGTTTTTAAGCCAGTTCAATAAATTGTAAATTTCAAGAAGTCAATTGAACTTAATACTGTGAGTTATAATGATGGTTATGTCCAACAGTCAAAAACAAGTGCCAATAACTGCCGTTCCTCAAACGGCCACTTGAGAATTTAAAAGCGATTCAATTTCCATTAGACCCCCATGTTAAATAGTCAAATTCTACCCAGAAATACAAATGCATACAGCCTACTCCAAAAAACAGTTTTATTCTCTTTAGCTAATTTGCCTCTTCAGGAACTGTTCAGGGGTGACTTTGTGTACAACTAAACCATTTACATTGTTTTGAGGCTTATCCTGCGTTCACAACAAACGCGTTGCGAATATTTGTTGTAAACGCCTATTAAAGTTATGTATAATCGACCGTACCATGTCGCAAACTGCGAGCTGCCTGTTAGCTCAGCTGCATCACTAACCAATGGAAAACCAGACGGCGAACTAACCTAAACCACGCGGCGGATCATTACGTTTTTGACAGCCGGATCACAAACGTGACCTGGACACTACCACGCAGTACGTAGGTTCAGCGAACCAAGTGGCGGATGAATATCGTTAGCTAGCGAGACGATGTAGGTGAGTCGACCCTGGACATGCGGCGTGACAGCTCGGAAAGAGAAAGCCCCAGTGAGGTGAGTGACTCCATCAGCAATATCATTCAACCCAATAAGTCAATGTAAAGAAAGTACCTGCTGTCATGTTAATATATTGTCTGTAAATGTATGACGCTTAAGCTTTGTTTAATGCGGGTGGTTCAGTATGGAAAATAGTCCAGTGTTAGCTAACATTAGTTTTTAATAGTCACATTTGAGCCGCGTAAACCCCGATAACCGGTTTAATTGGACCCGGAAACGACAGAAAGGTTGATTAACAATAGTTTCAATCAATTATAATATTTCAGAGGACATTTAGAAAAATGTAATTTAAAGCTAACGTAATGTTTTTAGCCAGCTTCTCAATGTAACTTAGCAACAGGACTGTCTCCAGGACAGTTCGCTACGGTCAGTTTATAGACTATTTGTGGTGTGGCTAAAATATCAGTAGCTAATATAAGTACATTTAAAACCTAATTAAATTAAATTAATATTTTAATCTTTTTGGATTTGTGCTGGCAGGCTAATGCTTTTGTCAAAACATGCCTCGAAAACGGGACCTCGTTATCTAGCCAGTTAGCTAGCTTAAGTTAAGGTTTGCACTAACCTACTTATTTGACGATAATTAGCTCGCTAGTAGCTTTGGCAAGCTAGCTGAGTTCGCGCCACTTTCGCGTGCTTATGAATTGAAGTCATGAATTCCAGTCTTGAAGCTCCGCCTCGTTCAACAATGCTGACGCTAAAATATTAGATTTGAATTATTTAAAAAGCATTAGTAGATATTCTAGGCCTAAAATATAGTGCAGCAATATAAGATACTAATAAAATATATAACATGTTACTAAAATGAAGTTAATAAGAATAAATTCAAATGCTAAATATACAATGTAACAATGTCTGGACGGGTGGTTTAAAGTTAAAGTGTAAAATTGGTTGTGTACATTGTAAAGTGATGAATAAAACGTGAATGCTTTTATCATTTTAAAACCTGTTATTCATCAAAATGATACTGTTAGGAAAATAGATTTGTAATCCAAATGACAAATTCACTTGGCTTATGATTTTGTTATTTTAAAAAACTCACCTTTTGTTCCTAAGATCATAATTGTTTGTCCTATTACTGTGCAGTTTACTCTCTTAATCAAGTTTGCAGTTCATATGACTAATGGTTTTGCTATATTATGTTATTGATTGTGTTTCTGTGTTTCAGGTGCAGATGGTTTGGTCATTGAAGTTTGGTTGCTGTTGATGAAGTGGAGTTGTAAGTTCTGCAGTTTTGCCTCATACAATGAAAAAACAATTCATTACAAAGACAATCATGGACGTGGAAGACGGGGTTTCAGCTGTATATATCCAAACTGTCTAACATTTTTCCAATCTCATGTGGAATTTACGCAGCATCTAAAGGAGCACAAGAAAGCAACCAATCCAGTTGCTAAAATTCGCTGTGAACTTTGTACATTTTCAGCACCAAGCAACATCAAACAATACTTTCTTCATTTAAAGAGACATTTGGGAAAGAGAGAGACTGAATTGCCCATTTGTGGGATGCTCTTTTAAATCTAGGGTATTCTCAACTCAAACAAAGTTCTCAGCTACAACTTATAAAAAAAAAGGACTCATTAGCTAGATCCTGTCATTTGTTCCTGTTGTATTTAATGTTCTTTGTGAATAATTCTGTTTAACCACATTGTGGAAGTTGTTTTAATGTCAAATAAATTTGTTTTGATGCAAAAAAATAAATATGATTTTTGCCACAAGATTCTGTGTTTCTTATAACTATAAATTGTCATTTGAAACAATTCATACTTTTAGGTAATATTAACTAGGAAAGTTATGTCAAAACGTCCTTCTAACTTAAATAAGAGAGTTTAAATCATTAGTTGGATAAGTGAACAGAATGCATGATGATAAGTTAAATATCTTTTTAACTTGCATTGTTAAGTTGACACTACTTATTTGGACAAGTGAACAGAATGCATGATAATAAGTTATATATCTTTTGAACTTGCATTGTTAAGTTGAATAAACATGTACTATACAGTCATGTGAACTTACATAGAGCAATCCAAAGCTAAAGTCAACTAAAAATCATAAGTTGTAGCAAATTGTAAATCCAATTTGACTCTACTTGAAAGTTTAAGGCAGCAATTGAACTTATGTTTTTAAGTTGAACCACATTGATTTTTATTACAGTGCACAAATCATCCGCCCGTCCATCTCTATATTCATGCATTCGCCTTGTATACAGATTGGACTGGGTCGTCCCTCTGGCCTTGGCTCTTCAATCAACCCTTCCACCATCCATCCTTCCCACCCACCATCCGTCCGTTGGTTTGATCGCACCCTCCCGTTCCCCTCCCTTCTGTCATCGCACAGAGCAGTACAAATCATCTCGCACCTCGTGGCAGCTGGCCAGACCCGAACTCCCACTGAGTTATTTACTTGGCGTGCCTCTGATTGCTCTGCGGGATCAGAACGGAGCGGCATTAACGCTAACACACTCGGCTCTGTTTTCGCTGCATTGAAAGAGCTGGAAGCAGGTCAGCGGGAGCTCTCGCCCCATAATATTCCACAACCAGCCAATGAATTTTGTATGCAGCACTCCCATCGCTCTCTTATCCTCGTCTCATTCTTGGAAACTATCAGCCAACAAGGACTTGCACGTGCACACACACACCCAACGTACAGGAACCAGTGCCCTCACACAGCTGGTACACTGTAAAAAGCGAACAGTTGGACCAACTTAATTGAATTACTTCAATTGGTAACACACAAATTAATTAAGTTTTCTCAAATTAAGTTAACAAGTTAGATTAACACAAATGCTTTAAGTCTGTAATAATTTGATCGTTTTAAAATCAATGGTTTGCATTACTCCAACTTAAAATGAAGGCAACTCAACTTAAAGTCTCAAGTTTTTCCAACTCAACTATTTGTTTGATCCTAAAGTAAAATACTGCTCCTTTACAACCTAATAATATAGTTTCAGGAAAGGTAATTGTTATAGTAACCAGTGTGGAATTTTAGTTTGTTCAATCTAATTAAAATACCTTTCCCGAAGTTACAATTTTAAGTTGGCTGAAAGAAAATGTATAGACTCAATTCTGATGTCTTTTAAACTTTATTATATAAATGTAAAAAAAAAACAGTGCATAACAAACAATACAGCGAGTATCAATGTGAAACCACAAATGTTATTTCTTAAATATCAATTAAACAAGTTGTTTCTACAGAGTAATGCAACAAAATGCTATGAAACCAGTATTAAGTACGCACAAAATTATGAAAATATAAACAGGCACTTATCTGATCACTTATCAGAAATCTGGACATTGTTGGGCTGTCTTGGTTGACACGCCTTTTCAGTGTCGCATGGGGGTCGGGAACAGTGCCCATGGACTGGCAGACCGGGGTGGTGGTTCCCATCTTCAAGAAGGGGGACCGGAGAGTGTGCTCGAACTATCGTGGTATCACACTGCTCAGCCTCCCGGGAAAAGCTTATGCCAGGGTGCTGGAGAGGAGGCTCCGACCGCTTGTCGAACCTCAGATTCAAGACGAACAGTGCGGATTCCGTCCCGGTCGTGGAACAGTGGACCAGCTCTTTACCCTTGCAAGATTACTGGAGGGGTCCTGGGAGTTTGCCCAACCAGTTTACATGTGCTTTGTAGACCTGGAGAAGGCTTTCGACCGGGTCCCTCGGGGGTTTTTGTGGGGGGTGCTGCGGGAGTATGGGGTGCCGGACCCGTTGGCACGGGCCATCCGGTCTCTGTACGCCTGCAGTAGGAGCTGTGTTCGTCTCCTCGGTAGTAAGTCAGACACGTTCCCGGTGGGTGTTGGCCTCCGCCAGGGCTGCCCTTTATCACCGGTCCTGTTCGTGACCTTCATGGACAGGATATCTAGGCGCAGCCAGGGGGCGGAGAGGATCCGGTTCGGGAGTCTCGGGATCGCCTCTCTGCTGTTTGCGGATGATGTGGTCCTGTTTGCCTCCTCGGACCGTGACCTCCAGCATTCACTGGGGCGTTTTGCAGCCGAGTGCGAAGCGGCAGGGATGAGAGTTAGCACCTCCAAATTTGAGGCCATGGTGCTCTGCCGGAAACCGGCGGATTGCTCCCTCCAGGTGGGGGCAAACTGCCTACCCCAAGCGAAGGAGTTCAAGTATCTCGGGGTCTTGTTCACGAGTGAGGGTAAGGTGGAGCGGGAGATCGATAGGCGGATCGGTGCGGCTGCAGCAGTAAAACAGGCGCTGTACCGGTCCGTCTTGGTGAAAAGGGAGCTGAGCCGGAAGGCAAAGCTCTCCATTTACTGGTCGGTCTACGTTCCAACCCTCACCTATGGTCATGAACTCTGGGTTGTGACTGAAAGAACGAGATCTCGGATACAAGCGGCCGAAATGAGCTTCCTCCGTAGGGTGGCCGGGCTCAGCCTTAGAGATAGGGTAAGGAGCTCGGACATCAGGGGGGAGCTTGGAGTCGAGTCGCTGCTCCTTCGTGTCCAAAGGAGTCAGCTGAGGTGGTTCGGGCATCTAGTCAGGATGCCTCCTGGACACCTCCCATTAGAGGTTTTCCGGGCACGTCCAACTGGTAGGAGGCCCCGGGGAAGACCGAGGACACGCTGGAGGGATTATATCTCCCGGCTGGCCTTGGAACGCCTCGGGATCCCCCAGAATGAGCTGGAAAGTGTTGCGGGTGAGAGGGAAGCCTGGGTCGGCCTGCTGAACCTGCTGCCACCGCGACCCAACCCCGGATAAGCGGGTGATAATGGATGGATGAATGGATGGATGGATAAACAGGCACTTATCTGATCACTTATCAGAAATCTGATTGAGACTCATTTAAAAATGAACGTTACTTCAACTACTACTGAAATACTCTGTTTAGAGTGTATATGTTTGATTTGTGTGGATATAGATTGGTATGTTTTTATAGTAGGCGAGAAGGTGACTGTCCATCACTGTAAGGAGTCCCCACTTAGTTGAGGGAGTTGGGTCAACAGAGACCAGTACTGGACACTTTGAGAGGGGACTTCTTTCTGAGAGGAATAGGGCATACGAAAGAGAAAGGTTCATGATTACCATGCACAGGGCAGCAGTTTGGGCTCAACAATGGGGATTGCACACGCAAACTGGCACAAGGAGAATTAAACACATTGGGGTTTTGTTCTGAAACTGATGATGGAAGTTGCTGAGGAGTGGGACGTCCCGCTTCCTTTCGAGACAGCGGCCTGTGCCTGCACTGTATAAATGATTACTTAACCCGCAAGCGGGCATTTCAAATACCCTGGAAACAGGTTCCAAACTGTGGGGAGGCGTAAAGGACTACTTATTGTGCCGTTTGAGCAAGGCTGACGAACAAGGTAGTTTTTCAACAACAGCTCTTCTGAAAAGTGACGTCTGAGTGCCGTGTAGGAAAGCCTCCAGCATCTCGCTGCCCCTCCTCAGGGAGCTAGCCGGTGTTTTAACAAACATGCACGCTGAGACTCACTCACTCACACATTGTTAACCTCAATCCAGTTTTGACTTGCCCCGATACAAATTGTTGCCCAACTGGGCAAATGAAAAAAACTAAAAACGTTAATGTAGAACCCTGAGAGGGGCCCTTGAGATGATCAGAAGACTTGGGCCTCTCAACTCTCCTTATAGTGTTGTATGGTTATGAGCTCTGGATTCTGGATTATTCATAGATTTAGTGCTCAATTATATTGCCGACCAATTCATTTCCCCAAGTGTTCATCACACTGCTGGGGATAAAATTGATGGGGAAATAATCAATCCTTTGCTTATTTATCTACTTAATAACAGGCATATATGTTGCATTATTGAAATATATTGAGGTTAAAAAATACTGGCATCCGTTATCAGTGAAATATCCACAAAGTGTTTCTTTTTTAACAGTAGAGCGTAAACCTTTGACTCAATGATGGCGTGGATGAGAAGTAATGGGTTCAAGAACACTCTGAATGTCTGTACCTAACTTTTCCAACAGTTGAGATATTTCACTCAATCTGCTAGTAGCGCTATGGGATCCAAAGTCTTTAGGATTCACCCTCTGGGTACCATGAATGTCATAGCAATGAATACAATGTGTTGTTGAGGTTGAGTGCAATCTGTGCTAAAGCAACACTGCCGTCCTTGAGCCACACCTAACATACTGACGTATTGCCCCTGAGTCCCTTGACTCATCTTGAGTTGTATCTGCAGTTTAACACATTTTTTTTGCAGCTCAAAAAACCAAAACCGAACATATCCATCACAGCTCTCCAAACAGACTTGTGCAGCATGCTCCCACGTGTTCGGGAGCCATGATGGAGCTTCAGCAGCACCCAGACTTGATGTCCTTGATTGACGTGTTTTCCGGAGTTGTATCAAGGTGAAGGTGCCAACTCCAGTGGCTTGGCAGTGGGCTGACAAGGAGCCACGGGGGCTTTCTGCTGCGTGCTCCGTCAAACTTCAGGGGTTGTTTTAACGAACACACATGGGGGGGGGACAATGACTGTGCATACTTTTATTTTCAGGAAACCTTTTTGATCATTTTTTGAGTCGTCTCAGCTTGACTGGTCAGAATGAGAGAGCAGAACACGGTGTTGGATATCGCGTGCAGTATCAAATCACAGCTCTGAGTAAGAGCAACGCGCTGCACCAAGTTTTTGTGGTAGTTCCCCCCCCCCACAGAGTTGATCTCTTTCATGTTGCCTGGTTTAATGCTGCCTTCAAGTCATCCTGGTAAGCTCCCAGTTGAGACTTCTGAAGTGGTAAAGACGACGTGTCACGCATTCAAGTGCACTTAGTCGGAGAGACAGACTCCCGGGGGAAACTGTAGCCTCGGAGTGTCTTATCAGCAGCGAGGGGTAGACATCCGAGCCCCAAAGTGTGACAATGACGAGTTAAGTGAAATTTAAATATATCAATACACAATAAACAGCTGAAAATTCGAACTAGAAAGAATGCATTAAAAGGACACTTTTGTTTGCTTTTCACACATTGTATGTCTGTTTTTCATGACAGAATATTCCTTTAACCAGTTGTTCTCAACTTTTTTTCATGTCAAGGGCCCTGAAATTGATACACATAAGGTCACACGCCCCTATTTGATAATTTAATCTGCGTATAGCTCAACATCGCAACTCTGTTAGACGCCATTCATGTTTCCATGACGTCCACGTCCACGTCTTCCCTTTATCTCTATCCTTTACCTTTTTTTATATTTCTTTTTACGTTTATAATAGAATTGTTTTCTCAATGTAAAACAGCTGAAAAAAAATATATTTCTGTAATTATTCTATCTTCCCTTTGGGGTTTCCTCATGGCCGGGGTGGGTTGTATTTGTTCCTTGGATGTATCTGTAGTGTGTCTTGATGCATTGACTAAGATGTTGTATCATAGATTATAAGAGATGTTACATTTTGATTACATTAGTAAACTATTAACAGTTTCTTATTGCACACATTATAACATTTGATATATTCTATTATGCATTTGCTGATGATTACCAAATTATTTGCATGGACGAACAAAGTTTTACCAATCTAAATAAGTGTTACAAATATCTGGTCCTACTCGCTACATTAAGTTTACAGATGGAATAGAAACGACTTATTAAAGTCTTTACAAATGATGTGTTGTTATAACATGTGCAACAATAAACTGTTAAATTAACACAAATTAGAGCATGACTAATAATTAGTAAAAAACATTTATTATCATTTGTGTGTGTGTGTGAGAAAGAGGCGGGGGAGGGGGGCATATGTGATTATACCTCGGGCCCCAGTGTAAAATGTCACTCGTCTGAGAAGCGGGTCTATGTTGGGTGACCTGTAAACTCTGACATCATATGCTGCTCTGGCGGTTGGGCAAGGTTTATTTTATTTACCTCTAAAATGAGGGATATGGTGCTTTTATTACCACCTGCCGCCTCGATCCCCCTCTCTGAGCTTCACATTTCTGTCACGGTTTTCGAGACATTAAAGCAGAAGGCGCCTTCGTTCCTGACGCCCTGACATTGTTACAAATACAAATTGACAGAATAATAAAATTATCCGTGAAATGAAGGAGCGAGATATAGAAACATCCGATGTTTGCAAAAAGACTGCGTTAAAGTGTCAACACGTTTTTTTTTTTTTTTTTATTGCTCCTGGGACATTCTCCTCGTTCCTTTATTTTGAAAGAAGAGCTCAAGAAACGCTCTTTAGGTCGAAGATGGGATCAAGCCCTTTTTTAGTAGGGAAGACTAACTTTACTAATCAAACAAAGAGAAGCGCTCTCCCTTCGTCTCTGAAATGCTCCGACATCGATACGAGTCGGAGCAGTATTATCCCTGCATACAGGTCCCTGACCTTTCGGCGGGGTTTAAATGTCTCTAGAACTTAATCTAAAACCTGGTCCCTGTGACCGTAAAGCAATGAGTGCATCAAGAGGTTCCTCGTCTCTGGGGAAAGTTCCTTTTTGTTTCGCTTCTATAAAATCCTTTTTAATATTCCTCTGTCTGAATGACTGATAGCATTAAACGGTCAGTATTATTATGGTCGGTTAAGTGGTTAATTATTAACACTCTGTATCAGGAAAACAGTGGAAATATTTCAATGTTCAAATGTCAGCATTAAGTCTAATTCGTTCGTCTGAAAGTCAGAAACATCTGATGAAAGTTACTGTTTAATGGTTTTATCTAGACTTATGACTGTACTTATTGAGTACCTACATCAGTATTAGCTATAGGAACCCAAATGTAAGTATTTGTACTTGTCTGGATAAAGGTGGTGCATCTCACAGTGGTCCCTGGTATAAATGATGTCCTTTCATTATTTCCTAATCAGGCCAAAGTATTTAGAATTATATCTGAGTGTGATTTGGAAGTGGCAAAAAAACAACAACAACAACAGCAGCAAAGAAATCACCTTTGGGAAAGAAATATAGAAAAAGCCACTCAGCCTGCAGACCAACGCCACCAACAGCCTCCAGTCGGCCCTCTTGGACAGGAGACTTGGCACATCATGCATTTAGACCACTGTTGTGTCCTCCAGGGTGTTAACTGTGCCCGCTGCGCTCAGATTATGGAACATGATTTAAAAAAGGAGGGATCCTACATGTTTAAAGAGCTGTTTCTCACCTCACAAAAAACCAAAACAGCATATAAATCATATATCATTTATATTTGGTAGAAACATCTAACGGACCAATCGAACCTCGTGACAGGACAAGGGGAATTTGCAAGAAGGAGAGACACCAGGGTAAAGTTTGAAAAAAATATCACCAGTTGATTATTTACATTTAAAAAAAACATGTTTTGTATTTCAAGTTGTTATGTTTAAATAGCCAAATGAGACATTAACTCAAATATATATATATATATATATATATATATATATATATATATATATATATGAACTATTGTGGGTGGTGACACAATGGATGATGGTAAATTAAAGGTATTCATTATAATGAAGTAAAGAAAAGACTACCTGAAGTGTGTCAGTCAGAAAGAATCAAGGCCCTGCTGGTTTACAGTGTGCTTCACTGTGTTTCCTAAATTCCTATTTTGCAGTAATGCCTCAGGCCAGTCTTTAAAGGAGCGCTGGTGTTCTGCCCAGCGCATTATTTCTGGTGGTATCTTAAAGATCACCTGGAACACCTCCAGCTGTTAACAGCATGGCTCCTGCCGGAAATCCTTTACAAACCCAAACCCGCTCACTCGCTCACCTTTTGCAGCTGCTTGCTGCCACCAATCATTCTTTTCCTTCATTTCCCCCATCTATGCCTCTGTGATGATCAACATTGATTTGATTTCACATCTTGCACATTGTTTGGGACTCCTTTACGTTGTATCCCCCGAAGCCTTCTGTCGCAACGCTTTTTCCCACGTCCGCGTCCCCCCATCTCCCCGAGCAAACATTCTGATGGCGAGCAGATGTTGATGTGACAGCTGTTTAAATGGAGCGCAGAATTAAAGTTGACACTGTGTGTCTGAAGGCGCTCCGAGCTGCTGTACCTACATCGTTTAGTGTAATCAGGAGGACAGTGTGTGTGATGCAACGTTGCAACATTGGTGTAGTGATGGATTGGCTTGACTGTATCTGATATGACATCTGGTGAATTGGCTTCTTTGTCTTTTACACATAAATAGAAGTGAGTGAGCCTGAGAAATACAGCAAAACTGATGGGAAAAAGTATGATTCAATGTGGTGCATATTCATAAGCTGTCAAAATTAACCCAAAATAAAAGGACAATAATAAACATTTGTCACCTCTACCAGACTGAAAATTAAATGCTTATATTTAATCTCCCCAAAAATATTTTGCCAACTTTCCCCATATTTTCTTTCATCCACGTTTCCCAAATGTTAACACTGACCGCTTTGCCTCTTCAGGCCTCAACAAATGAATTAAGAGAAACAATCCAAGAGGGCAGAAATCTAATTTCCATCCATCTGTTCAATGCATATTTTCAATTGCTGACTAAAAAAAGAGGTTGTAAATATTGCGAAAACATTGTTATATTTACAGCTTCAAAGGCACCTATGTAGCCGTGATCTGCCTCTGAACCATGGCCCATAGTGATGACATCACTACATTTATATTGGACACATTTAATCTGGACACAATATGAATAACCTTTGAATAAAGAAGCGAAAGGGCTCTGCAGACTGAGTTGACCAGTCAATGTCAATGGCTAACCTCAACCAGTCACGGTCAATGCATAATCTCAACCAAT
Source organism: Cyclopterus lumpus (assembly GCF_009769545.1). Taxonomy (NCBI): domain Eukaryota; kingdom Metazoa; phylum Chordata; class Actinopteri; order Perciformes; family Cyclopteridae; genus Cyclopterus; species Cyclopterus lumpus. The sequence continues at coordinate 2,364,140 of NC_046976.1, read as the reverse complement.
CAAGGTCAATGCATAACCTCAACCAATCAAGGTCAATGCATAATCTCAATCAGTCAATGTCAATGCATAACCTCAACCAATCAAGGTCAATGCATAACCTCAACCAGTCAATGTCAATGCATAACCTCAACCAATCAAGGTCAATGCATAACCTCAACCAATCAAGGTCAATGCATAACCTCAACCAATCAAGGTCAATGTCTAACCTCAACCAGGCAAAGTCAATGCATAACCTCAACCAATCAAGGTCAATGCATAACCTCAACCAATCAAGGTCAATGCATAACCTCAACCAGTCAATGTCAATGCATAACCTCAACCAATCAAGGTCAATGCATAACCTCAACCAATCAAGGTCAATGCATAACCTCAACCAATCAAGGTCAATGTCTAACCTCAACCAGGCAAATTCAATGCATAACCTCAACCAATCAAGGTCAATGCATAACCTCAACCAATCAAGGTCAATGCATAACCTCAACCAGTCAATGTCAATGCATAACCTCAACCAATCAAGGTCAATGCATAACCTCAACCAGTCAATGTCAATGCATAACCTCAACCAATCAAGGTCAATGCATAACCTCAACCAATCAAGGTCAATGCATAACCTCAACTATTTAAGGTCAATGTCTAACCTCAACTATTTAAGGTCAATGCATAACCTCAACCAATCAAGGTCAATGCATAACCTCAACCATTCAAGGTCAATGTCTAACCTCAACCAATCAAGGTCAATGCATAACCTCAACTATTTAAGGTCAATGTCTAACCTCAACTATTTAAGGTCAATGCATCACCTTCACCATTCAACCAACCAGAGTTTTGCAGAGTGGTAACCATCTATACACAACCTCAATAACGCTGCAAGCAGCACTTCTAGAGGCCAAGCAATCTGCCCACTCCGAAGGGGCATGCTCTCCAAACCGGTGTGTAACACTGCTGCCAGGAGCAATATCGAGAGCACTGCACAAAAATGTCATGGGAACAACAGACATATGCAACCTGGGGTTTGAGTAGCTTCAACTCAAAATGTCACAAGACAGTCACGGCCCCGTCGCCCCTCTTCTCCAGCCCCATGCCCCTGCTCTGTTCGCCCGGCCTCCCCCTCTCTGACGGCCATGTGAGAGAGTGTCCCTGTGGCCGGGGAAGTCAGATTGATTAAACAAGCTGCCGGCATAATGTGATCATGTATTAGTCAGCCCCACACGTTTAGCTCCGTAATTCTTTCTCCACGGCAGCCTGTCTCCTCTCCAGCTTTGGCCTTTTGAAGTCGAGATCTCACAAATCCCCTTCCCATCCTCCCCTTCCCTACGCTTCCCTTCCTCTCCTCATCCACCCGTCCACTCTTCCTGCTCCATCATCATCCTCATCCCATGTGTCCCTGTGTCCATGCCGGGCCTGCAGCGCTTCTTCGCCCTTAATAACTCCTCTCACCCCGTCCGTCCTGAACCTCCAGCGCTCCTTTGCCCCCGATAGCTCGCCTCACCCCATCCATCCGTCCCGCTCCCGTTGCTTCCTCCCATCATTAGGTGCTTTACCCTGCTCTCTTCCCCTCCTCAGTCGGATGGCTGCATGGCTGAGTGTTGCTTTGCTAATGGCACTCTGAGGGAGCGCGGAGATAATACTGTTGGCTTTAATTAAAGACATTAAAGGGCTGGAAAGACACAGAGCCCCCCGGGATGATGTGTTCTTCTCTCACACCTCCCGAAATACCGCTCGCTCGTCTTTTCTCCCTCCATCCATTTTCCTTCTCTCCCCTTTGCTGTGGCTCATTTGATTCCTTTCCCCTCCTCTTGAATCACCACTTCCCCTTTCTCCTCCTATGCCTACTCTCACATTTCTCTCTCTCCCTCTACCCAGAGCATGTTCCCCGGCATGGCCTCCTTCTCGGCACCCAGCGACATGTCGATATCTTCATTAGTTTTCCCAGCTGGAACTTCGTTTACCATGAATTAGTGTTCGTCCCTGTGAGTTTGACTTCATCACAAAGCCGGTGTGGCGGTGTGTTCCACTTCTGCTGATGACTTAAATTTAGATACGCAAGGTCGCCGATTTAAATAGCTGGCCTGTACGTGTTTGTGTGTATTTCCTCTTTCTGCTTATGAACCAGACAACCTCTTTTACTTTTTACTTCCTCTTGTCCCTTTTCGCCTGCTGGATTTGGGCACATTACAGTTTTGAAACCACGAGGCCCTGACTAGAGAGAGCTGCTTTCACTTCTTCTTATTGTCAGGCATGCAGACTCATTGGTGACAAGATGCAGTCCGGTGATGTTTTTATTTTGGCAAAGGCACCACTTTATGCAAGAAAGGTAGAATATGAAACGTTTTACCTTCACAAAGTATGCCAATAGTGATGAATCATATTTCTCTGCTTGCTGAACAAACAACTTAGAAAGAATAGGAATAACACAAATATCTCAAAGTAGAATATCACAATTAACGCTATGTAACAAGTAAATGTCTGTAAATAATAAAGAAAATGGAGTACTCATTGTACAGCAAAAGGGGCTTTTTTATAGTTAATACATTATTAAATTATTAATATATTATTATTGATGCAGTATCATGTTCGATTTAATGGTATGGGTCATTTAATTAGTATTGTAGGTAATTTTATATATCCTTGGGTTGTTTAATTTACTCATATTATATATAATATAAATGTAGTGATGTAAAAAGTTATATTTTTCCTTATAGTGGAGTAGAAAGTAGCACCAAAATTGTGCTTATGCACAACACTTGAGTAAATGTGTTGACGATGTTTCAGGGAACGCGACGACGTTAAGGTGAGACTCAAATGCTTCCTGGTCACTGATTGGATGTCACTTCTTCTTCTAGATCTCTGACAGACTGGATGTCTTTGGGCACAACGCTGCCCCTCAAAGGTCGGGATGATACCCGAGAGAAATAACTGGGAAGCAGTTGCAATACAAAGTGGGAAGACGGCAAACACAAACAGTGCAAATGTTCAGAGGCCAATGGCTGTGTGTGTGTGTGTGTGTGTGTGTGTGTGTGTGTGTGTGTGTGTGTGTGTGTGTGTGTGTGTGTGTGTGTGTGTGTGTGTGTGTGTGTGTGTGTGGCCCACCTAATTAAAACAAGCACACACAAACACAAAAAACTCCAAGGGGGTTTCATTCAAGACTCACACACACACACACAAACACACACACACACAACCCCCTTTGCCAGAAAGATTGTGCACTTCAAGGCGTTGATTAGTCTGCCTGGTGGTGCTTCCCTGCATCTCCATTTAGTCATTATTGAAAGCACATCTGCTCTCAGCTGGCTCCTGTTTATATCCCCATAACCCACGATGGAAGCACACACACACAAACACACACACACACACACACACACACACACCTTGACAGACCTGAGAACCAGCACGTACGCACGTACACACACTCGGACATTCTCGTAGCCATGCCGACCGGCGTCCACGCGGACACACTTGCCTTTGCAAGCGCGCACTAGCTCGAGGAGAATCACAACGGAGGCGCTTTCCGATCATCTCACATCAGCTCAACCCTCCTCCATAAATAGAAACACCGGCTCAGCACCGCCGGGAAGAAAACAACATTTGGCAGAATAGATTAAAGTGTGGGGTTTTTCTGTGGTGAAGGTGTGTGTGTGTGTGTGTGTGTGTGTGTGTGTGGTATTGTTTCGCAGAGCCCTGTATCACGTCGTGGACCTTCATCAAAAGAAAAGGTTCTTGGGTCATAGAGTGATGGATCCGAGAGTCCACTCTTATTTCCTAACACACTACATAATGTGTGTGGGTCTGGAGAGGCCTGTCTGAAAGTGTCAAACTACTTGTACCAGTGTTATCTCCAGTGTGTGTGTGTGTGTGTGTGTGTGAGGGAAGGCTGAGTCACCCTCTGGCTTGCCATCCTGCCATCCTTGGCATCCGAGTTCCCTGTTTAGCCCCCCGGATCGTCCTCTCAATTCAATCAAACAGGCAACGTGAAGGGAAAACAGAAAAGTGCCAAAAAAACACCGGAAAACAATTAACTTTGACAGAGAGAGGAGCGACGGGGGGAGTACGGGTGGGGGGGGGGCAGCCACAGAGTTTAGGTGGAATTGGAGAGGGGACTGAGGGAGTGAAAAAGAAAGGAAAGGTAAAAAAAAAAAAAAAATAGGAGGTAGATTAAAAAGCGAGGAGAGACAATATGAGATGTATCCTGCGACGATGCTCACAAGGAATGTATTCAGACACGCTTCCATTTGGTCACATATCACTTTGCTATATTTGAGTGATAACGGTGCCCAGTGAGGAACTATTTTAAATATTTGCAGGCAAACACAAACGTTCCTCAGCGCTGCCTTCCACAGAGAACACCTGCTGCTCCGTCAAACGGCCTCCGGAGGAACAACTCGGAGAAGATAGCCGCGCCGCGCTTGAACATGTGGGCGTGATGGCGCTCCTCCTTCAGGAGCGCCTCGTTCTAAAACGGTTCGGTTCCCGTTCTGCACCGATGAAAGATGGAAAGCAGCGAAATGACGGTACAGATGTTATTTAGCTGCGTGCTGCAGGGCGATATGTATTACGCACATCGCTCAGATTAAAGCATCAAGTAGCCCATTCAGCCAAGCCGTAGTATAAATAGTATAATCTGTGAAGGGGAATCTGAATGGGCCTGATGCAGCTGCTGTAATTAAAAATAGTATTGTCATTTATTATTTATAGGTTTACAGCAGCAAAGACTGAGATGATCCCCATCCAGCAGAGCCAAAGCTCAGTGATATATTCTATCATTTTATGCATTTTATATTACATTACATTACATTACATGTCATTTAGCTGACGCTTTTATCCAAAGCGACTTACAAATACTATTTCTTATTAATTGTGAATGCTAATATTCATCTTATCTTGTATTTGATTTATTCCTCATTCGGTTCTGTCTTGAAGGGAGGAGGATTGTAATGGGAGCACTGGGGTGTTGCCCCTTGGTAGGGGGTTATCTTAGGGCCCCAGGGAGGTGAGGGCCCGGGGCCCTAACACACTATGCACGCCATGATTTAAAAGTGTCTCGCCACAGGTGTGTGGTGCTAATCCGTCACTGCGACGGTAGCGATGTGGTGTTTATGGGGCTTGGAGGCGACCCACAGGGGACAAGCCCCTCCCCCTCCATACTAAGGAGGCTAGCGTAGCTAACTAGTTTCTTTTCAGCCGCCCGAACACGCTCAGAGCGCCTACATGATTTATATTTTCCAGTCTGGATATGTTGTCCCATACGATAGATATGATGATGTATAAAACGTGTCTAGCACTTTGTTTTGTTCATCTTAATAAATTCTCCTCTTTTCCTAGTAAAATTATTTGCATCACAATTTCTGTGCAGGATTTAATTTTTTTTTTAAAAACCAAACCAGCAGACCAGCTCCAGTCACATGAGTGTTGTCCTGAGAGGGATTAAGAGAAACAACTGAATTGAACACGATGTGTTCTTCTGAATGGAGCTGCTGCTTTGAACAGGAGTGGGCATGGTCAGTGTATCCCGCCGTACCGGCTGATTTAGAGCCTCTCTTTGTTTTTGAATCTCCAGCCACGTGTGGCCGAGTCCGTTTGAGAACCGCAGCGTTGTGTGTTGAGAACGGAGAACACGTCAGAGGGACGCTTTCAGAAATCACAGCAGTGAGGCGGCCGATTGTTAACAATCACCGAAACGAGCTGACGGCGACTTCTGCTCTCGGGAGAAACGTCCAGGACTGCAAGGGCACTCTGTATCTCGGCCGTTTGGATGCATTTCACAGGAGCTCACGAAGAATGGTCAAGGCTCTGGTTGTCCTCTTCGGAAGTTGCAGCCAACTTATAAGACGAAGAGGCTCCGGCTTTCCTCTGTGAACACTCGTGCTGCCTACCGACACGACCAAAGGAGGACTATGGGGGGTAGGAGGAGCAATGATGGGGTTCAGCTGCCGCTAGGTGTCTCATTAGGCCGCTTCCTGTTTCTCTGTCTCCTCACAAGTGCTTTGCTTTGGCTCCCTGGCAACAGAAAACAGATTCTCTTGGATGCTACAGATCCCTCTCTAAATGGATGCTTTAACACCGCATGCCATCATTCACCCATTCTACCAAGCAAGGTGCCACCTGCCCATCAGGAGTAACAAACATCGGAGAAATGTGGGGTTTAGTGTGTTGCCCAAGGGCACATGGACATGGACTAGGGGAGCCGAACCGCCGATCCTCTGATTGAAGGACGACCCTGCTCTACCACCGAGCCACAGTCGTCCCTGTGGACAAATGTAATCTTGACAAATTTAGCTTTTGGCGAGAAACGGGAAGTTTTCACAGCAATATAAATAACTATTAGAGATGAGTTATGATCTGTTCACTTCCTAACATTAGGTCTAAAAAGCATATAATATATCATTAAAACTACTCATTTTAATGAATAAAAATAAAATATTTTATTAGAATGGTTATGCAAATAACCACTATAGATGACTATAAGATTTAGGACATTTGATGGTTCACACCGACCTCATAAAAAGAAGGCTTGTATACCAGTTGCTATATATTTATTTTATTCCAGACTAATGAGTCCATTAAGCAACAAACACAAATACAACAATATATAAAATACAATACAGGGACACAGGTACAATTACTGCAGTTAAAAAGTCACTTAAACACTTGTTCCAATGTTTCCAGAAACGGGAAAAATCCCTTGTATCACTCTGTGTTGGCTCAGTTAAGACTTTTAGAATTACATTTTCTCAGTCATTTAATCGACATTTAAATTTGCTATGAAACACAAAACAAACAGCAAACATTCAGCAGCGAAAAGAAAACGGGATCGGTTCATTCCTCAAAATTATACTTGCTCCCTTTTTACTGCTTATCCGATCCGTCAATCAAAGCCGTGATACGATCTGAATCGTGAGTTAAGTGATCCATTGCACCCTGATGCGTACACAGTGCTGCCCTATAGACCATGATATCATTGACTGGTGCAGATGATTGGTTCTCATCATAAGGAACCGATAAGGCAGTAGTAAATAATAGGAGTGTCGACCAGGTCCAGAGTTAACGGTTCTGCTATCGGTACCACGGAAAAAAGCAGCATTGCAAACCTCCTCTCCCTGACTCTGTCTGTCTTTGGACAAGAGGCTGAGTCGTGCTTTACTACTCCACCACACACACACACACACACACACACACACACACACACACACACACACACACACACACACACACACACACATTGACTCCAGCTCAGAGAGAAGGAAAAGATCCAAAGTGAGGCTACATTTTACTCCAGTAGATGCTGAGAACTGTCGATGTATCTAACTCAATAAACAGGAAACAGGAAACAGTAGCAGTTCATCACAACATGCGACCAACAAACAGAACATCAATGTGCACAAATGATCAGTTGTCTCCTGTTTGTGGAGCAGATGCACATCCTTGTCCACTGCAGTGCAATACCCCCACACAACCTTCCACCAACATCTGAACATGTGCAATATCCCCATATAACTGTCCCCTTCCCCCTCTTTCTTTCTTTTTACAAGCTAGGTACAGCACTAGCCTACAATTTACTACTACGGATGTACTACTTACCTACTTATTATCTCTGCACTCTCCTTTCCTTTCTTATGTTTATTTTTGATAACCTGTTCCTGTACTTAATACTGTTAATACTGTAAATACTGTAAATACTAAATACTGCATACACTTTACCAGTATGTACAGTGTGTCTTTTGTACAGTGTTTTTTTAAATATATTTTTCATATTTCTATTATTATTATAGTGTGTTTGTTTTGTACCTCTGTTGACTCGGAGAACCCTGCAAAAATAATTCCGATGTGTCTGGACTGCTGGTCTAGGCACAGATGGCAAATAAAAAAACCTTGAACCTTGAACCTTGATGTCATGTGAGCAGCTACAGGGAAGATGACTCAGGAGTCAAAGGGTTTTAAGTAACAACTGATAAGTCAGTCAGTGGATTTCGATCGATTTTGATACATAGTTGTTATTATTAAGGGGAGCAGCTGTGTTGTTATTTTGAAGCTGCTAGTCCCACTACCAAACCTTAGCAATACTTGTTTCTTATCGGGAGATGGCCGAGGCACTCAAGTCGAAATATACTCCTCCCTGTAGAAATGTTCTCAAAGTTACACTTGGCATTGTAATAGTGAAGATTTAACAATAGTGAGTTATTTAAACACTTCTGCTGTTGTGGTTCACGGAAAACATGGTTTACATAAGAATGAAGCAATGTCGATTCTTTAATTAATTGTCTTTTTTATCTCACAAGATAATCAAAAAGAACCGATTAGCAAATCGATAAGGAACCGAACCAATAAGCAGTATCGATAATAGCCCGGATCAGTTTTTGGGCGTAGGCCTATCCAGATTGTGTCCAGACTAATTTTAGAAAGGACAACACAATGCCATTTTGGCAAATCTGATCCTCACAAAATGTTGGAGGTGGTTTGAAATGTGATTCCAATCAGATTCGTACAGATGCGTCTTAGTCCGAATGCTCTGGCTACTGGATGCTACTGGATATTACTAGATGCTACTGGATGCAACGGGATATTACTATATGCTACTGTATGCTACTGGATATTACTAGATGCTACTGGATATTACTATAGACTATATGCTACTGTATGCTACTGGATATTACTATAGACTATATGCTACTGTATGCTACTGGATATTACTATATGCTACTGGATATTACTATAGACTATATGCTACTGGATATTACTATAGACTATATGCTACTGTATGCTACTGGATATTACTAGATGCTACTGTATGCGACTAGATGCTACTGTATGTTACTAGATCCTACTGGATGCTGCTAGATGCTGTTGGATGCTACTTGGTCTTGCTAGATGCTATTGGATGCAACTAGATGGTGTTAGATGCTACTTGATGCTGCTAGATGCTGTTTAATGCTGTTGGATGCTACTTGATGTTACTAGATGATATTGGATGCAACTAGATGGTGTTCGATTATACGTGATGCTGCTAGATGCTGTTTAATGCTATGGAAGCTACTTGATGTTACTAGATGCTATTGGATGCAACTAGATGGTGTTAAATGCTACTTGATGCTACTAGATAGTGCTATATGTGACTTGATGCTGCTAGATGGCACTTGATGCTGTTGGATCTGTTTAGATGCTACTGAATGCAGCTAAACCTTCTGTATAGTGTATCTTTTATATTTTGTATTTTCTTTTTTTCTTACTTTAGTGTTATTTCTTAAATGTTGACTCGGAGAGCCCTGCACAAGGTTTCCAATGCGTCTGGACTGTTGGTCCAGGCACAAATGGCGAATAAAACCTTGAATCCTTGAATCCTTAAATGCTATTAGATGTGGTTAGATGCTACTATATGCTATTACATGCTACTAGATTCTACTGCATGCAGCTACATGCTACTAGATTCTACTGCATGCAGCTACATTCTACTAGATGCTACTGGATGTGGCTGGATGCTACTAGATGCTACTAAATGCATATATTGTTACAGCCATGGAATCAGCGAGTATCACTGAAGGAAATATGAAAACAATTATCAGTTATCAGGTATTAACAGTTCGTTGCTAAACAGCATTTCAACTATTTCAAACATAAACATTATTATATTCATGAACATATCCTTCAGTTCTTCTCCTGTTGGGTATCACAAGTCTAATATGTCTCTAGGCTTCACTATGCGGCTGGATCTAGTGCTAGTACAATCTGGTGGCTTTTTGGAACCTGTATGACCTGCAGGGTCCTGCTGGACTGTTCGAGACTCAGTGTCCTCAGGCACCATTAGGTGGTTGTTTGGTGGAAGTACCTGGTATGCGCCACTTGCACACGTTTGCAAGAGGTGACAGCGGTTACGCCTGAGCATGTGACCTCCATCAGTGCGAACGTATTGGACCTCTGGGTATCTGCTGGCTCGACGACTGTTGCGGGTTTCCATGTTCCTGTGGGAAGCTAGAAACGGACCATAGCTCCTTGTGGTAGTTTTGTCTCTGTTGGCACAGTTGCCTGGTGAATATGGATTTCAGTTTTTGGATGACAGTTGCGGATGTGAGGTTGGTGGTTTTTTCTACCTCAAAGTACCTGCTGTAATAGTCAACAACTATATAGTCAGTACTGTGCCAGGTGAACAAATCTGTGGCTACTGTTTGCCAAGGTCATTCCGGGATAGGATGTGAGAGCATCGGTCCCTTTGTATTGGAGCTGCGTCGCTCAAGGCAGATGCTGCACGACTAGTGCCTCTATCTGTTTGCACATTCCAGGCCTGAACAGTACGTCTCTTGCTCGCTGCTTACACTTTTCCATCCCTAAGTGTCCTGTGTGAGTGAGTGCTGCACAATGATTTTTTCACCTTTGAGCAGGGTCCCGTTTGTTTCTGATATCTCGTCCCGATGATTCTAATACTCAACGACAGCCGGCGGACATCGTTTGTTTGCCTCAGGCCATCCTGCTTGGATGACTTGTCTCAACATTTAGAGTTGTTCATTTTGTGCTGTGGCGGCTTTGATTTCTGCGATCACTCACCGGTGCACTGCTGATCACCGTGTGGATTTGTAAATCCATGCCTTCACTTAAAGAGTTCTCAAGACACTCGATCGGCTTTCTGGACAGCGTGTCTGAGACCGGGATTTGTTTCCCAGGCTTGTGTGTAATGGTAATGTCATACCTTTTGACGTTGCAGTATCATGCGTTGTAGGCGTGGCGGTGCGGCTGCCAAGGGTTTCTGCATGATTGACTCCATCAGTTTGTGGTCTGACTGTCGTCCGTACAGATACTGATGAAAGCGTCTGCATCCAAAGAGCAGTCCGTACAGCTCCTTTTCTCATGTGTCTCATTTAGTGTCTTGGATGCATATGGGACTGGTTTCTCTCCCTGAAGCAAGACTGCTCCGAAGCCGCATTTTGATGCATCGAGTTTCACCTCTTTGGAGTGGTCGAAGTATGTGAGCACTGGGCCAGGCTCCTGTGTCAGTCTATGTCCAAGGTGGGCACACCACCGGTGTTGCTGAGGGTTTAAGGTGAAAGGCGCACTCTCCAGGGAATAGTCCAATGCCTATAAACTCTTCTGTGATGCTGGTGTGTGTTTTCGGCTGTGCGTCAACCATTGGGGCAGCGGGTGTGGCTAGGCTCAGCTGCAGAGTGGGTGGAGCGGGGGTGTGGTTCAGGGAACAGTGTCATGATGTGTAAATGAGCCTCAGCTGGGATTAATTGTGTTTTGTGTTCCATATAAGAACAGGAGTAGCTGGAGAGGAGGGAGAGTGGGTAGCGGAGGCCCGGATCGGTCGCTACCAGAAGCTTGACAAATAAATAAATAAAAACTGTTACTGCCCTCACTATTGTGTGTGTTGCCCTCTTTGGTGCCTGCCCGAGACTCGAACCTGTTACAACCATGTTCACAAGCTTGACCATGTTTAGATCTAAACATGCACGTAGACCCAAAACAGGTGGAGCATTTTCTGTATACACTATGTCAACATGTAGCATGGCTGTCTTCTGCCTGTATCTGCACGCTAACTTGCAAGCTCCTTTTACCTCAAGTCTCTGTCCACCACATCCTGAGATGTTGCTGTCTGATGGACCTAATGCAATGCTTCCTAATATTTTGTGAACTATGTTTCCTGGTATCACATTAGCCTGGGCACCTAACTACACTGTTACATAACAAAGTATCTCCTCTATATAACATAAAGCACTGATTCAACATTTTACTTTGCCTTTGTTTCAAAATGTCTCTCATACTGTAACCTTTGACAAAGTAAAGTCGCCTTACTTTATGTTAAGTGCTATGGTGCCTTTAAAAGGAATATAGGAGTAGAAACCCCTGTGTTAATCGAGTGGTTTTGTCCATTTATGATGTGATATGGATTCCAGGCTCCACAGAACGAGGATGAAGTTGGTCTGAGGCTGATTCTGTTTAGTGCCTCCCTGCTATTAGCAGCTTTTATGATGAGCATTGATCATAAGGCCTGATGCTTCCCCTCTGCTACTTACTGTAACAATTTCAAAAGATGGCTAACGGCTTACAGTATCTGCACTCCACCGATGCTGCACTCTGCCAGACATAATTACCAATTTTTTTTAAGAGTAAGCAGATCTGCACCGTGCTTCATAATCGGCCATGCGCTGTAAAGACGGCGGACGGCGGCGGGACGGAGAAATTGCCGGGGAGCCGGGGTATTGATTTCACTCATCTCCGCCGGCGCTGGGACTTGTAAAACAGGTGTCTGCTGATTCTCTTGTGGAGTTATTCCACGCTCTACTGGTAATGCAGAGGAAGAGTAATGCTAGGAGACATATCAAGGTCATCCTCCCCCACAGGAGCTACCACAGAGCTTATCCTCCTCGCTGTCCTGCCGGCCAGCTGTGCGGAGACCTCTTGTGCCGGCCAGGTGTGAGCGGTCGTGAGGTAGCTGCGTGGATGTGAAGCAGGTCGTAGGTGATAAAGAACATGTGCCCCCTGGAAAACGTCCCCCGGTGAATAGAAATGTTAAAGGCGGCTCTGAAACATCAATACACCATTGTCAAAGTAATTATATTACGAGGTGTAATTAGGATCAATTAATGAGCAACTCACACCAGCAGTGGGTTTACTGCTAAAAATGACCACATTCTTTAGCTTTACTTTGTGTTTTGAAGAGCATTCTTTGAGCCAAAGGTTTTATGTTTGCTTTTAAACATGGCTGCGACTAATAAGTATTTTCATTCTGAATTCATTTTTCAATTGTGTCAACAACCGATCTATTCATAGTTCAAAACAAGAACTATGAATAGTTCAAGTGAGTGGAATATGGCCCTCACGATTGCCCAGAGTCTGAGATGATGTCTTTATGTCTTGCTTTGAGTCACAAACAATCAGAAAGATATTCAATTCTTAGACTGTCCTCACATGTAAGAAGCTTAAACTATAATATTATTCATCATTTTCCATCATAAATGTCGATTGATCAGTTATGAAAACTGTTGACGATCTACTCACAAGAGAATAAGGACTTTAAAAGAGGTTTATTTTTTACAGCAGAAAAACTCAAGCAAACGTCTACGCTCCAAAAAGACAGAACTAGTGAGACTTGCTTTCCAACCCGCCTCCAGACAGACAGCTGAACTGTGGTCTAGAGGGGCTTTAAGTTTTAAGCACGTGGTTAACCGCTGTGAATTGAAACCAATCCAAAAGGCAACACACCTACTTGTGAGGGTTAGTAATATCATCGTGGTTTGGCTTGAAATGGGTGTGTTGGGTACTTAATTATATTTATGGAGGTAAATTAAAATAAGTCAAGGTTGACTTTTGGTTCCTGGGTGAAAGTCTGAAAACAAACATTCTGGAAAAAAGGCGTGTCCTGAAAGGTATTCGTAGTATGGGGACTGCTCGTAGACTCTAGAGCAATAGTACACTGCAGGCACAGAAGTAGTTGAAGTATAAATGCAGTATACATAATAATACTCCGTAAAGAACGTGGTGCTCCATCATCTGTTCTCCATTGTTAAGTCGAGAGCTCATAAAGACGGAGTGGATGGCCTTGCTGCAGAGAAAAAAGAAAGGTATTGATTGCACTTCATCACCAGCTGTTGTGAGTCACAAACAGGTGTTGGATAAAAACAAAAAGGTTATTTTTTCTGTTTTGTTGGGCCTCTTCAGTGCAGGGTGATGAAAAACAGAATCAGTAAACGATCATTATTACGTACTACCACAGTACATTCTTGTCATTTTCACTGAAAAACATACCACAATGATTATGGTGTGATCTGTACTAAAGGAAGATATTTTCTTCTCTGCAGAACCACTAGACTTCATCTCAAAAGGTGTTTGGACACCTGTCTCGCCCTTTAACATCCAGTAATGATGATTAGTACGACAACAGACTCACTGCATCTGTGAGAAAGTGTCCAGAGAATATGAAAGCAGAATTCACAGTGAAGGAGATTTGCATTTTTGCGTTCTCCACCACATGTGATAAATAATATGTATTCGCCAACTGCATTAACTAACCTTGCCAACTAAAACCAAGGAGAAACGTCCACACACTGGGTCCAAAGAGCATCTATCATGTTTGACACACAGCCCGTGCTGGAAGGTGTTTTTATGGTGGGATGCAAATTAAAACTGGCATTTCGAGGAGCAGTCAAAGCACCAGTAATATCTACTGGAGTGTATCAATCCTGTTTTAGCAGCAAAGTGCTAAAAAGAAAAAAAGCCTGTAAAAAACAACTCTTACAGTTTGACGCACAACATTCGCTCCCTGTAGATTTGAAAAGGAGGCATTACAAACCTGTGTGGAGAAACCTCGGCACTTCTCCCCTGCCCATCTGTGCGTTTCGTATTTGTAGCAAATTATGACTAAATAACACAGCTTCCTTTCCAATCCTCATGCACAAAGTGTCTGGATTGTCTGGCTACGTCCACACAAGGGGGGGAGGGTCGATAGGGCAAAGTATCGCAATATTTTGGATGGAGATATTGTCTCGATACACAATCTTTTATTTTATTAATATTTGACCGTGTGTGTGAGGTGAAATCTCCTCTCGCTCAAGTCACGTCACACGTGTGTGTTGGTTTTCAGAGGGAACCAACACTCCAGCCTTATATCTGCCAAAAAGTGTCTTCAATCATCAGTGAGGGAGCATTTGGGATATAGAAAATGACCGGGGAGTCATGTGAAGCGTGGATTAATTACACTGTTTAACCGATCGATACCGGCCTAGATTCAGTACAAATATGTGATCTGGAGATCAGGAGGTCAGCATTGATGCCTACTCGTCGCTGGTCTGATAATGAAACATGTGAAATTGGCCGGAGGAGAGCTGGTAACGTTGGTAATGCCGACATCAACAGCTGCTACAAAGTAGGGAGCAGAGCCGTGGAGGTTCCATTGAGTTCCACTGAGGTGCGTTCAGGCTCCATTCACTAGAAAGGAGTATTGGGCGACAGTGAATTATACCGTGATCATGATTTGTTAAAATGTGGGGTTTGTTTTGCTGAGAAACTAGAAACGTAATCCAGTTGTTTGAAGATGTTTTCACAATATTAGTAATATAAATAGAAGAGATATGTGTCAACTGGAGGGTCACATCTCCATCACTGCAAGGAAAATTAATAAATCAGGTCTTAAGCATCTTCTGAGTCATGTGACATAACGAGCTGCTCGTATTGACTAATAAATAACAACGACTTGTCTTCAAACACACCTTCCTGTTGTAGACAATGAGCATGCAGCTCTGGTACTAAACCCCTCTTTGTGGAACATGTGGTGAAACTATACACACAGGGATAAAGTCCACGGCCGTGGGTCCACGTGGTTCTGTACCAACGGATGTCCCTCGTAGACGTTCTACCGTCCTCTTTGCTCAGTGACTTGGTTCTAGAGTCTCTGTGCCCGTACAGGTGAACGCTGTAGCTCGCTTCAAAGTGTTCAACATAGAGAGAAAGTGAGTGAGGAGGAGCGCACATCCTGGTGCTCCTCCTTCTCTGAGTGGGCGGAAGAGGAAGAAGTGAAATGCTTCCATATGTTAGATTAACTCCTCTCGTATTTGGTTTAGAACCTAAACCAGATGCACATGTATCACATCTGTTGCATTCAGAATTGAGTTTTAAATTTCCAATTATTGAGTTTTCTGCATTGAGTCGTAATCATTCAAGAGAGAATCGCGATGCATCTAAGAATATTTGTTTGTCTCTCTCTCTCTCTCTTCATAGAGAGTATGGGAGAATAACACAAGAAGGTGTCCGCATGAGAAGAGCAATGGCTAGAAACGATGCGCTGTGGAAAAGGGCAATTAACGTTTCATTGATTTTTATGAATATAATAATTAGAATATTTTGATACAGAACATACAGCACTTTGTTGTTGTTGGAGGGTTTTTTTCGGGGGAGGGGGAGGGGGGGGTTGTTTGTGAATCAACTTGGAGGAAGATGGTGTGCCTCAGCCCACAGACCGTGATGAACAAAAGCGAAATGAGTAATGAATGTGATCAGATTTTATTATCGTGTAGCGATTTATTGTCCGCCTTGGCACTGACGTGGGAGTAGCAGCAAAACATATTTGTCTTGTATTGACAGCGTGCGCACACAGACGACGGAAAAAGAACAGAAGAAAAAGACAGTGGGAGAGGAAGATGAAGGGAAAGTGAGCTAATCGTCAGCACACTTTCATGTATACTTGGGAACACAACCACACTCTCACCCACAGAGTCCCATACAGAACCGCTACGAGAGGTAAAAATAGCCTTTGTAAACAGCATAAGAGCACAAAGCCAATTAACTGGTATTGTGTTTAGAGGCTTCCAGCACCCCAGAGGCTTCACATTCCACCAGCGAGAACGCTAAAGCCGTTAGCTAAAACAGACATCAGCTTTTGTTTTAGATGCAGGAAAGAGATTTAAAAAAAAAGAGAAAATCCCCCCTTGGATACTCTGAATAGTTATGTGGAGCATAATCAATCTGGAACATTCAGTGCAATCCTGGAGACTTTGAGTGCTCGTTGTCTTCCGTCTTGCCACCAACCTGCCTTATCTACTGCTGCTTGTGCCTACATTTGGCCAAGATGCGATAAAAAAAAGAACGTCCCAGAAAAGAGAGGCCCTTTGTCAACACACTTTTGTGTACTAACGTGCACCACAGGGTACTTATGTTTCTCATTTCTGAAAAATGTACATAGGAAACATTTTATCTGGCATCCCTCTCCTGCCTTGGCTCAGTATTCAGAATTACCCGAGCGATAAACAGCACTGCGTTAGAAGCAGAGGGGGCTCCGTTAGTGGAGGCATGTTGCTTCAGCTTCCCTTGAGAAAGGAAAAGGACTAAGTTTGAAATTGCACACCGGCTTAGCCAGCTACGAAGGAGCATTTTACAAATATATAAAGTTATTGTGGTGACATATTCAGGTATTCTGTCCTTTGTGGCGACGATCACAACTCAAACAACTCTATGTCCCAATGTGATCTATGCTGACAGGTAGTTGATTGGCCGCTGCATCGCACTCCCCTGCAGCAAAAGCTTTAAAGAAGGTGCAATGTGTAATACTTGGCAACATGCAATTCACCTCTACTGCTGGGACCAACAATCTAAATTTACAGTCATCAGTTATTTGAAAAGTAGAAATACCGCCGCGTAGTTGTATGCCTCCACCAACCAGTCAAGTTGTTACATTTACATCCATTTTTTGTCCAAGATGATGACTGCCAAAGACCAAGATGTTGACGGCCAAAGACCAAGATGATAACGACCAAAGACCAAGATGTTGACGGCCAAAGACCAAGATGATAACGACCAAAGACCAAGATGTTGACGGCCAAAGACCAAGATGATGACGGCCAAAGACCAAGATGATGACGGCCAAAGACCAAGATGTTGACGGCCAAAGACCAAGATGATAACGACCAAAGACCAAGATGTTGACGACCAAAGACCAAGATGATGACGACCAAAGACCAAGATGATGACGGCCAAAGACCAAGATGATGACTGCCAAAGACCAAGATGTTGACGGCCAAAGTCCAAGATGATGACGACCAAAGACCAAGATGATGACGGCCAAAGACCAATATGATGACTGCCAAAGACCAAGATGTTGACGGCCAAAGACCAAGATGATGACGACCAAAGACCAAGATGTTGACGGCCAAAGACCAAGATGATGACGACCAAAGACCAAGATGATGACGGCCAAAGACCAAGATGATGACGGCCAAAGACCAAGATGTTGACGGCCAAAGACCAAGATGATGACGACCAAAGACCAAGATGATGACGGCCAAAGACCAATATGATGACTGCCAAAGACCAAGATGATGACGGCCAAAGACCAAGATGTTGGCAACCAAAGACCAAGATGTTGACGACCAAAGACCAAGATGGTGATGACCAAAGACCAAGATGTTGACGACCAAAGACCAAGATGTTGGCGACCAAAGACCAAGATGTTGACGACCAAAGACCAAGATGTTGGCGACCAAAGACCAAGATGATGACGGCCAAAGAAAGACTAAGATGTTGGCGACCAAAGACCAAGATGATGACTGCCAAAGAAAGACTAAGATGTTGGCGACCAAAGACCATGATGATGACGACCAAAGAAAGACTAAGATGTTGACGACCAAAGACCATGATGATGACGACCAAAGAAAGACTAAGATGTTGACGACCAAAGACCATGATGATGACGACCAAAGAAAGACCAAGATGTTGATGGTCAAAGACCATGATGATGACGACGACAGCCAAAGACCAATATAACAACTGGCAAAACTATGATAAACGCAAGGCTTCAAAAAACAACAGTCGACAAACCGATGGATGAAATCGCTGTCATTATATTCACTTCTTATTTATAGTCTATGTATCTTGCAAATTGCCTCTTGTCAAACATACCAGGGGAAGAGTCCATCCCGCTCTGTACTTGTCCTCCTCCTCAGGTTCCTCTGTGGCATCGGCAAATACCCACATAAAAACATAGAGAGGTATTAATATAAGGGCAAGGCGCTACAGCAAAACTAAATAAATCCTCAGACAGACAGACGGACAAGGAACATTTTTTAAATGATTATTAAAGAAAGTGTTGGTACCAGAAGATAGGCAACATGTTGGTCACAAGGATCCTAATGTCCAGAGTTGTCCAATCCACAATTGAAAAGACAAAAGTATTACATATACAATGACATAAAACAAGCTGAAAACCATCACATTTGAGAGGCATTCACTTTGTGTGTGTGTGTGTGTGTGTGTGTGTGTGTGTGTGTGTGTGTGTGTGTGTGTGTGTGTGTGTGTGTGTGTGTGAGTGTGTCCTAATTTTCTGAACCATTGGTCAATCGTTTCAGCGCTTCAGAGAAGACAAACAGTCCCCTCTCGGTTTGACCTCATCCACTGCCGCTGCACTTTGTCATTTTTATTGAGTTTTTCCCCACAAAAGGAGAACACTCACACCGTTTCCCCGAGCTCCAGATGAAACTGACCACTGGTGTTGGCGTCGTTATTATTGAGTTTTCAAGTAGTCACTAAAGCAACCAACAAAAAAAAAAAACGTTCACAGGAAAGTCAATTGAGCTGCGCGAGGACAGTTGGCTCTGATATCACGGTGGGAACTGCTGATTGTTTGGTTTACCACCTGTGGTCTGAAGCCTGGAGAAGATTGCCAGCCACCTGCTGTGGGCGCTGCTGAGTGACTGATGGCTGTGTGTGTTCGTGGGGAGTCGCTGTGTGTGTCAGAAAATGTTTCCGTGAGGAAGAGATACATGTCAGGAAAGAGGTTCTGTGTAAGTATGAAAGTGTGTATGTGCATGAGAGTTTAACTATTTTTAGTGAGGCGTGTGTAAGTGAATGCATTGATGCACCCATCGCAGAGAAAGTTTGTGGGTGTCTCATCTGTGTAGGTGTGCGTGTGCGCGTGTGTGTGTGTGTGTGTGTGTGTGTGTGTGCGCGTGTGTGAATGCCAGGAATCTTTCATCGCAGCGAGGAGGAGATGAAGAGTGACTTGGAGTAAGGCAACAGAAACAATAACAGCACAATCTCTGTAGTTTATGGCTCTGGGAATTGAATTGGCTCTTCAGACCTCCATCCGCCGGTGTTTTTAATCCGCCAACCTCCCCGCACAAGTGGAGCGCACGGGACCCCACAAAGTGGCTCCAACGTAAGCCATTAAACTGTCTTGTCCAATTACGGAGCTGCTTTATACATCATATTCATCATCGGCGGGTCACTACCTGCTCTGTGACTTCTGTTAATGCACTGTGGTGAAATGTCAACCCCCTTTTTTGACGCTTAAAGTCCTTTTCACAAAATAATTGACGAGAACGCTAAATACTCACCTGCAAATATTTCCTATGAAAACTATTCATACCAACAGTAACTTTACATTAAAAGGTTTGAATAGATTCATGCAGGCAGAGAACCAACTACCATTACCATGGTCCTATTGACCCAGAGCAGCCTTCGCTACCAGAGCTCAATACCTGCTTTTTCATGTTATATCTCCGTTACTTATTCAGTTGCTCTTTAAAACTATCAAATCTCACCAACACACCAACATATTTTGTTTCTGTCAAGTTTGAATTAAATGTGTTTTTCGATGATTAGCGATGTAAAAGCAACTGTTGTTAGACTGGAGTCTAGTGGCATATTAAGAGTATGTTTGTGTACGTTAATAGATCATAATCGTCCGCATCCTTGTTGATTTTATTCCTTATATGTTTACTTCAACATGCATCACAGAATGAATGAATGCTGATTGTAGCCTTGTCCCCTGAAGACAAAAGCAAGATGTTTGTGGGTGGTGGTTAGTTTTTTTTGTCCATTGGGAAAGACTGAAGTTCAGTTTAAATTCAGTTCAGCTCACTTTAATATAGTTCAGTACCATGCAGTTCAATGGAGTATGTGGAGACGATTAATAACACATTTTATAGAACATGTAGCCTAAACTATAAGTGACCATATATTCTGGGATATCGTATTAATGCAGATTCAGAAAAGGCATGAATCAAAATTGAAAAGTATTGTAAGGGCAGACAAAATCCTTCCCAGGTGTTTCTGAAAAGTGATGCAGAAGATGCTTCATGTCTTAAAGCTGCATTCTCTCTACTGACCATCAGGGGGCGACTCCTCTGGATGTACAGAAGTCTAAGAGAAAATAACTCGACTTCTCTCTTATAAGGCGTCTCTGCGTCACTCCTCCACCATCCAAATATGGTCACTGGCTGCTCAAATAATCTAAAATGATCCACTGGTTGTAAAATGATTCCCCTTATTGTCGTCGTCTTTACTGCCAGCACATTTAAAGAGTGAAGTGTGGTGGGTCTAAAGGGAGCTTTCGGGCCTTTCGGGCCTCACACTCTTACCGTATAGCTACACTATATTTCTTTTCTCACTTCCTCTCCAGTGGCAAGCTGTGCCCTCCAACTTCCTTGGATTTTTATTTTTTATTTGAACCCATTCAATTAATATTATCTCGCTCTCTCTGCTCCCTTTTCTCTCGCTGTGTTCCTTACTTTCTTTCTGCTTGACTTCGTCCCCCAGGATATCCCCACCATCAAAAGGTAGTGCAATGGTAAAAATGAGATCATAATAGTAGTATCAATCAGACGCTGCATGCCGCTCTCCGACACCTGAAATGGATTTGACAGTAATTGAGGCCTTGCCCATCTGCAGCTGCACGAAGGCACTCGAGGAACAGCGCTGCCTTTGTTTGCCAGATGCAATGGGACCATTGGGGAGAACCTCCTCGGTTCTGCAACTTCCCTCGTGAATTGTTGAAAACACACGAAATTTGAGGAAAACAACCAAGTGCTGTTGAAAGGTCCCTACATTCCTGATGCCCGTGTGGCCTACGAGTGCCAGCTCACTTGTTTGTTTGTTTGTGGGCGTCACGCTGCGCCTCCGGTGCCTCTCTCCTCCACATTTCTTCCCCCGACTTAATGGGACGCTGGAGGATAAGGGACGGCAGGCTGAGCGTCCACGGACCGGAAAAGGACCCGATCGCGCTGCTGTCTGCTTGTGTTTGTTCTCAAACAGCTTCACCTGCCTCCTTCTCGCTGCCTCCTGCTCTCTCCGCTTCCATCTGTCAAGCGTGGATCCCCGGGGACGCTTCAGCTATGCTGTTCCATAACGCAATAAATAGAATAGAGTGACGTTTATCGTTACATATCTCTCGAATGGATTTTTTATTTTTAACCAATACGTCAGCCAGCAGTAAGACAGTCCTCATCAAAGATCCCATCGCCTCTCGTTGTGAAATGGTGGCCCTGTGAATGACTCACACGGTCTGTATTGTTGGGAGCTCGGCTGCTGCATTGTGTGAAGGTGGTCTGCCATGAAGAATACTGTGCTTCAGTCCAGCAGACTGCTTATCCAAACTAATAATCTTTGTCAAGCAAAAAAAACCTCCTTTTGACTTTGATGATATTGTTGCAAAAGAGAACTGGCATAATCTGTCAGCTATATTGAAAGAACAAATAGATGGTTGTTAATGGTGCGGAATAGTTTTGTCTTTGCACAAAATTAAAATATAGCACTTAAAGTTACTCAGAGCAACATTCATTGTGTGTTAATGTTGGCGGCCCCGGTGGACAAAAGTGGTAGTGTTTCCAAAGAGCACCTGCCACACTCCCTTTAGAAAACCATGGCGGCCGGGGCCTCCAGCAGGGTGACGTCAGTGTTTATCGTGCCTGATAGAAAGCACTAAGAATAACTACTATACAAATGGATGGTCTCATTTACTTTAGGAGGTCATAGAGCCATCAGTTTTTTAATTGAGTCTGTTTCATAACTACTTAGAAGTTCCTTATAGTAATTTAAAGTTATCTCAAATGGTTGAAGCAACAAGGAATGAACCCAAATGCACAATCCAGGCAGACAGGAACCGATAAGTGTACAGATCCAGGTTCAGATAGGCACAAAGCACCATTGACAATCCGGTGGGGAATGAGCGTAAATGGGAAAGTAAATATACTGCAGGGCTGCTGAGGGAAAGTGGAAATCGGTGAGCAGGTGGAAGTGAGAGTCAGGTGACGGGGACAGGTGGGAGAGTCCGGGGGCATCTGGTGGATGGATGGAGAATGTAGATGCAGGGGCCTGGGGGAGGCTTTTGTGTAACGAGTTCGAGGAGAATATAGGTACCGCGCTCATGTCTGTCAGCTAAACATGGAGGCGGAGCCAGCAGCCGGTTAGCTTAGCCTAGCATAATGACTGGAAACAGGGGGGAGACTGCGAGCCCGACTCGGTCCGGAGGTCACAAAACCCGACGCCAGCACCTCCTAAGCTATACAAGAGGTTACATCTCATTTGTTTAGTCTGTGCAAAGTGTACAAATTAATGTTTTATGGATGGTTATGTGCAAGACCATTTTTTGGGCAAGAAATATGAATGTATGTATTTCAGCAATTGCCTCGTATGCATGTGTGTGTAAATATGTGTTTGTCACATATATATATATATATATATGTACTTGACAACATTTTTATTTTATGGCAAAACCCTACGCTGTCTTCTTGAGATCCTGTTCCATCCTTATGATCGGAATGCTAATCACTCTTTCAAAATAAAGATCTGATGCTGTTGTCCTCCCACACAGCAGACATGTAATGTGCCGAGCTGCAAGCTAGGTCCATCAGACGTACACGAGCCTCGGTGACCAAACTAGTTTATCTAAATCCTTCGAAAGAAGACATTTCAGAGATGAATTGTTGCAGGCGCTCTGCATACTAAATGCAACTCTTCCCTCGGAGCAGACTGAGCTGAGTAGTTTGCAGCTCCAAACTGCTCCGCTGTGAAAGTCCGAGCGGCTCATCCTGCTGCAGACTGATGGATAATTACCACGGAGACTGGCGTGTCCCCGCAGCCATCAGGCTGCACCTCAACAGGCCAGAAATACACACCGCTAACCAACCAGAGCAGGGCACACTGGACACAGACCGGGTTGTTCCATTATTTTCACTCACTGCTTTTACTCTCTCATTCCATTTCTTCTCTCCGTTTTTATCTCCTATCTATCTATCTAGCCATCCATCCATCCATCCATCCATCCATACACATATATATATATATATCCATCCATCCATATATCTATCTATCTCTGAGATATCCGTGGTAAATCAGTGAGAAAAAACGTACAAATTCTCTGATATTGTTTTGGAAAGGAACCACTTCACAAACAAGCTCACAACGCTACAGACACCACCATTAAACACTGCGGTAACGTGAGCTGCCGTGTGTAAAATATATAATAACACAAGAGAAACAACTAAATAAAAACAGGTCTAACGTGAGGATAAAGTACAATACATACTAATGTCAGCCAGGAGGGGCGGAAATAGTCTGATTGTATATGAAGTCTATGCTTTATGTGTTAAAGCTGCATTCTCTCTACTGACCACCAGGGGGCGACTCCTCTGGTTGTATAGAAGTCTATATAAAATGACTCTACTTCTCTCTTGATTTATTCCCTCAGTAAACATTGTAAACATGAGTTTATGGTCTCAATCTCTGATTCCCTACATTGGATCTTAAAATGAAATAAAATGATGCTCATTTAGTAAATGATGGTCCCATATAAAGTCCCCACCACGGCATTGTCCAGTCTGGGAGTTGGTTGCAAATAAACAAGATGGCGACAGCGAAAATACCAATCTCGAGGCTTCAAAGTGGCAGTCCACAAACCAATGAGTGATGTCACAATGACAAAGTCCACTTCTTATATTCAGTGTTTTAATCTCAGAATATCTACATTTCTTTCTCTGAATATTAGCCCCCACCCCAGCTATGTCATCCTTTTTTATAATTACAATGGTCCTAATACATGTCTTACAATCTAGAGGCAAGGTGGTTCAACAATAATTACAACATTTAATTGCAAAATGACTTAAGAGATGAACTAAACATCACAGATTGATGATACTGGAGCTTTTCCGAGGCAGGCTTTGCCCTTTACATTATTAATTCTTTTTACTGTAATATGTTTTGCCTTGGGTTTCTTTGCCTTGCTAATTTCTTGTTGCCACACGGCCGTCTCACACACACACACACACACACACACACACACACACACACACACACACACACACACACACACACACACACAGGAAAGCCATGTTTCTGCCTCATAGGGAAGTGGTTTTCTAAATCAGAGCCAGCAGTGAGAGGCTCTCGGGATGTGCTGAACAGAGATGCAAACTCTCCTGAGGATCTGCTTTCTGCTGGGGCTTCCTGTCGGATCAACATACTGCTACAAATTAAAGCGACTACTAGGTCTGACTCGTTCCTATGGATGCCCTTTTTGCAATTGTCTGATAGTGACGGTAATGAGATGACAGCAAACAAACAGGGGAGAGGACACGTAATGAAGGTCACATGCCGGACTCAAACCAAAGAAGCTGCACTTACGTGTCCAGCATTTTTAACCCCTGGGCCACCTGGAAGCCCTGATATTCCTCTCTTTTTTAAAAGTGAATAAAAACAATAACAATAAAGGAAGAGTTTATTTAACTATCAGTACGTAATTACTTGTGATGTCAACATGTCATTTAAGGACTCCAAGTGGTAATCCTTGAGTTCTTCTTATCCACACCCTGGTTAAATCAGTGCTCTGTCTACATCAATGTGGCTGTAATACAACTTAAAGCTAGGGTTGACGATCTTGAAAAACTAGAAAAAGTAAGCTAGATTTTTTTTTAAATTATCCAACTGAAAACTGTACAGCCCGGTGTTGGCAACTCTTTTCCAATGATAGTATCTAGCAGCACTAGATGTTGCTCACTCTTGTGAGAAAGTCGCCATGTCAGCGATGCTTATAGCCCCTCCCTCCAACACGTCGCTGTCGGGTGGAAACCTTGTATGTCCAAAACCGGTACTTATCAGCAGATTAAATAAATGTGTGTTTTTTTAAATATTTTAACACTGCATAGTCAAAGTTGGCACTGTTTTTTTATATGGTAACTGGTAAATGGACTTGCCTTTCTAGTCTTCTGACCAGTCTTCACACTGAATGTCAACATTCGATCATTCGCACACATTCAAACTCTGACCGCATGAGCCGGACAGATTTAGTTTTTTGACAAGCGAATGTCGAGATACACGTTTTGTCCCTCATTGGCCACACAAGTCACTTTACTTTAGCTAGCTCGCTATAGTCTGCTCAGCAAACACATAGCGGAGGTCCGGTTGAGGGGGCCCGTAAAGCTCATGTTCCAAGAATTAGCGACGGTTCGTATGATATCCTACGAAAAGTTACCCTTCATTCCTTTTGCGTTTCCCTACGAGTGCAAGCAATACGTGTCGAGTTCCATGCATCCGGTCTTTTAAAAATATTAAAAAGATCTTGAAATACTTAGTTAGGTTGAGGAAAAAATCGTGAAATACTTAGTTAGTTTGAGGCAACAAAAGCACTTAAGGTGAGGAAAAGATTGGGAAATACTTAGTTAGGTTGAGGCAACAAAAGCACTTAAGGTGAGGAAAAGATCGTGAAATACTTAGTTAGGTTGAGGCAACAAAAGCACTTAAGTTGAGGAAAAGATCGTTAAATACTTAGTTAGGTTGAGGCAACTAAAGCACTTAAGTTGGGTTAAGGAACAGATCATCTTTTGCATAAAAATTATCACGGACGTCCTGATACTGAAGTACGTAAATTCCGTGACCATCAACATTGACTTCCTTGTCAAGTTGCTGAGGATCATGGGATTTATAGTAGGAAAAGACAGACAAGTTGTGGCTGCGTTTCAGTGAGCTTGTAGGCCTTATTCAGTCATGATGCATCAGGTTCATCATGCTCACAACCAGCCCTGCTGTGCACACTGGAAACACACTGTGGTTAGCACCGTCAGTAATGCGAGTTTAATTACTTCATGTGTAACGGCGGCTTTTCCCCAGCGTGGCCTCCACCGTGTGGATCTGCAGCAGACTGCGAGGCCTCCAACAGGTCTCTGAAGCAGGCTTTGGCAGCTGGCTTTGGGCTCTCCGGCTCTCTGTCAGATGCTTGTGAAGGCTGAACATTCGGAT
Source organism: Cyclopterus lumpus (assembly GCF_009769545.1). Classification (NCBI taxonomy): domain Eukaryota; kingdom Metazoa; phylum Chordata; class Actinopteri; order Perciformes; family Cyclopteridae; genus Cyclopterus; species Cyclopterus lumpus. The sequence goes on along the minus strand of NC_046976.1, from coordinate 2,337,662 downwards.
TTGGGGAGGACGGAGCTGAAGTGAGACGAGATTGACAACCACCAGCGCTCCAGGTTGAAACCTCCCAAACATTTTAGACTCAATTTTAATATCTTCTTAATGGAAAATATCATTTTCACAATCACCACCAGACACACATTAGAGGAAGCTAAATTATAGCTATTAAAGCCACACATTCTTCAAATAAATGTGACTTTGTACTCCACTCCTGTTCCTCTGGACAGTTGAGTCTTTTAGATTTACAGCAACTCCGTCAACTAGAAATGACATTTATGTGCTATTAAATTGTTCGCATCCAGAGGGTTATTTTTGTGTCTTAACAAACTCTACGAAGTCTTAGTGGGTGTCTTAGGGACCTTTGCAAGGCCCATTCTGGAAGGTGTTGGTATCGGGACCAGAAGTGATGAAAGTAAAAGTATAATTTGTTTATAAATGACTTGAAATCTTGAAAATAACTTTTTTTCTCACACGCGGAACAAGAATCAAAAAGCGAAGACGTCTTGATGTAAACGTGCGTCACGTTCAAACAACAGCTAAAAACTACTTCAACATTTCCCAAAACTATAGCTAGTGTGTCACTGGTGAAGCTGTCAATGGTGGCACTCACACCTACGGTTTCCTACCCCTGACTTAAGGGACTTATTGGGCTTACAGGTGCAGCAGGAAGGTTACAGGCAAACAGAACATCACATAACAACCAACTGACAAAGAGTACAGGTAACTGGGCTGCCAGTGTGAGTGGGGAAGTGGGGACAGGTGAGCAGGAGGTCAGGTGACTCACGAGAGGCAATCTAATCAGGGCGGGGCCGACAAGGCAGGAAGTGAATGTGGTGAGTTCAAAAGAAGCATAGGTAGATAGAACCCGGTGAAGTGCCATATGACTGACCCACATGCTAGACACCTTTCTACGCGCTGGTGCCCCTCAGACCGCCTGAGTCCAGTCCCAATGCCCCCCCTAAAGCTTTAAACCCTGAACTCTCAGAGGTTCATCTGACGATGGCACTTTGCTGCAACGTATCACGTTGCTGTGACAACGTCGGAAGACGTTGTGTACAATTGTGGGTATTTAATTAATATTGTTGACTCCCTGATTTGAACGTCTTCCAGGCATTTGCCTCACGAGATTATAGAGAATTGCCAAATAATCTATTTACTCGTTTTTGTGAAAACAGATTCAATGACTAAATTAAATGTTTGATGAATAAAGCTATATAATATAATCTCTGCTTGTATTCCTCTGTGCTTCCTTTCATGTGTTTTCATGTGCCATCTTTAATCCTTAATGTTTGAATTCCACGCTTCCACTGGTAGCCCCGTGTTTAACGTCACATTGCTATGAATTGTGGGTAATTCCTTTTGGCAAATTCTGCAGAAATGTGGATTCATGGAAAGGTCTCAAAATGCCTGCGAGAGCCCTCAAACACTCAAGGATTTGACAGTGGAACAGCCCCAAAGTCCGGAGTCCGCCACTCAAAACAGGAAGCCCGAAACGTGGTCAAATGGTCACGTTTTAGTGAAAATGGATGTGTTTGCGAAGTATCTGAGGTGGATTATACCGAATGAATTATGTGATTGCTTGTAGTCGGATGTTTTGATATAGTTTTGCTCTGCAGAAAAAAGTTATATATGTATATATACATATATAAAATGGTCATTTTGGCCTGGGAAGAATATTCTAAAGCCAAAAAAAAAAAAAAAGCAGCAGTTGTCAAATCTTTTCTGAACTTGCTGTAGATGAAACTACTGCTGGATTGCATGCATATAATTGGTAGTATCAAATGTGATATGTGACCCACTTTGACTTAAAAAGAAACATCATTGTTTCATTATATTGTACCGTGTTAGTCGTGTTTCGTGAGGCCGCGTGTCAAATGGTGGATATCTTTATGTAATACCCTCTGTTGTTTATCTTTTTGTCTCCCCACACGGGACTGAACTGTACTTTCATGCCCGTGAGACTCATTTATAACCCTGCAAGACGGGGAATGAGCTTCTCGCTCCTCTCAGTCTGTTACAGGACCGTGGAGCACCAGATGAATGAGCGATTAATCCAGAGCTTTGTGGGGGGGGGGCCCAGCCATAGCTTGGGGTCCCCTTAAAAATCGTAACCCACTTCCAGGCCACTTATAGAGGCGGCGGTGCCGGAGCCAAGTCAAAGCCGAATGATTAATGACGTTATTAAACAGTTTAGAGAGGTTGTGTGTTCTTCTGGCTGCGGCCAATTTAGAGTGATTTGTGAGGTGAAACAATATAGGAATGAAGTGGAGTGTGTGTGTGTGTGTGTGTGTGTTGTTTTTTGTATGTGGGTCCTGAGTGTGTCTGTGTCGGGGGAAAAGGTGAGTTGTGTGTGTGTGTGTGTGTGTGTGTGTGTGTGTGTGTGTGTGTGTGTGTGATAGAGAGAGACATGCAAAGGTCAAACTGGGGACAGGTGGAAATAAGCCAATAAGCCAGAATCTCATTTCCTGTGAACTGGAGGGAAAAAAGAGTGAGAGACGGAAGGAAAAAGAGGAGGGGGGGGGGGCAGTACAAGAGAAAGAAGAATGTCCTTGATCGAATTTTGGTGCAAGGAATGTGAAGGAGAATAGTAAAGATGAACAAAAAAGGCAGTGTAGGAGAGAAAATGTTTAAATGGAGTGGGAGGAAGAGGGATGATGTAAGGAGAGGAGGGGGGGACAAGGAGAGGAAAAAGAGGAGACTCAAGGAGAAAAGGGACAGGGAGGTGAAAGGATGAGGTAACAGGGAGCTAACAAAAGGCAAACGGGTGGAGGAGAGAGGAAACAAATGAGAAGACAGGGGAAGATGGAGAGGAGAGAAGAAGAGAGAAGAGAAAAGAGGAGAGGAGAGGAGGAGAGAGGAAACGAAGAGGAGATGACAAGAGCGGGAAGAAATGAAGAGATGAAAAGAGAGGAGGTGGAAACCAATTTATTTGTATTATTGTTTTGTTTATCTTATTATTTGTATGTTGAGTTGAGCTGAACTGATGAGCGTACTGAAAGAGACAAAGGGAGGAGAGGAGAAGGTAAACAAACAAGGAAAGATCACGACGGAGAGATTATTTTTACTCTCTTTTGTCATCTTTTTTTAAAGGAGATCTTTGTGGAGAAGGAGAGGAGAGGACGGAAGACAGGATCAGCGAGGAAAGGGGAGGAGAGGAGAGGAGAGGAGAGGAGAGGAGACCATGCAAGGAGAGACGATGAAAGGAGACGGGAAGGGAGCAGAGGAGAGGAGAGCAATATGTGATAGGCTATTGGGGACGCATCAGCAGCTGCTCCTCTGCTCCTGTTGGGGCTCAGCCAGTAGTGAGCTAACACACACACACACACACACACACACACACACACACACCTACCACAGTCGTGTGTGCACGGTGCAGAAAGATGAAAACATACAGGTGACAAAGAGGAAGCTGCCAGTCATTTGAGCTCCATGCTCCATTAAAACCCACTCATACAGCCATCGGCCATCGGAGAACCAAAGCTGCGTCCATTGAGGGATAATAATGGGAACTCGTGATGTCCGTTCTGGGTGTGATGTGCAGGGAGTGGCCCCCCCTGTTCATCCTCTGCTGCCTGGATCTCCGTCCTCTGTGGACTTCCGCTGCTCCAGGCCGACACTGCCCCCCGGTGGGCCACGAGGAAACTACAACCACAGGCCGACGTGGAGAAACACTGTTCTTTATGTGGAGGCTGATTCTTGAGAACACTCAAGAGCCAAGAGGGTTTTGAGCCTCCCTTCTGCCTCGCTTTGTGAGCACATCCACTGATGAACACACACACGCAGCCTCAGGTGTGTGTGTGTGTGTATGGGGGGGGGATTATGTGTTTTGGAAGGACAACCCCGGAAGGCAAGCCTCACACTGGTTCATTGGGTTTTGAATTATTGCAGAAACTCTGCTCTGTGGCAAACAAATATTCACACTCAGTGAGATGATCGTCACAAACGAACCCCACTTTTATGATTCGTGAAGCGTGATCGGCAGTGAAAAGCTACCGTTGGGCTACAAAGGAACTACACTGCAGTCACATGACTTCAACGTCACCTCCACGCAGCTAAAGGGCGTGACAGCGTATAGTCGTCTCATTTAACAACAATTAGACACAATGTATATTGAAGAACAAAATGATGAAATCTCTTAATGTTGTGTTATCCACAGACCGGATTCACACAGCGGCTTTGAGACGAGGGAACCGGAAGTGTAAAAACGACGACTCATTCCTGGGTTTTAGGAATCATCAAACCTTTTACCATTTACTTTTTACTCCAAACCTAGATTTGACTCAATGCTGTTGCAGCAAAACTTGAAGCTGTGATCCTGTGTTAACTTTAAACTTACACGTGAGGAGGTTTACTCTTCAAAATGGCCGCCTTTGTTCAGTCGGGTTGAGCCAAATAGCCAAGTTCCTCAAAGAAAGTGAAGCTATGGCCCGTATTCCCCGGGCTTTATGGTTCTGCTGCTGCATTTCAACCGTCTCTTTCTCTCTTACTGTGCTGTTGTCCGTCGTTTTGTCTTCTATTATATTGTCCATATTGCTCCATTAATTCTGCCAACAAGTTTTTCTCAAAGGAGAAATTGGGGCTTCTCTGTCGAGTCACGGTGGCTAACATGAAAACTAACTAGCTAACTAGCTAACTAGCTAACTGGCTAACTAGCAAACAATGTAACATTTAGTTGAGGAATACCTCTCTGCCTCCTCAGCAGGTCAGCACTACATTTAGTTATTCGAGCATCACACTGACTTGTGTTTTGGTTTGAACGTAGATTTACGAAACAGAGATTGCTTTTTAATGTGGATTTGCTCATATGAACCTGGTTTTGCTCAACTCTGATTCAAATTGATCTTAGAAGAATCTTTGTTGGTGCAACCCAACCTAATAAATGTCCGGATATGTTGGCCACCACTGCAATCATTTTGACCATTCTTCTTCTTTTTTTTCACCCGCTTTATGTAAATGAACTAAACGGCCGCTGTACTTCTAGAGCTTAGAACCTTCACATTTTCTCTGTGACTGCATCTTCTCCTTTGTTGTCAGCCTTTTGTTCAGGAAATCAAGAACAAACCAATAGTATTAGATTAACAGTAAATGTCCGTTATTCCGGTCGTATAACAGGGTTTTACAAGGTTGACTTAGAAATGAACCAAAATGCTACATTTAGATTATTAGTGCCTTATCTTATTACCAATAGAATATTGTGTAGGTTTCTTGGTGTCAAATATTGAAAAGATTACTCTTTTTTTTCACACTTTTGTTTCACTTTGATGGATATCTGGAGAAAAGAGCACCACTTTCCTCACTCTGAGGGGATCATTGCTATCCAGGAACACTGATGGAGCCGTATCCCATCAGTGTAACGGCATATTCTCAGATCACCCACATTACACGGCTGCAGAGCACTGATGACAGATAGAGGGAAAATGACCCTGTGAGTGAGTGTGTGTGTGTGTGTGTGTGTGTGTGTGTGTGTGTGTGTGTGTGTGTGTGGTGTGTGGTGTGTGGTGTGTGTGTGTGTGTGTGTGTGTGTGACAGGCCAGAGAGCTGCTGGATGAGGAGCATTGGTAGTTTTCAGCCTTGTGCTTTCATCTCGATGTGACCCTTCTACCTTTTACCAGCATGGAGACAAGATGGAAACGGCCAGCACACGCACACAGGCACACACACAAGTCCATGCATCCTTAGGGGAAAGAAGGTGCTGTTATTACAGGATGGAGCTCCGATCTTGCTTCCCAAAAAAACCCTACTTTTTAAGAATAAAAAGACAGAGAGGAATGTTGCTATGGAAACAGTTCGGACAAACGTAATTCACCTTCTGCAGGTCAAGGCAGCTGGTGGAGCCGAGTGTTATGGGTTTCCTGGAGTCATGCGCGACAACTATGCTGCATGATATATAGGCTTATTTCATAACCTCTCTGTGTGTGCTTTCATATTGCTCTAAAATAAGACACTACATCTTTTCCAACTCTGGAGAAGAACAAAAAGGCCGACATTAAAGAATAAGATAAATCCTTTCCATCATTCATTCCTTCATCCAACAGCAGCAGTCCAAAACACACCAAGATTCTACTGCCGACTCATCGTCTATTAGCCGATATACTTGTGATGATCTTATTTGGATAGCACTGTTCCAAGCTGGGAGCTTCCCATACATGTGTCAAAATATCACACATTTAGAAATACATGTAAAAAGAATGAAGTTTATGGAATCATCAGAGCAGTAAACTACATACGGAAACATTCAGTGAAATCTCGTCATCGTTAAGGAGAATCTTTTATGTATATGTGTCGCGTCGCCGTAACAACACGTAATCACAACCCAGCCTCCTTTCCCTCACAGAGTCTCAGCTGTCGCCAGGTAGAACACCAGACCTGAGAGACTGTGACTGTGTGTGTGTGTGTGTGTGTGTGTGTGTGTGTGTGTCTGTCTTAAAGCAGCAGCACTTTTGTTCTCGGAGTACAACGTGACTTCATGCACGAAGAGCCCAGATAAGACAGAATAATAAAGATTCCAATTATGAGGCTGTTCCCTTTGTTTGTCGACTCCCACTCTGCCGTGAACGTTCAAAAGACAACAACAATATCCAGACAGATCACATTTCTTATCTGGGATCACACAAAGTTTGGTTGCCTCCCCGCCCATCCTCTCTCTCTTAAAGAGGAGACACAAAAGGCCGGAGGAGAAAAACAAATGCAAATTTTTAATATCGGCTTTTCATCAATCACTACTCGAGCAGAGGAAATGTGTTCTAGACCAGAGCCTGTGTGAAGATGAAGCAGACAGACAAGAAGAACCGGGTTGCTTTTTAAGATTCTTTATTTCTTCCCTGACAACAGCTCTGATGCTGATGGCATCTCCAGAGATGACAATTGGTTTGAATTCTGTACAAAACCAACAAAGCATTGACAGCGCGATGATGACGATGAACGCAGGACACTTCTGTGGACTCCTCGGAAAGAAAGGTGTGGGGGGGGGGGGGGGGCTGTTCCAACTGGACCCTATTGTACCACGTTCTGGTCTCTGAACGGTCTCAAAACTGGTCCAGTATTGAGGGAGGCCCCTGCAGATGGAAGCCACTAGAGGCTGCACCTCCTCCCCGTCTAGAAGTGCTCGTTGTTGGCCAAGATCATTGTGTGTGTGTCCAACAACGTCATGTGAACCGGTGCCATGGGACCTTTTGATGGCAGAGCGGTGGACAGCAGAGCGAGAGTTGAAAAGCAATATCAGGTTGTTTGTTGGAGCATAGCTTGGAGTTCTAATGTACGATATAAATATCTCTAAAGGGAACTGTTAAAGTGGAGATTCTCAGTCTTTACAGAGTTTAGACAGAACGAGAGGTTGTTCCCATAACGTCATCAAGACCCTCACAATACCAGAGTGAGCCCGTCAGTGGCAACAACAACGAGCCCCTGCAGCGCCTCACAACGCTGACATGGTCAGAGACAGCAGGGAGGCGCGTAGAAGGAGCTTCTCCGCAGCTGCATTTGGAATTTCAACGATCGAGTCGCGCTGCTTTTCCTCCATCTTCAACATCGCACACGTTTCACACCTTTTTTCTTTCCTTCTGTCTTTTCTGCTTTGGAGTTTGTCATCACTTTTTGCCAATTAAAAAAGCATCACTCTCAGCTGCGTGCCGTCCCTTTTCTCGCTCCACGAGGAGCTCCAACGGCAACATGACGAGCGACGTTAGTGCGCTCCTTTGTGTGGAAGCTCTGGAGACACGAACAGGCTTTTAAATATCTTCAGAGCTCCAACAGGGAAACAGAACTCAATACGCAACACTGTTCATGGTGGATGAAACAAATCAAATATCTTATTTTTCCTTTTTACAGTCGAGAAACCGACAGTATTAGTATTAGAGGTTGTTATTGTATTACTGCAGTGAAGAGGTAACAATTTCTTTGGGTTGATCGTCAAAACAGCAAGTGAAGCTGAAACCTTTTGAAGAGTAAGACTACATTTAAGTTAGTAATTAGGAGAAATTGTGTCATTGGGCTGTAACCAATCATTAGTCTTACAAAGTTGCTATTACAAAAGTTAAAAAAATATACATATTTTTTTTAGATATATTTTTTCTTATTTTATTGCTCAAGAATCAAATGTTCCACATTTTCTCCCACAACAAAAAAAAACACACACGCTTAGTGGTACGATTAAAGTAAAAAACTATATTCAGAACACTAACGTTATCTGGTATCTGTGTGTGTGTGTGTGTGTGTGTGTGTGTGTGTGTGTGTGCGTCAGTGTCCTCTTTGCAGTGAGAAGACCCCTCCGGTCGGACCACGACTTCCTGACTCCGTTACGTCAGCGGATGATATTTCATCACACTGCTAGAGTCCTGCAGAGCGGCAACAAAAACAAAGTGCCCTGAAACATTTGATGACTTCCCCCTCCCCTCCCCTCTCTTATCCTCCATCGAGCAGCCCTCATCAGCAGCCACAGTGAGAGTACCGGAGTTTAATTGTCTGGAAAACTTCCGCCACTGCACCGGAACGTTTCACGGAGGAGTTGACAGCGGCGAGGCGGAAAAGCACGAGCGTCCGGGTTTTTTTGGGCCACGTAAAAAGGTCGCTGAGGGTGGAAGGCGGCCGCGCTCAAGAACGTCATTAAACCGCTGCTGCGGGCCGATGGGAGACATTTCATTAGTCGGCCTTGGCAAGGTGCTCAGAAACATCTCACCGTGTGCTTGAGCCCTGGAACTGAGCGCCACTGTTAGGTAACGAGTCATCAAACTTGGGAGGAGGAAGAAAAATAAAATAATCGAAGGAAACTCCTTTTCTTTCTTTAATGAGGTCTGTTGAGAGCGGCTGGAGGAAACAAACATCTGAGGCGGGACAACGTGCTGTCGCACAGGCGTCCCGTTAGCAACATCCGCAGTGGAAGTCTGCGTTGGGGTCCCTCAGGAGCTTCTTGCGGTCCACGTGCAGACAGTCTATGTGGTACCAGGCGTCGCACACGTCGCACTGGATCCACTGCACCGTGTCCTGCTGAGGCAGCCGGCAGCACGGCGCCGCGCATGGCTCCACCGCCCCGCCCATCGCCGCCTCGTCGCCCTCCTCTTCGTCGTCCTCGGAGGAGGACGACGAAGAGGACGAGGAGCCAGAAGAGGAAGAGGCGGAGGAGGTGGAAGAGGAGGACGAGGAGGACGGGGAGGGCAAGGAGGGCAAGGAGGGCAAGGACGGCCGAGGAGGGGGCGGGTGCTTTCTTGGGCGGCCTCGCCGTTTACTGCGAGGAGAGGGAGAGGAGGAGATTTTATTTCATTCATCACATGTGACACAGATACAGAAACAGTAACTTTGTCAACAGCCATATAAAAACAAATCCATTGTCTCCATGTTTTAAGTTAAAAAAATAGCTGCCGAGTCATGTAGAGAAAATGTCCTTGAAAGTTATGTTTCATAAAAACACTACATTTCTTTTGTATTTTCTTAAATGTTTAAATATGCAAATGAGGCATTATCTAATGTTGACTTTTGGAGAATTGAGGAAAAATCTACAGACGTGTTATGGAAGCTAAATAGACCAAAATCTCACAATTGATGAGTGCATGAGAATTGTTTGAGCTTTCTCTTCTATGTTTAATAGTTAGATTTGACTTAAAAACGTCCTGAAAAGCCTCTTTGGTGGAAGACTAGAAAAAGATGAATACAGGAGCTGTTGAGTTGGAGGCAGACCTCCTCCATCGACCTCTTCTTACCTGGTGGGATGGTGGAACCTGCTGAACTGCACCCGGCCTCTCTCCTCCGTGCAGATCCTCACCGAGGGCGAGGCCAGGCTGTAGTTCTCCCCTCCGACCACCAGAGGGGAGAACACCGGGGAGCAGAGAGACCTCCTCCTGCCCCTCTGTGACCCCGGGGAGCCGTGCGCCGCTTTCTGTTGGCGGAAGGCCGCGATGTTGCCGTGCACCACCGTCTGGACCTGCCGCAGCGTCTGCGCCTCCTGCTTGTGGGCCGCCGCGGCGGTGGTGAGCGACGCCTGGAGGAGGTGGTGGTCGAGGCGGCTGTTGGTCATGGCGCCGTGGAAGCTGCCGATGGTCCGGATGCCGACGGGGAAGGGCTTGGCTTCCAGCGGCCGCCGGACGTCGTCGTGGCTCTTGGGCTGCAGCGGCAGAGGAGGCGGGGAGCTGAAACTCTCCGACTCAGACTTGTAGAGCCGCCGCCTCTTCTTCGCCCTCGAGCGCTGCCCGTCCTCTGCGACTCCAGCTGGAGCTGGACACCGCAATGAGAATCGATGCTCAGCTATTTATTCCTGTTTTTTACCCATTGGCTCTTTTCCTGCTGTTAGATTATTGCTTCAATGAAAACTGCAATTTAAAAAAATAAAATGTGCAGGAATTTTTCTTAGTCTGAATAAAAGCCAATACACGCCTTCATGAACCGACCTAGGTTCACGTTTTAAAAGCTGCCAAAAACCACATAAACACACAAACACAGCTATTTATCTCAGCAGAGTCAAGCCTCACCTCCCCGACTCCTGGGCTCGTCCGAGCTGTCGTCCTCGAGCAGCACCGTGTGGGCCGACTTCCTCCTGCTCCTGGAGGTCGGCTGGAAGGACTTGGCAGAGGGCGCCGACGCAGCGGAGGACGAGGAGAACGGCGGCGGCGTAGAGGGCGGCAGCAGGGAGGACAAGCCAGCGGCCAGAGGCGGCGAGGAGGAGGAGCCGGGGTCCGAGGCGGCCCCCCCGTGGCTGAGGCTCCTCTTGAAGGTCCAGGCACTGCCCTTCATCTTACTCAGGCTGCCGATGGAGTTGAGGATGACGGTGGCCCGGTTGATGGACAGCTTGGACAGGTCCAGGTTGGCGGCCACCTTGCGGTCCAGATTGGTCCTGATGCGGTTCTGCAGGTCGGAGGAGAAGGTGCCCGCCTACGAGACATGGAACAAGTATATCAATTATGATTATGTTTGTCTTTTTCTGTTCCACTGTTTGCGTGTCTAAATCCGTTCCTACCTCCCGACCCAGGCACACAGCCAGTCCATTGGGTCTTACTGAAGACAGACATAAACTGCTCACACATAATCTTTTCTTTTTTAAATTTGACGATCATAAAAATGTTCCTAAACACCTGCTAACTGTTTTGTTACTATAAAATTTCTGAGTGTAAGGTTAACACTCTTTTAGTGCTCCAGTGAGTTATCACAGGGACTCATAACTCATAACTACAGCTATGTATGACGATAACTGGTGGGTTCTGCATAACTGTATATGGATGCAGGCACCTGATAATTGTGTTCGATAGTTATGAGATGCATAACAAAAATCTAAAAAAGCTAAAAGCATAGACTTCATGAAATCATTGTTGGCAGTTCATTTTGTCAAATGATTTTCAATATTTTGTGAGATTTATGTGTTGGGTTAAAAAGTGTATTTTTTAGCCCAAAAAAGCATCCATATGGGGTCTGTGCCATGAAGCTCTTATGATGTTTTCACCTAAAAAACAATGAGTGGTTATTATTGAATACACCGCATACATTTTTGTAATTTCAGCTTTTTTTATATCTTTAAATGTGGGATTTAGGGCCAACCTCTTGCTCTAGATGACGTTACAAAATGCAGTGTAGCCAAATAAACGGATTAAATCTACTGCTGGCCTCGTTTTCATGAAGCTTCATTATGAATGTGGACCAGTGAACCGAGCTGTTCAGACGTCTCTGTCGGATTACCTTTGGAATTGTGATGGCGTCAAAGTCTAGCGGGCGAACTTTGACCTTCTGGAAGAGGAAGTAGAACTCGGGGCTCCCGGGAGCCGACTGGCCACCGAAGGTCAGCGTGTCGCCGTCCGAGAGCTCCCACTGGACGCCAGGCTGGAGGCGGACCTCGTTGACCCAGGTGCCTAGCAACACGAGAGCAGATGAAGAGTTGTTTTTATTATTATCTTCTGCCAGCACTGACCTGGCTCCACGAGTCTTTCACTGCTACACCGAAGCGGTGGGAGGTCACATGATCGGCCCAAACAAAAACTCCCTTTTCAGTTCGTATCACCCGGGGCCAGATCTTCACGGAACTTTGATTTTATACATGAACAAGAAGTAATGAGGCCATTTGTGGACTATCGGCGTGTTTACAGCTGTGGAGGGGGCGATGCAAGTCTGCGTAAAATGGACCTCGAATGGAGGAGCCGGAAGGCTGCGAAGGCAATCAAACGGCCCTGACGGCACAGCGCCGGTACCAAGATGTCATTTTAACAGCAGAATTAAACGCATGTGAAACAGACTGTGAAATTACTGGAATAATCAGGCAGCAAGAGAGCGCCGCTCAGTCTCCTCCCCCCACATCGCTCACAGGAGACCATCAGCAATCTGAGGGAGCACCGTGCGATGACTCGAGACTCCCCCTCCCCTTGGGTCCAACACCTGAGCACACTGGGTTCAGGTCCCGAGCTGGTGCTCCCCCAGTCCTGAATCTGCACCTTCTTGTGGACGACCACTTGGGACTGAATGACCAGACTTTGTCGACGTCTTTAACAGCAACACAGTTCAAACTTTCTTTGCATTATATGATTATTCACGTCACACAAACGTATTTGATTGGATTCCTATCAGCCAATCACAGTGTAGCACATCATCCAAAGTGGGCTGCTGCACAGTCAAATATCTTACTTGACTAGTTGAACCAGAATGGAACAAGTCTGATCGCAGGAACTTGAAAGTACCTTTATGGTAGCGCTTTAGCCCCGCCTCATTTGTTGAGTTTAGGACTCTAAGCCTCACTTTCCTTTTTAGGGAACGGGCCCTTGGTCTGTACGTCCAACTGGCTCGTGTTCAGTTAAGGTGCCGTCAGGCTGCAGAAGACGTGATTCCCTGTAGAAGTATTGATATTTCTTGTAAGAGGGTGTGTAGCCCCGTTCTCTCTCCTGCAATGACTGTAGAAGAGTGTGTGTGTGTGTGTGTGTGTGTGTGTGTGTGTGTGTGTGTGTGTGTGTGTGTGTGTGTGTGTGTGTCTGTGTCAGCCCCTTCTCTCACCATGACTGCTCCTGTCATTGACGTGGACCATCCAGCCCTCCTCCTGTGGCGCCGAGGCGCCCTCGCCCACGTCCCTCTCGGCGTGCAGCTCGGCGTGGATCCGCGACACCGACGTGGAGTCCAGTGTGACGTCGCACAGCTCCGCCGCGCGGCCCAGCCGGAACACGGAGTGGCTCAGAGCCGGCCGGAACGTGTACAGGTCCCGTGCTGAGTCGCCGGCCGACGAGCCGATCCGGAGCAACTGGAAGCACGGCTGCACCCCCGAAGGCATGACCGGAGGGTTCGACTGTCTGCCACCGCAGAGTCCCCGCCTGCCCCCGCCCTGAGGCCACACCCTCTCTATGCCAAGTCCTGACTTACAGGAGGCTGCCATCCATTCAGGGGTCACGAGTCTTCACTAGTGGACGGGAGTTAGGCTGAAGACATTCGACCAAAGAGTGCAAACACAAAGATGAACTATTCCGGGAGCGTGAACGGTTACAGGCGGGTGGAGCAGCTTTGACCAACAGGTGTTCGCATCAGCATGGAAAGCCGGTGACTTGCTGCGCCCCTTTGCGAATACATGAATAAATAACGAGGGGATATGGCGCGCTGTATAAGCTGGTGATGAGTGTGCACTCTGTTATAAACTACCCCCCCCCCACACGCACACACACACACCACTCCGTGGAGTGGAGGCTGTAAGATGGATTTGGAGATTAAAAGAGCTTCAGCGAAGTGGACGGTACACGCTACTAAATCGAAAAGGTGTAGGGAACATTAACACCCCCACTCTCCTCTCTGGCCCCCGGAAAAAAAGAAATGCCAAAAAAAATTGACAGCTTTGACTTTATAGCTTGAGTTCTGGCATTTGATATTTCCAGTTTAACCAGCTGTCATCTGAGCGTCTGTGTGTCAGAGAGATTAAAATCCCAGGCTGCTGACATCAGCCATATCACAGGTGGGAACCCTGACAGGGTGCAACAGCCGAGGTGTGTCTGATCTGAAAGAAAACCAAAAAGACAAATCCTTAAAATAAAATGAAAAAACATTTATAAATTAAAAATGATTTTATTGCTCCACACACACACACACACACACACACATATATATATATATATATATATATGTGTGTAATATATATATATGTGTGTAATATATATATGTGTGTTATATATATATAATGTATGTGTATGTATATGTATATGTATATGTATATATATATATATTGACTACCTTGAATAGGGAAGGTAGAGCCATAGTAGCACTTTAGTATCACTTAAATGTCTCTTACTGATAGCACTTTGTAGTTTAACTTTATTGAAGAAATTGTACTCGCTTGATTCTTGTTGTTCTAAGTTTGGACTCATGGTTTAATGCACTTATTGTAAGTCGCTTTGGATAAAAGCGTCAGCTAAATGACATGAAATGTATATGTGTGTAATACATATAGAGAGAGAGAGAGATTTAATTTGTCTTTTTGTAATTTTATGTAACTGTAAAGCACTTTGAATTGCCTTGCACATATATATATATATATATATATATATATATATATATATATATATATATATATATATATATGTGTATGTGTGTGTTCTGCCTCAGGTAGCGCGTGCCTGTGACGAAATGTGTTGTTTTTTGTGTGTACGTGTGCTTTTCATGTCGTCCGACGTGTCAAGTACATACTTTTATTTATTTAGTTATTTATTTGTGTGTATATATATATATATATATATATATATATATTGACTACCTTGAATAGGGAAGGTAGAGCCGTAGTAGCACTGTAGTATCACTTAAATGTCTCTTACTGATAGCACTTTGTAGTTTAACTTTATTGAAGAAATTGTACTCCCTTGATTCTTGTTGTTCTAAGTTTGGACTCATGGTTTAATGCACTTATTGTAAGTCGCTTTGGATAAAAGAGTCAGCTAAATGACATGAAATGTATATGTGTGTAATATGTATGTGTGTAATATGTATGTGTGTAATATGTATATGTGTGTAATATATATATATATATATATATATATATACACATAAATAAATAACTAAATAAAAGTATGTACTTGACACGTCGGACGACATGAAAAGCACACGTACACACAAAAAACAACACACAACAGGCACGCGCTACCTGAGGCAGAACACACGGGCCGGTTTTACACCGGGAGTGTCAACGGCGCCGCACATAGCACCAAACCACGGGGCTCTCCGCACAAAGCGGGACGCGTTAACCGGCAGAGACCCCCTCCGCGTGGCATCGACATGTTTACGTGCACGTGCATGGAGTCACGGGGTTTTCTAACGGGGTCTCGCGCCCCCGGGGTCTAGCTCGCCCGGATCAGAAACCGGATTAAGCTAGCTGACGTTAGGTTCCTTGCGGGACGGAATGAAAGTCAAAGCTGCCACTTACAGCGACGCCGTGTCCCCGAGTGGTGTTCGTCCACTCGACCCGCCGATGGAGCCCCGTCGACCGGCGGATTCAGCTCCCTTTGAAGTCCAACCTGCGGGATTGTTTCTGCGGGGTTTCGGTTGTTTTTTTGTTGTTCCGCCAGGCGTCGGTTGCGACTTATTCGCCTTCTTTTCCTCCCAGGAGGAAGTCCTTTGAAATTTGGCGCGCCAGTCGCGGGGTTTCCTTGCGCTCGAACACACGTCACTTCCTGCTCGGCCCGGATTGGCGGACGGCCAAGGCGCCTTCAGTGGGAGCAGGACGGGCCTGCAGCCTGCAGCCTGCGGGGGAGCGAGCTGAACATGAAGTCACAGTATTAGTTACTCCCTGTTAGTTCCGATCTGTAGGCTACCTAAGGGCGTAGGTTTGGTCTCAGCATTGGTAGGGACACTGCCAGCTTCCCCCCTCTCCCCCATATTAAAAAAAAACGTAGTTGATATTATGTTGAACAGGCAAACTTTATTAAAATATATTAACATTTGTGTAACTTGGAACTGATTTAAACATAATTACAGTAATAAAACCTTAGTTTAAATACAAAACAGTATTCTGCACCAAATGAATAATAATAATAATAAATAAATGAATAAGAAAAGTTCTGCTAAAATGTCAATATACAGTAACAGTATATTCTATATCCCAAATATGTAACAAAAAATTACCAGTTGTGTAGTGAAATAAGACAAAAGAAATTAGAACATTTTAAATAAATGTATCATACTTTTTATTAGACAGTGCGTTGCCTCCTGCTGTGTTTTAGCCATTGCACTTAATAGTTGGGTGTGAACTGGCGTTTTCTCCAATGCATTTGTTGTTACAGCATGATGGTTTGCTTTACTCACTTGATGGCAATTAAAGCTTTCAATGGCATTTTTTCAATTACTAAAACCATTTAAGCAGAAGGCTGGGTCATTCTTTTATTCCAGAGTGGTCTTTTGATGGTTATGCTTTGACACACTCACAACAAAGTACCTTTTTCAATGTAGGGCTATAATGCAGCCACAGACACTGACTGTACCACTTTGTAACTTCTTGTGCTGAAGTTGCTGGACCTCAACACATAATCAATGTAAGACCTCACCTGGAGCCCTGATGGTCCAGCTGCTGCTTCCTCAACCTGATTTCTGAGTTTCCTGGATGCATTTCAAAGGGATGCTGGTTTGCACTGTGTTGGTAGTTAGCCTATTAACGTTACTAGCTAACGTTAACTAACAACGACCCGGGCTTCTTGATAGCTACTTACCCTCTGGGTGTCATTTTCCTATCTACAAAGCACAACAGGGTCAACATATCAATGCTGAGACCAAACAAAATACTAATATGAGGCGTTATCATTTCCTGTCGTATTTAGTAGCTTAACGTGACTACTGCCAGCTCTCTTTCTGCAAATCACGATTCACAGAGTGTTTCTGACTCTTCAGCCAATTAAATGACAGCATCTTGTCTCGCAGGCTCGAGGGCACATTGGAAAACGTGGAAATGTATTTTTCCCTCTTCTGGGCGACGAACATAATATAGATAATAATACGAATGAGTTTGCAAATGTATTGTGCACAATTATTTTTTCAAATTAACAAAATATTGGTGGGGACAATTGTGTCTTTCCCAAAACTTTGGTCGTGACTAGTCCCTATGGACCCTATGCAAACCTACGCCCTTGAGGCTACCTATAGTTTACCTATATATGTTTCTGAATATATATTTATGAAAAAATGTGTCTGTAGCTGCATCCTTTGTTCTTTTTTATGTTTGCCTGTGAAACAGTTTGCTGCTTGTTTTGATATGTGTTGTATAAATAAGCTTTATTATTATCAATCACACAATATATGTCTTTAGATTAAACCTAATCCAATAATGACCCACATGTGTATAATGATACACATTTGGTATCAATTAGACAGAGTGTGTAGTAGGAGTTCGCAAAAACATGTTTTTCACAAAATTCTAAATGGCGGAAAATCGAAGTAGTAGTTTTTTTATACCCACATGCGAGACCCGAAAAATATAAATGTTTTCACTGATAATCATGACAAATTTGGGGTGTTTTGGCATATGATAAAGCCCCCAAAAAGGCAATTGGAAGAAGAAGAAGAAGAAGAAGAAGAAGAAGAAGAAGAAGAAGAAACAGAATAATTAAAGCTGCAAGCAGCGATGAAGGGGTCCTGGCACCTTTGTGCATGTTGGGGTGCTGGCAGGAGGACACCGATGTAGGCTGCAAGTTGAGTGAGTGAGTGAGTGAGTGATGATAATGCTGCGGTGTCTGTCAGACATGTCCGACATTTCTGCATGAGGGGATGGTGCAGGCACGAGAACTGAGACACCTGCTGCCCCCAATCAACCCGCTAACAACCGGCCCACCTTTTAACAGCTGCAGAGAGCATGATGTGGATGCCACCGGGCCAGGATCAAGGAGATGGCAACTACTGGGGAGATGAATCCACGAGGAGGGCCTCACAGACTTGTTGTCATCGTGGAGAACAAGTCTGCAAAGATCATCTCTGAGGAGGATGTCATCCTTACAGTGAAGAGAAGAGCAACGGAAGATGGAGAAAGACCACAGAAGAAGAGCAGACGACCAGTCCTCATTACGGTTGACAAAAAGTTGCCGTCCACCTTAGCGGTCACTGGTAAGCTGACGATGTGAAACGTAATGTAATGAAACTGCTATTGTATTGAGAGGGCTTGGGCGCAGATATGTAAAAACCCTTAGACCAATGCATTGGAGCTAGTTAAAAAAACTAGTCTACGATGTCGGCATTTTTTTATCAAAGGGAATACATCAAATTCTAAACTATTATTGTGATATAAATGAAGAGCTATTCCTTTAACTAAAAGGCAGCTGAACAGAAAAGACTCACGTGTGATTTGGGAGACATCGAATGTCTTGTCATTTAGTTTGAAGGACCTTTTGTCCACGTTAGTGTTGTGACTGTCAATAAGCTGATGTTGTGATGGGTTTTTTGTGAACGCATTCCCAGAGACACAGTTGTGTATGACATTAGTTTTTGGGGTTTTCACTTTGATATGAAAGAAGTTTTTTTGCAAATTCCTGTCAAAAAAGCCAAATTATATTGACCATGGTTTCATGTATAAAAGCAACAAAAGGGTTAAACATCCAAGGGGTGTGAATACTTTTTATAGGCACTGTATTCATGTCAAGCCTCAGGATAGGTGCCACCATTTTCCACTTCCTCACTTCCAATCCTTCCTTCATTCCATGATGTTACATGCAATCATGCCACCTCTAACATATGCTTTATGTTAAGGATTATCACACATTTGCAGAGAGTACAATGTCCTTGTCTCCCATAGATAATGACAAGGGGTGTTGTGCTTCCCATAGCACCCCGTTCAGTGGGTCTTAATCCTTATCTCCCTGCTCTCTCCTGAATTGACACCTGCTGTATATAGAATGATCAATATTGAAGGATAAGGATGTTTATTGTCATCGTAGAAAGATACAATGACATTCAGTTGGCAACTCAGTCCGTTCAGCAGCAACAAGGTAAGAGCGTAAGGCTTGACTGGCTTCACCATACATTTTCTTTCACATATGCTATATGCAATTCCTTATTTATGAACCAAAACATCCAGACAATCATTAGGACATGATTTCTACCTCTTTAAAAAGTCTTCAAGCAAGTTCACCAGAAAATCCTTCAGACTTGATTTCAGGGACCAAAAAACATAAATGTAGTTACATTTCGGGACATAAAGCTGGATAAAAACACCATACCTTGACCTAATATACTATTCATACTTATTATATATATAAACTCGTAGCCATGTGGCACCTTCTTCATATTTTCTGTTTAAACTTTCAGTGACTGAATGTTACATGCCGCCTTGTCGTAGCTTTAAGTACATTTGGAAAAGCATGAGCATTAAAATGTACTAAAAGTACTTAAAAATGCAAAGTGGCCCACTTTAGGATAATATAGGCTCTATTATATCAATGGATTATTAGGCTATTATTAATTTATTAAACGTGTAAGCTTCACCAACGCTGCAGCTGGGAAAGGTGGAGCGAATTTTGTCCTCTTCAAATACTGCTGGGTAGTTTAATCCATGATCATACATCATACTTTATTGGTTGATTTTTGTTTTGTATTGATAATCCAAATCTGCAAAGTAACAACTATTGTCGTCAGATAAATGTATTGGAGTAAAAAGACAAAATAATAGTCTTTTATATAATATTACAAAATAAGTGTTCCTTAATAAACTTTATTGTAAAACTTTATTGTCTTTTAAATTCCCTCTGGAACATAACTAATAAGAAAAACAATACTTATAACTTAGCATTAGTATATTTGAAGAGCGAGTCATACGGGGCGTTTATTCATGTTATTGTGTATTAATACCATATAGGTCTATGAACTGGTCTCAGTCTTCTCCACTGGAGGACGACCACGGAGAGGATGTTCCGTAACACAGCTGCAGCCCTGGAGCTGCTCTGCCCATCTATTCCACCACAAACAGGGTCCATCTGGCTCCTTAGCTTCAGGCGTGGCCCGTAATGTAACCCGGTTTGTCTGGAAAACAGTTGAAGGCTCCGAGATGTCCTATCCTATTTATTTTAACAAGGCCTTCGCTTATCTCGCTAATCTCTGACCCCGAATCAAATGCAGAGCACTTGAGTTTGTCTGACTGAAACAGAAAGACGCACAAACAAATAAATACAACGTTTGACTCGCTCTCTGTTGAAAATTCATTTAATTGGTCATTCATTACAGAAAACAGAGAAGCGTTATAAAAGTATTTGCAAGATGCCAAAAGGTCTTCTATAGTAGCGGCATATAAATAATCATCGATTTATTCTTCAAGCAAACGAGGGGGTGTGGTGTCCATACAGTACAGTGAGGTGTCGCTCCAGTCAATGATTACCCAACTTAAACGAGCTGTCAACTCTTAAATGTTAAGCATTCACGTGAACTCTTTTCAAAATGAAAAGCAACATGCAGGCGAACCAGTGATTCCTATCAAAAACATACAGTATGACATACTGTAAATGATTTCACTTCAATGTAAACCTTTAATGCCCCTTAGAACGATGGATAAGACGTATTACTGATCACACATCATAGAATAAAGTGATGGGTGATGTGAGAGGAGAATACCAGTGACATTTGAATAAACCAAACAAAGGCCATGCACGGGTTGCCACTGAAGATGTACATATTTTAAACAGCTCAAAGATTACAAAAAAGTTTAATGTTTCAAAAGGGCTCAGTAATTTTCTAAATTAACTGGGCATTGTAGTCTTTACCAAATATTACTCAAACAGGAAGAATAGTGCTCGTATACGGGACTATTTTCAGCAGCGGATTAATACACATTTGGTCTAGTGAGCATTTCTGTCAGCTGAATGATGCATTTTCATACCCAACAAAACATTTTAGCAATGCAGCTAAAAGCGTGAATGACATGACTAAGTTAGTGTCAAACATTTCAACAATTTGTTTTGGTGTACACTTTTATTTCCGATTGACCAAAATTAGTGAGTAACATAAAACACACAAAAAAGCTGAAACAACAATAAAGCTAAGTATATATTTTTAAATTGCAGATTAACGAATGACAGCAAATAGCTTCTACTGACGGAGAACAAGCGTTCTTATTTGGTCCCGACACCAACGAGACGTACAGACCGCCCCGATGAGTGGCAGCCACCTTTAAAGGTATTCTCCTTTTACCATCACTCTCAGCTGAATGCCAGCAGTGAGAGGTGATATGAAGAGTCAGGAGAGGATCATGAGAAACCAGGACCAGACCTCAGCGACGAGGTGAGGATGGACTCACAAGGCCAGCTGTACAGAAAGGTGACATTCATATTATTACTATCCGTACTATCCCTCAAGCAATCTATAATCAGCATGCAGCAGTGAGACTAACTCTTAGGTATACATTGGGATAGCAGATACAGGTTATAATATCAGAGTATGGAGAAATAGTTAGCACTTTAGTAGCGATATTCATCTTTTTGGTGCTAAAAGTGATGCTACAAAAAGTTCTGACAATGACGTGTATTCAAGCATGTTCGTTTTTTTTCTTTCTTTCAGTAAATGCACTGGTTTGGGATGAGGTATATTAGTCCCAAAGTTAACACACTGACTATATGAAAGTTATATTTAGGAATATTTTTTTGTAATAAACACAAACAGGTGCTGATTACAAAATCATGTTTTTTTTAATGTATTTCTGAATCATTCTCAATGCAGGCCCGAGTAGGAGCTGAACCGAGGTCAGTTTGTCCGAGTGTGATGGTCCTCACTGTATACACTCTGAGAAATAAAGGGCTCCATGCCATCGGGTATACCAGAACCATTTGCTTCTGAAGGAAGGAGACTCACTAGAAACCCAACACGGTTCTCTTGTGAGAACAAGCCAAAGAACCCCATGTGGTTCTAGTTAGCACCTTCACCAGAGGCTTTCAGTTATGTTCTCCAATTATGAATCAAAGATCAAACTAAATCCAATCAGTCAGCTAGGGAGGGAATTCAAATGATTTGATCTAAGTTTCAGAAACTGACGTTCACAGTTTTGACTGATAGCTCATTTCTGCTGTGATCAGACGGAACCAGCAAACTGCGACACTGCAGATATCTTTTCATGTCTTTCCAGCGCATTCTTTGGATTTGCCGAGAATGTCAGATTAACAGAAGATTAAATCTCGCTCTACCCACGCGAGGTTCAGCGCTTCTGTTCCGACGTGCAATGAAACAGAACGCACCAGACAAGGTTGACCGACGGAAAGGGAAATCCTTTCACAGAAACTTCATCGGCTGCGATTGCCTGAACCTTCGTATCATTATTCCATCAGGGCACATGCTGAAATCCAAAGGAGGCTCGGGGCCCTTCACCCTGCACATCGCTCAGCAGAGGCGTTGTAGTGGATGTTAAAGGGACACTTCACCCCACAAATGTGTTGTCCTCTTACTTGAGGTGCTATTTATCAATCTAGATTGTTCTGACGTGAGCGACAGAGTGTGGGAGATATAGAGACGTCTGCCTCCTCTCAAATATAATGGAACTAGATGACACTCTGCTAGTGGTGCTCAAACTCAACCGCACTGTCCAGAAATCATGACGTGGTTACTCAAGATAATCCACAGACCTTGTTGTGAGCACTTTCATGGAGGAACTACTTATTTTCAATCGGAACAACACACGTTGTCCCCCTCGGATTAGCCGTAACGTTAGCTAGCTCCGAGGTGCTAGATGAGGTAGCAGTATTGAGTACAGATCTTCTGCGTGGTGATATGGTTAGCGGGTGTAGTTCGGCAGATGACATGAAACTACACTTTGAGCCCCACAAGCCGAGTGCCACCTAGAACAGACATCTCTGCGGCCACACTTATCAAAACTAGCTTGATTGATAAATAGTACTACAGGTAAGAGGACAAATATGATTATTCTTTATTTTGGGGAGAATTGTCCCTTTTAAGATTTATTAATTTCATCTTCACTCGCCGGCCTCTAAAATACAGTATCAGTCTGTTTGAATTGAAAACATAACTTTTCACTGAAATCACTAATTAATTCATCTTTAAAAAATGTTTTGCCATAGTTTCTAAGCAGGTTCAATCCAACACTACGCATTAATGTCCTGGTTGCTCTGTGCATCTTATATGATTCATCCTACTGAAGTGAAATGGGTCTAAATTGTTTTTAAAGGAATATTCAGGCATTCTGCATTCAAGCGATGTTGGCAGAATAGGAAAAACTTCACGCTATCCCAACTTGAAAGTGTATTTTCCTAAGGTGGAGTATTTCTTTACATCACTTGTTCTCCACATCACTTCACTTTTTAGTTTAGTTTTTGACATCATTGGTTGTCTGTCTCGTTCCTGCTTGTTACTGTGCAAACGGATGCTCCAACACTGCCGAGCTCAGGCTGAGAGCTGAAGGTGTCCTCCCTGCTGTGTGGTTAAAGGATCGATACAGCACTTTGATTCCAGTATGAAATCTTGCATAAGCCTTGCAGGAGGAAACATATTAGCATTTTTGCGCTATACACATGCAGATTCACATATCTATATTTGTACAACAGTGGAGAAAATAAAACAGGATGATTAATAGTGACTGATGTTGAGATGTGCCGTGTGTGTCGGGTTCCTCTTTCTGGATGGTAGTGATGTCTCAGTGCCATTGTGATGAATATTGCTTTACAATCGCGAACCAGTCGATACTTTGACCCTCGAGTCCACCTAATCTTTTTATTGTTAGTTAGTCCTGATTGGCAGGTGGAACCATAGCTCCTCCCATCAGTGTATGAATGGGGGTGAATAGGTGAACAAGTAGTGTGAAATGAGTGGTCGGAAGACTAGAAAAGCGCTATACAAGTACAGGTCCATTTACCTCTGCAGTAAATAAAGACTCAATCCAAACTACAGTTTCCTGAATAAGAAGGGAACTAGTCTATTTTTACAATAGCTGCTACTCTTTTGAATCCTTCGTAATTACAATGTGAACCGTTTTTTCCTGTTTCAAAAGGATCACATTACATTTTGTGCTTTTCTTGTCCAGACACCAAACATCTGTGTGAGGCTGCTTTTAGAAACCCTTAGAGGTAAAAACTAAAATAAAAAAGTTCTTAAATCTCAACTTTATAGGTTGCCATCAATTCCACACTGCTAACAGCTGTCAATGGCAACAGTACCAGCGACATCTGAATGGGATCCGTGGAGCCCTGTTACGATGAAGATCGATGTGTCGGAGAAGTGTGTGATCGAAGATGCCATGGATACCGCTTTGATTCCCTAAACGTGTAAGTGCTGCACTCTTTAAGTGTGACAAAGTTTACAACATTATGTGAAAATGTCTTTGTCGTAAATCCGTTTTCCTGTCACCCCCATTAGCCCACAGGCCCCTTGCACCGCATGGAACGGGAACTAATTAGTCAAAAGGAGTTGTTACGGCTGCGGGAGCTCGAGCTAATTGACTCTATTCAAGCTCCTTGTTTGAACTTATGCCACTGTTTCCACTCTCTGTGGTCCATCGCTTGTGTCTTTTTTTGTCTCTGTTCTCCCATAATAAGTGGGGTGTCATTTAGAAGCTATCTGTGGTGCATCTCTACCACCACCATCTGTCCTTTTTTAAACTCACACATGCTTTGGAGCTCTTTACAGTAAACACATCCACACTATGAACATCAGCTCTAAGATTAGCATATCCTTGATTCAATAAAAGGCGTAACCTGGTCACGGAATAGCTGAATACATTGCGGGTCGTAAACATTTGACCTTCCCATACAAACGCTCCATTACTGTCACTAACCGCACTCCCTGAAGAAATATTATGGAATTTCTGGAATTTCAGAGGGAGAAGCAGACAATACAATATGTGTTTGAGGGAAATAACCAGGATGTCAAACTGGTTCAGCAGAGACAGATTACATCACAAGACAATGAAATGAATTAACAACGCTGTTTCCTTAACGTCGGTTATGCTAACGCTAGTTAATGCTAACGTACTTAGCTACAAAGGTTTTTAAGTAGAAACAAAACATTTTAGAAATATACACCTCCTTCCAACCTCCGCGTATCACCGTTAACAAGCGTTTAACCATGACGAGCTCCGAATACAAAAAGAACAGCCTGAAAATGAGGAAAGTCTGAGACGACTTACTGAGGCGGAATAGGTGTTAGCCAATGCTACGCTGTTGATTGGCCAGTCTGCATTCGAGGGGCGGGACCTAGCAAAGGGTAAATTGTGTGTCGCACAGTTGGTGGGTTTGGATTCATAGAGCAGAGCAGCAAATGGAAGGAATCATCCATTTTTGACTCATTGATAGTAACCATTAATTCAGGATTCTGATTTTCTGAGAATGCCCTCGTCTTTTTCATTTTCGTGATCTGAAAGGAATCACACACACACCTCTCATAATCTATATTCTGTCTCATTCCGCCGGGGCTGTGGGCTGCATCGTTATCTCAAATTGATTTCACTGCTTTCCAGACACTTTATTTTGGCAAACAACTGGGCTGCAATAATCAGAGCTCCGTCCGATGGATGGGAGCTGAGATGAAAGGAGCGTGCTTTAAATCATGCAAGTCCTTTATCTTTTCCCATGAATAGTACCCTGTTCCTGTCGTCTCTTTTTCCCCACCGCTCCCCCCTCCATGGTGCCTGTGAATCGGTCCTTCCCAAAAGAGACCAAGAATCCAATTATGTTTTCGGGAGCTGTTCCAAAAGTCCCAGAAGGGTTGCGCAGCCCTCTCCCAATTTATTTTTCACCCTGACAGGGCTAGTGAAAACTCCACTGGGGGATAAAGGAAACAACGCAAAAAAACAGATGAGGATTGTTGCTACAGTGAGCTGTCGTTTTCTCTGGGATTCATCATTAGAGTGAGATGACGGGACACGTTCCCATAGGTTTCTCCAGACGATGCCTTCAAATATGGCGGATTTGAAACCAAAGAGATATGGGAGGGAGAGAGAGAGAGTAAACGCAACCACCGGCACTGGAACGGGCGCAGCGGTATTCCATATTCAATCTCCAGAGCTTGTGGTTTTGCAGAAAGAATAAGTAGAGGGGGGATTTCTTTCTTCTTCTCCCGGCATATTGATGAACGAGTTGCTGAGGCAAGCACTTCTGTCCGAGAGGCGGAGACGTCTCCTGACATGTTTGTAATGTTGATAATAGAGTCAGTGAATGGGCGGGATGAAGTGTAACCACGGCGGTGCTCGTCTGAGGCCGTGAGAGAAGACACAAGAGCATTCACTGAGAGTCTTGGACTGCTGTGATTCTGACTGCTGAA
This sequence comes from Cyclopterus lumpus, assembly GCF_009769545.1. NCBI lineage: Eukaryota > Metazoa > Chordata > Actinopteri > Perciformes > Cyclopteridae > Cyclopterus > Cyclopterus lumpus. The sequence continues at coordinate 2,311,514 of NC_046976.1, read as the reverse complement.
ACAGTCAAACTTCTGTCATTTCTTTCTTCTTCTTGTTTGACAACCTTCTGACAAGAGGTGAAAACATTCGAGTCCATGTCGGTGTTTTTCCTGGCTTTCTTTTTTCTCCCTTTCGCATTGTCAGAACTTCTCTTATGGGCCCAGTTGAAGCTCGCATGCATTCAGTCTAATCTAACGTCAGACCTGAACTATGATATCTACGTGAACGTTTCTTTTAAACGCATGCATTCTCCATATATGCACAGTTGTTTTGTTCTTCCTTGGTGTTTATCTAATTTGACAGTGCATTTCATTTTGTGCGACTGCCTTTTTTTCTCCTTCTTTTTCTTGGAGGCCAAACTGCCGTCTGAATCCAAGCATGAATATTAGGTCTATGATTTTGTTCCAAATGCAGAGGTGAAGGACTCGGTGGTGTTTTGGATATGATGGACAGAGTGGGGTTTGTTGTGGGTGTCGTTGCTGTGTGAGCTAAAAATAACACACCCTGCTGGCTCCTCTCAGGTGCTCTGAGCTGGTTCCTCCTTCTGCCCAGCGCCTCCGCTCTCGGCCCCTCCCTCTGTCTTGGCTGAATCTGACCCAGCGGTGCCCCTCGAAGCCGTTCCTGGCGTCAAGTCGCCGGGCAGGCTGCCATCCGGGGTGGCACCCGCAAGCGAGCGCGGGATGGAGGCGGGGCTTGCACCCGTGGTGGAGTCGGGGCTTCGGCCGGCGCCGAGGTCGCCGCGGAGGACCGCTGTGGCCCCCATGTAGTCGGGGGGAAGTTCTTCGGTCATGGCTGTAGGACAGACGGCGTTCAGGAGGAGCTTGTGGGAGGTGTAGGTCGTCCCTGCGTCAGTGTCACTGTCCAGTGGGAGGCCGGAGGTGGTGAACTCCACGCCGGAGTCGCTCATCTCCAGAAAATGGTCAGAGGAAAGAGTGTGGTAGCGGCCCGGTTTGGACACCTCAAGGCCCTAAGGAGAAAGAGGGAGGAGAGGAGAAGGGGTGAGTTAAAAGAGATGAAAGCAACAGGGAATAGGAGACTACCAAAGGCAAAGACAAGAGGAAATTAGAGGAGCCAGGAAAAACACAAAAAGGAGGCGGAAAGTGAGGGGAGACACAAGAACCAACAGAGCAGAAGAGATGGAGGACGGAGGTGGTGTAGGATGGTTGGAAGGGAAGGAAGAGGTGGTAACAAATTGAGGTCAGGGAAAAAGCGATGTGAATAATTCATGCTCATGTTTTGGCAACCGTATTTATAGATTTACCTTCCACTCCCATGTAAAAGCAACACTAGTTATTGTTCATTTTACATGGAGACCGGATGCCCTGCATGCTCTTCTTTTACACATTACCACACCATTACATGTGCTCCACCCCATTTTTCACTCAAGTCTTGCTTGGGAGAGCAAGACTTGGGAGAGCTCCTGTTTCTTTCTGATCTTCCATGCCAGAGAGAGAGACGCATGATGCCTGAAGAAACCTTGACCTTTTTACTTGCCGTTTTCATTTATTTATTCCACGAAAGCTTTAAACATTAATCTAATCCGCTAAGTGTATCGAGGCTACGGTGGATAGGCTTTTAATTACACTTGGCATTGATGGGACTTTATAAGCAGGTGGTTTCTGCCAAACAATCTAAATAACAAAGATGGTTAATCTTTCTCTTGTTTTTGTTGTTGTAATATACTTCCCTTATAGAATAACGGTGATTTATTATCAGGCTTTAGATATTACTCCATTTCTTTTATTATTGCTGGAATGATTATTGTCTCGTGTATGTTGTCAAAATGCAACCTAAGCTTGTTTTGATGACCTTTTAGCCTCATTTCCACTCAAGGACCAAACAATCTCATTAGCTCCTTTCCCGCTGGACAAAAAACAAACAAAATGTCGCCCCTTTTCCCGGCGCTTTCATTGTGAATTCAGCCACAAATTGTGCCCGTCGTTCCAGATAAGTCATATATAGATATATCTTTATAGATAAAGAAATTGGAATGTGATTTGATCTGTGTGTCACCTGTCTTGGTTCCACCACTGACCTTGATTGTGACCTCTGTGCTCTCCGTGGGCTGCTCACACACAGACTGCATCAGGGAATCCTCAGCGAACCTGGTGTAGGCATCATGGACCACCTGCACGCACACACACACACACACATGCACACACACACACACACACACACAGGCAGGAGACGCCTCAACATGTGGTAACGTAATACCCCGGCAGCTGAGCAACTTGTCAAATATACATGGACACTGCCAGAGAGGACACACACACACAAACACACACACACGAGGCACGCGTAACTACACAGAATAAACTAAATACACATATAAGAAACTGAAGCTTGTGTGACACGACTGAGACAAGCTGATGTATTTGTCTTCGTGGTCGGGCCGGAGGTTGAGAGGAAGCCGAGCCAAAAGGGGGATGTAATCTTTCAGAAATGTCCGTTCCATTGAACTGCAAGAAAGACGGCATGAGGGGAGGGAAAGGATCGATGGAGGGAAGAAGAGTACAAGTCGGGGAGGAAGAGAGGGAAGACCAAGTTGGAAATTATGAAGAAAAGAGGTGGATCAGCGGTTGGAATACTGGAAGTGAATAGAGACAGGTCGGAGAGAACGAGGGTCAGAGATAAAGTGAGGTAGCTGGCATTTAAGTAGGATGGGAGAAAGAGCCTTCAGTTATCAAGCTCCTCTTTTATGGAACCAGCTTCCACTTTCAGTCCGGGAGGCAGACACAGTCACCTCATTCAAGAATAGACTTAAGACTTTCCTGTTTAATAGTGCTTATAGTTAGGGCTGAATCAGGTTTGCCCTGGTCGAGCCCCTTGATATGCTGCTATAGGCTTATAGGCTGCTGAGGGATGTTTTAGGATACACTGAGCACCTCTCTCCTCTTCTCTCTCTACTTATGGATGAATTCACGTCTCTTCATTGCACATTACTAACTCTACTTCTTCCCCGGAGTCTTTATGCCTTCTCGCCTCACAGGGTCCATTGGACCTGGCTGTGTCTGGAGCCCGTCCTTCCTCCTGGGCCCTGCCCCCTTGCCCCTGCTTCCTGCTTCCTGCCTCCTGCCTCCTTGGCTTTGCCTCCTGCTTCATGGGCCCTAGCCCCTGCCCCCTGCCATGGCCCTGCTGATGCCCCCCCCTCTCCTCTCTACCTCCTTCTACTACTCATTATTCATAATTGTTGTCATATTCATTGAATATGTTGTAACTCTGTAATGCTGTTCATTTTTTTTTCCTGTTTTCTTGGGAGTTTTTCCTGATCCGATGTGAGGTCAAAGGTCAGGGATGTCGTATGTGTACAGATTGTAAAGCCCTCTGAGGATAATTTGTAATTTGTGATTCTGAGCTGTACAAAATAAACTGAATTGAATTGAAATTTGACACAAAATATCATGTAAAATCCTCAACAGGGACTGTCTGTGTGTTTTTTTTTTGTTTAACCATCTTAAGCCACACAAAATAAATGTCTGTTTGATAGCTCTGGTATGTTGATGAAATAAAGTAGCAGGAAGCACGAGAGTTATCATCTTTTGGTCAGGGAGAGAAGGTCCACATGAGGAAGAGAGTGGAAGCAAAGTACCACACTTCAAATGAATGAATAAGAAGAACAAGAAAGAAAAAAAAAGGGCACAAGACAGGTGGAGAGAGAAGGGTGGATGGGTACGATTGACGGGCTTCGATCCCTGAAGGCTCGCACACATCCTCCCACACATGATTGTTCTCTGCTGTCATCTCAACCTCCGCTGTCCATGCACAAGCTTGCGTTAGAACTTCCCATACGCACATGAACATTTTTGTAATTTTTTACAGGCACATTCTAAGCATTTGCACACACACACATTGTTATGTCAGCATATACAGGAACACCCAAACAGTACGTGTACACACACAGTGAGATACACTGGGAACATGACCTGCTGATTTGACATTTATTGCACAACGTCCACTGGTACGTATTAATTGTGACTGTTCCTCTATCGCTTTGACTGGTAATGACATGAAACTGGTCGTGTTTCATTGTATTGGTAACTTCTTACTAATACTAATGAGACGTTATTTGTTTTCATGTCATTTTTGTCTCTCAGCAGACAGACAGCACCTTCTGGACGGCACGGCGGAACACAAACAGAAACCAAACACGCGCGGCGCTCGTCCACATGAATTCACTCACGTGAAATACTACTGCAGCCAATACCGGTGAGCGGTGAGCGAAAGGTGAGCTATGGGGTCTTCAGTGACCAGCGACAGTTGGGGATAAATGTAAAAACAGCACGCCACTGGGGAGGCGTCTCAATGTCATGTGTTGATCTGTTGCTTTGAGAACGTGAATATGAACACAGCTACGTCGTATCCACAGAAACGAGACAAACACAGACATTTAAAAACAACACACTTTAGGGGCTAGTAGTTGATTAGACGAACACATACACCACGCAATAAACTAGCACAAACACACACACACACACACACAGATACTAACCTTGTAATTCACACCACGCAATAAAAACAACACAGAAGAAGGAAATATGTGCATGTGTGTAAATCACCACACACTGCTTGTTAAAGACAGCAGCGGAGCGACAGATCAGAATGTTGATGAGGAACTGCAGGTCTGAGTCGCTCATCAGCTGAGAGAGAAAGAGAGAGAGAGAGACAGAGAGAAAGAGAGAGAGAGAGAGAGAGAGACAGAGAGAAAGAGAGAGAGAGAGAGAGAGAGAGAAAGAGAGACAGAGAGAGAGAGACAGAGAGACAGAGAGAAAGAGAGAGAGAGAGAGACAGAGAGAGAGAGACACGGGGAGAGAGTGAGAGAGAGACAGAGAGACAGAGTGAGAGAGAGAAAGAGAGAGAGAGAGACAGTGAGACAGTGAGAAAGAGAGAGAGAGAGACAGAGAGACAGAGAGAAAGAGAGAGAGACAGAGAGACAGAGCGAGTGAGAGAGAGAGAGAGAGACAGAGAGAAAGAGAGAGAGAGAGACAGAGCGAGAGACAGAGAGAAAGAGAGAGAGAGACAGAGCGAGAGAGTGAAAGCAGAGCCATGTGTGGCACACATGGCGTCGGTGTGACTTCCTCTGATGTCGGTGCTCAGCTGCAGTGACACACGTCAACACAGAGGAGGTCTGGACCATCCTAACGGGACCCTTAGTCTCCGTTCTTAAGTTTATGATCTTACTTTCTCAAAGCAAGCGAACAGCTCGGGTCCCCTTTCTAAGAGACAGAGACCGCTCTCCGACTTGCTTTCAGAAACGTAAGATTTTAAGAGGAAATACTGGATTGAATTACTGAACTGATAATGGACATGTTTGCAGTGTGCACCCCGACCTGGTTCAAACTGTGTCTAGAATCCTGGGAGGCCGGCGGAGCTCGTCAAACCAGCACAGTTTGTAGCATTCAGTGCTGCCATATGTTTAGCCTCCAATGCCCTTCGCCTCTGATATTGATCCCTTATTAAGGAAGCACATAAATAAGATGTTAAAATCTTCTTCTTTTTTCTTGAGAGATAATACTGGTGTTTTTGCATTTAATCATTTATAAAAGTATATCTTTTTAGATTGATTTCCTGATTTCCTCGTCACTATTGGTTTCATCATCCTACAGTGGAGGACAGAAGCTGCCAAAATCAGAAATAAGTATATAAATGATCCGAGATAAATAAATAATTATTAAATTAAATTCACCAAAAACAATATTTTAACAATGTATGAATCTTCCCCTTTATCTATGTATTTTCATTGAGAATGACAGCTGCCTCATTTGCATCGTGAAGAAGAAATGCATGCAGAAAATAATATTATTGTAAATAAGTTTGGAGAAATAAATAGGGGGAAATGCAAGTGGAAAATAATACAGAAATAGCTCAATAGAATGAATACATGTAAAAATACATTCACAAATGAATGCAAAAACAAAGAAACAAATGTGCTATTGGGTACATTTAGTGACATATTAGTTTAGTAATTTATTTATGTAGTTTTTTGGCAGCTTCTCTCTTCCATAGTAACATGGCATCTAATTCTAATATAGTAATACATACTTATAGTCTACATGCAGCTCAGTCAGTTCAATAGTCTGTAAGAATCACAGAGACAGCTTGCCCCAAGTTGTGGTGCCAGATCCACTTAAGGTAATTCATTGACTTTTTGTCAAATTAGGCCTTCAATCAACTTCTGCCTGTTCATTAGGATTGATCGCAGTTTCTCCTCAGTGTCCAGGATTTATCTGTTGCACTAGTATGTCTCTAATGGATTGGTATCATCTCAAAAAGCACAAGGATTAAAAAAAAATACTGAGTTTCTGAAACTGCCACCAATGATCCTGACACAGCAAGTTGATCAAGGAACTGGTTTGCCCAAAAAGAAAGAAAGAAGGAAAGAAGGAAAGCACACTTCTCTAGACACCAAAGGAGGAGCAGAAGAAAAAGAGGCCACAACACAATTCTCTCACCAAGAAGAAGCTCCGCTTGAGGCTGAGAGGGAGAAACGCAACGCACAGGCAACAGCGTTAGCTGGGCCGCCAACCAGAGACACGGTGAGCATCAAGGCCTCGCTTTTCAACCCCCTCAAACTGAACCAACATCATTAAGACATCAGAAACCTAACAAGTAATAATAATACATGTAATGGTATTAACACCAAATACTAACTGACATTCCCACACAACCATGGATAAGGTATGTATTTAGATGGAATTTAAATAAGAAAAGTGTGTATCTTACAAATCCACACAGTTGCTGTCTTTGTGTTGCTAAGCCACCCAAAATGTGAGAAATAGTAACTCGGAGAATAAGGAATACGGTCTAACAGCACCGCGAGTGTTTCCTGCAAATACCTCAATGTGTGTCTACAGTGCAATGGACAGAAAACTGAATCTACAGATACACTGACACACAGACAGTGACGAGGGAGGAGAGAGGAGACAAACAGAGGGAACATCAATGTGACATCACACACAAACACTCAGGTGTTCAAAACCTTCAAATAATCAATCAAACATTTTTTTAATCAAGACCAAGATGGCGCCGCCAAAGGTCTCGTTTCTAGCAGACCACTTTACGTTTGTCAATTCTGGGAACATATGGCCACCTTTATGAGGAGGTCATGTGACCTGACGACACCCAATCAGCTGCGGTGTCATATGACCATGCGTTGAAGTCGTACATTATTGATATTTCTTTGGTAAAGGAAAAATAAATGCAGGTTAAGTGATTAACATTATTTGTCAAAAACAATCACAGCTGATTTTGAAGCAAGTTAATCCATAAATATGACTTAAAATACAACTTTTCTAACAGTGTATTGTATAATATACAGTATATTTGACTGATACACAAATCAGCTCGTTACACAATAATTACTACTGTGACTTTGTTTTTTTGGATGATTTATTATTGTATTAAACGCACATTTTCCATGGCCACACTCAGCAGACCTTATGTTATGACATCATATTTGTAATGGCATTATATTAACAGCACAAATACCATTCACCATGATTTAATCACAGAAACTTGAGGAGAACTGTATTCCAACTTCCAGTGTGAACAGGAAGTTAAAAACTAATTTGGTGACTGTGGGGTTATAACTAATAAATGAGTGCTTCATATGTTCGATATACAGTATGTTTTCCAAGAGAGCTGGATTTGAAAGGGGTATAAGCTTGATAAATTGATTGATAAAACTATATAATTCTCTCTGTTAGAGCAACTCAGATGGAGCTTTGCAATATGACATATTGTCATAAAACACTTCAGTCTCAAGGCTGTTTACAATGAGTCATCTGTCTGCGTTGGGTTTTTAATTGCACATGAGTGCAATCTGTTATCTAGATGATTTAGTGTGGATGCTGGGAGGAGAGGGCTCATCTGTCTCTCTATTTCAAACAAGTCCATTCATTTAGTCCGTCATTCATTTGGTAAACCAACACTCTGATTATTAGTTTGGCAAAAACAATGTAAGGATAATTCAGTTTGTGAGTCCCAGCTATGTTTTATTAATTTGGCAGATTTATTTCTAAATCCAGTTATTCAGTGATCTCATAAACCCTTGTGCGATTGATCTGGACATATTTCTTACCATTTGGTTGCTCGTATTGAGCCACAATCCCGGAAGCAGTCGTTTTCTGAGCCCGAGGGTTCTATGTTTTCTATAGGCGAGTCATCTGCTCGTGACGGGGTTTTAATTGGTCCATAAATTCATTTGGTTAACTAATCACCGACTGGGAATGCCGAGTGGATCGTTGTTCTGACAGAAGGGTTAATCGACAGCTCCTCTAAATCATCCAATTGGTCAGTTAGAGCAGTCCTGAGCTAACACTCAGTGGTTTTTATTCTTTGTCTTATTTTTGGTCTTATGCTCAGCACAATCTTTGAGGTCAGGACCCTCACACTTAATTCCTAATTAAAACCTTTGTTGAGTTTTATTAAAAAAGACCTTTTAAGAAGGTCGAAAAATGGTAATGACGACGCTTCAAAAGGCTTTTTCGAGTAAATCAACCACTTAAAAAAAAAAGAAATAATCCCACTCACAAAACCGAATAATGGCTCAACATTACAATAAATCATAAACAATGCTGCACTGAGTCTTTGTGTAACAGCACAGGGTGCTCTATATTCGGGAAACAATCCAAATGACTGTAATTGGAAACACTAAATAATAGCTCAATACGTACCTTCAGTTAGCGGTTAGCTGTCACAGCTAGCATAACCAGTGTTACGAATCCCACAGAAAGATGTGCTGATTGCAGCTCCGCTAACTGAAGGTCTGTCTCCTGGAGCTGCACCAGTTGCTGCTCCTGTTCAATGTGATTTACACTGACCTTAACAGGAGGATTAGGCAAAATGTATACCCCTAATAGTTACTGAAGACTGGTGAATTTTGGGGGATCATGTACTTCATAAACTGTAAGTGTGAGAGAAAAGCAACCCGGGGAGCAGCCCTACAAGTACCATGCTTTCTGTGGGTTGTCCTCCGCCATGTTCTTAATTTGGCTGCAACCATGTGTTACAGGTCCAGCAGGGCCGGGGAGGAGGTGGACCAGCTGACCACCCTGACTCCCGCAGCAGGAAAATAGCCCTCCTCTACTTTTTAACGTGCACATACACGCACACAAACCTACACGCACAACTGCTAATTATGCCTTGGGGGCCCACCGTTCCGCCAGATTATCCCTCCATCACGGAGACAGGAGGCGCGGCGGTCGTGCACGAGGTGGATGTTACCTGTCTGAAAGCCTCGCCGTCTCCCTTGCCGGACTGCTGAGCGAGCAGCGTCAGCTTTTTGTTCTTCTCCTTCTTCTCGTGCATCCTGTAGACGCAGGACAGCAGGCACAGCAGCAGCATGAAGGCGATCACGCTCAGCAGGCAGAGGATGGCCACAGGCAGCGCAGGCAGCTTGTAGGCTGAGAGGGAGACAAAGGCAAAGAACATTAATGACAAGACTTCTGCGACTGCAGAAAACCTGCTTTCAAACGGACTTCGCTGTGTAGCTGCTCACCTTTCATCCCTGTTTCTTATGAAGACTGAGTCTGCTTTTACTCGGTTAGCTGGCATTAAGATGTTGCTTGTTGCCCGGTCACGGACAAAATGTCCTCCTCCGTACAGTTTAGGATATCTAAAGCGTGGCAATCTCATATTTGACGGTTTCCATTGTGTGAATTGGCAGCATGATGCTGACAATTAAAAGTTTTGAGCAGAACTACAGTATAGCAAGTACTTAGAGGGTATTTATATGGTCAGATCTTTAAATGTATTTCATATTTCAATCTTTCAAATTCTTCCATGCCTTTTCTTTTTTACACGGCACAGGTAAAAATGAAAATAGATCACATCACATAAATGTCAATATCGCCTCATTATCTCAGCAAGGTGTAAACCTGTGAGGAGGTCATGTGTTCGGTCACACGTGTGTCTGTCGCACACGACTGGACCCATCAGACTAATACTTTGTTGTGCTCATTGTATGAACGTATGCATGGAATGTATGCTCAAATGCCTTTTGTAGTTCACACTTTTGAATTGTCCATTGTATTGACAATTTTATACCGTCATTGCCTGAAAATGAGCATTAGCTACACGTTCTCACACCAGTGATGCTCAGGGACAAATAGTGTCAATACAAGGCGTAGAAATCACATGGATTACAGGAAAAGAGTGTGGTTGATGTCGCCAGCTCCCATCCTGCCCGCTCACTCCGTGTGGACTATCTCGCTCTTTAAACTACTCCAGCTGCTCTGCCCGTAATGCACACACACACTAAATGTATGTCAGTGCCATACGTCGCCCAGCACTGACCAAGCTGTGTTACTGGATGCGTTAGCCTCACCGAGTCTGTTGCAGGCCACATTTTGGCCTCGGTCCTTTACCTTCATATCCTATAAAGTAATTGCCACTTAGTTGTCTAAAGCCTTCGGTGGGGATTGGACAAAATCTCTGGTTCTGCTGCATTGATTTTGATACTGTCTATCATCCAATGACGTTATATGAGTGCAGAGCTAAATCGCTGGAGTTCTATTTTAAGAGATGTTTCTGATCTTTGCCTACTGATGCTCATTTATCTCAGGAAGGCTCTGAATATACACAAGCTTTGATTGGCACACACACAGGATGTGCCCGCCTCCAAAGACTGTATCACATGTTTTATTACTGTTGCATTACTCTGATTGACTCTGCCTATGATGTAAACTCTTTCAATAAACACAATCTATAGTTGGTAAGTGACTCTTTACATACAGAAATCCCTGTCTATTTATTTATTTTACTGGAGGACTCTGATGCAGGTTAGATTCTGAAGAACGTATATTAGCTCACAGATCGGAACTAAATACAGTACGTTGATCACTTCTGTAAATGTGTCTTCTTCGCTTACCTTGCACCACAATGTGGGAATGAGCCACGGGAAAGCCGTCCAGGTCTGTCACTTTGAAGACACCTGTGTCGGCCACGTGGACCTTCTTCAGGATGAGCTGTGATCCCTCCACGATCAGCCTGCCCTCCAGCAGAGGGTCCAGTGGCGTCACCAGAACCCCCCGGTCTAGGATGACCCGGTCCTGATTGTCCGACTTGCGCCTGTAGACGATGTTGACATCGGAATGGTTCAGGTAGAGTTTTATCTTCAGGTTTTCTCCGTGGGAGAGATCGGCGAAGTCTTGGTGCTCTGCGGAGAGAAATATGAACAGGTGTAGCATAATAGCTAGCTGGTTACTCTTTGAATTAACGGTTAACATAACACGGTACTGAATTAAAGGTACTTTCCAAACACGGGTAAAGCAAGAACATGTGGATAAGGTATTAATATATATAAATCTTCAACAAGTCTAATTTTACACAAGCAATGTTTCTGCTAATGTTGACAGGTTTCCAGGGTTTCCTGTGGCACATTTTCTGTTAGCGTGGACAGCTAATAGCTAAAATATGCTAGCTGTTCACTGTTAGCGGTGATAGAATGAACAGCTACCATCCTGCATATCCAATGTACATGCCGTGATGTACATTGTACACACAGATACAGATATGTACCATTTTTAGTCACGTTGGTTATGTTTCAAGTGTTTTTTTTAGCTTACAGAGGCAGTGGGAATTCCAGGATTATTCTTAAATGATAGCACCGAGACACGTTCATAAGCCATTGTATATCGGTTTTCATTTATAATTCATATTTTGTTCCCTAACCTTCATTAAAGTAATTGCCCTCTTGATACATTTTGATCTACATCCTATTCTTTATTGCTACAGCGGCCCAAGTATCCCTGCAGGCAAGTTTAACCTCATTTAAAATACATTCATAAAACACTTATGACCTATTCGGAGATTCAGGCTTCTGGACTTCTTATAGGTAATATTCTCGTGAATTCAATAATGCAGATGCAGTTCTTTAAGGCCCAGATTAAAATGAGCAATGTAAGAAATGCAAAAAGCCCCGTCAGCATCTCGATGACAAAGGTCTATGCAACTAATGCTGATTGACAATAACTATGCAGATGTATATTGTCACCTGGCACATCACGTTTCTTATCAAATTAATTACTTTGCAGACGTCGACAGTGTGCGTCACACTCGCAACCCCAGCATGTAAAGAATAACGGCACCTGCACGCAAGATTGACGAATCAATCAAAGCTGAGAGGATGCAGCAAGGCGCTACGCTCATCCTCACCTCGGACATTCAGACAGTTCCTCCTCCGGATTTTGCCCTCACGGTCCAGCACCGTGAAGCTGCCCTCGTCCTTCATCCTGACCGCGTACAGCGTCACCCGGTTCATCGACACGCTGAGACGCCCCACGTATTCCTCGGCCAGCACCGCCGTCTGGTTGTATAGCACCACGGCTGGAGGGTCTGTTGCGTGATTTATCTCCGTCTGATTGGCCTGAATCAGACCGGGCCTTGAGAGAGAGGAGAGGAGAGTGAACGTTAACAAAACCAGCGCACAAGCAATCTGTGTAAACCATGTTCAACCCATTCAGTCAGCAGAGACACAGCATTTTTCTGTCCTATGTATACAATTTTTGTGAGGCAACAAATGTATATAAACAATCTCCAAGCTGAACACAGATTACGGAATCCTGTTTTTCCTGTCTACCTCTTGCCGACCGTACCTGAACTCCAGGGTGATGGGGATCTCCACGCGGTTGAGATGGATTTGGTAAGTATCTCCGTACTTCACCACTTGCTCCACAGCGCAATCTGATCAATGAGACCAAAGGAAATAAAGGTCAAAGCGGGGGCCTTTGTGATAGAGGTCGAATTGACTCAGTTGTTGAGCAGAGGTTCAAATGGTAAACATTGTTGGTTGGATAATTCCTTAGAAGGATCTACATATGGGATTCAGAACATTACAATAGCAGCGAAGAACTTATTCCAATGGAAAGATATAGTGGAGTGATGTCTACCTGAGCAGGGAACGAAGTCCCTCTCCCTCTGTGTGTGTGTTATCTCTGGTGTGCCCCACTGGCTAGCTAACACTAGCACTGCGCTCATACAGCGCTTACAGCTGATAAGCCACCCAGACCCAGGGCGGGCGCAGAAGCTTAGCACTCTTAGCAACCGTTAGCTTCTAGCTGACGCCACGTTAAAAGCCATGTGGAGGAAATGGATATGCTCTGAATTCTGTATAGAGAACCTTTAACTTTAACTCTAAACCTTCAGACCGTAACTGAATTACTTTTATACCATTAAAGGCAGAATGAGTCAGATTTGTCAGGTGCGGTTTGTAAACACAACTTTCAAAGCTCACAGCTTACCCCTGACAGTAAGGATGAGGTGCTTGGCTGTGTTGGGGCTATTGGAGTTCTTGATGATGTACACCCCCTCGTCCTCCTCCTGCACATCCTCCAGCAACAGGTGGCCCCGGGAGTTGATGCTGCCCCGTGGATTCACCACCCGGCCTGCTTGCAGCAGGACCACCTCAGAGAGGCGGTTGGTCCTGGATTTGAACACAACCTCACCGAAGTTCTCAGGCGGGATGTCGATGTGAATGTCCTCCCCAAAGAAGGCTGTCCTGTGTTCCTCTTTGACTGGTAGAGGAAATTGGGATGTTTTATTAGATTTCCCGCTTGTGCACATAATCGGTTCATTCTCAAAAAGCTTTCCTCGTTATGCATCGCAGTCCAAACAAACATACCTTTCAAAGATGCTGATACAACTGTGGCGGTGGGGGGGAATAGAAAAAAGTTCAAATACATCTTTTTCATTTTTCATGTGGTCTGCTGATTTCTACAAAGATATCTAAACAAGTTCCTTTGTGGTCTTATTGGGGGTAAAAACATTTCCCCATAAATTACAAGAGTGTTTGAAATGTAAATGTCTTGCTTAATGACAGCTAAAAATAGAAGAATACATGTAAATTAAATAGATCACAAAACAACTTCAACGACTTCCATTGCTGTATTTTTCACAGAATCTACATGAATCATTCTGCTGAAACAGATGCTGCTTTGCAGGAAGTCTGTTTCAGCCGCTCCTTTATCCAAACCCGCTCCCAAGTGACTGATTATGTTTGTGCTTACCGGTGCAGAACAGGGCGCTAAGCACTGCAGTGCTGATTACCTTCATCTTGAATGGTCTCTGTAAAAAAATACAATACACAAACAATAAGACAATATAAATAAAGAAAAAAACCTCTTTACAGCATGATTACATGCTCCAAAGGATCAAATCGCAACTTTATAAAAGGGGACAACTGACATATTCATCTGACTTACTTATAGTAAAGTTGTGCTGCTAATTTGGGTGATAAAATTGAAAAAAAAATAATCACCTCTGCAAAGTACCAAGAATGCCAATTTCAAGCTGAAGAGAAGATCCCTCCCTCTCTCCACCACCCCGCTGCACTAAACAGCATTTCACAAATGAGCTCTTCAAAAGCCTAAGATCACTGTGGCTTATAGTGGTGCCGTAATGTAAAATGACTATTGAGCCAAAGACGAGTCAAACAGCTCTCCACTCATAACCACAAACCAGAGAGGGACGTTAAGCAGGGAGGAAATGACCAAAGAGAGGGAGGAAGGGAAGAGAAACGGTGAAGGGATGGAGGGTATATCAGAGAGAGTAGGAGACGCATGTGCATGCTAGAGTACGTGGACAGCTGCACTGGATTAGACTACGCACTGGTAGTTACATAGGTGGAATAATTACTGAAGATGGAGAGATGGAGAGAGAAGATTTCAATGGTCTCTTCGTTAAAGGTTCTCTGTACAACATTCAGAGCATTAATGTAGCAGCAAACAACTCGCTGTGTGAAGATGTAGTGGACCGATGTCTACTCGAGCAGACAACGAAGTCACAGGTAAACACTGCCAGCACCGTTAGCTGCTAGCCTCGTTTTGAGCCACGTGGAAACAATAGATATGCTTAGAAATTCGAATTCACTAACTTTAAGTGCTCTGATCCTTGCTGAGTCAGCTTAACTAGCTCTGAAAGAGGGTGGAATTACAAGTAAAAACTATGAATTATGGATGATAAATACATTTCCCAACAAGACTACAACAAGGCCACAAGAATGACATTCCTATGTACATTTTCTCAATTGTCTCTTTTCCAATTACATACTATTAGATTTTCTCTGCCATAAAACTAGTTTTAGGTACATTTTGTGTATTTTACTCTTTGTCTTTCCGCAGAAACTTTTTCCTCACTAAACCCACAACTTGTAAGTCGCATGTCGGTTTGTTGCAGAGAAAACATGGTTAACAAAAGAAGTTTTCTCATAGACTTCTATACAACCCGACTTCTTTTTGCAACCAGAGTCGTTGCCCCCTGCTGGCCGGCAAAGAGAATGCAGGTTTAAGGCTTTTCTGCCTTGGCTTCACTTTTAAGACCCGGAGGTTGCTGCCAGGTTTTCTCTTACGGGTAAAAACAGACTTGCATTAGTGTACAGTTTAACCCCACTGTCTCAACCCTGCACCTACAATGAGGTTGCCTCTTGGACCTCAACTAGCAAACCAGTTGTTTCCTGATCTTTCTGCAGTCTCTATGACAACAGCCCCAATGAGAAAAAAGCCTGTCATCGACCAAAGGAGCGACTGAGCCATTAACCCTTTCAATGTGTAGACTGTCTGAACCTTCTATTTTTATACCAAAGGCCCAGTGCAGGAAAGTAACTAAGTGCATGTACTCAAGTATTGCATTTAAAAACAAAAATGATGTACTTTACTTGAGAATTTCCTTTTTCTGATACTTAATAATTCTACTCCACTCCATCTTAAAAAGGTAAATTATGTACTTTCTGTTCTTTTTTTGATAACTTTAGTTAGTTTTGCAGATCTAGATAACTAATAAAAAATATTATCACTTAATAACTATACAAGCGGCCGAAATGAGCTTCCTCCGTAGGGTGGCCGGGCTCGGCCTTAGAGATAGGGTAAGGAGCTCGGACATCAGGGGGGAACTTGGAGTCGAGTCGCTGCTCCTTCGTGTCCAAAGGAGTCAGCTGAGGTGGTTCGGGCATCTAGTCAGGATGCCTCCTGGACGCCTCCCATTAGAGGTTTTCCGGGCACGTCCAACTGGTAGGAGGCCCCGGGGAAGACCGAGGACACGCTGGAGGGATTATATCTCCCGGCTGGCCTTGGAACGCCTCGGGATCCCCCAGAATGAGCTGGAAAGTGTTGCGGGTGAGAGGGAGGCCTGGGTCGGCCTGCTGAACCTGCTGCCACCGCGACCCGACCCGGATAAGCGGCTGATAATGGATGGATGGATGGATGGATGGATCGCTTAAGAAATTATGACGTATTATCACAGGAAATTCAATACCCATCAGTATATAAAGTCATTCAAATGAGTTCAGCAGTTTACCAGCTGCAACATTAAAGTGGTGAACACATTAACAAACAAACCAAACAGTTTCTAGAGAGAGATATTCATATTTTTGCGTCGGCCACCAGAGTTTAGCTAGATACCTCCAAAAACACAGGATCTTGTAGTATGATTTTGAATGCAAAACTTTTACTTTTACTTTTACTATATTTCTACACTACTGCTATTTTAACTTAAGTAAACGATCTGAGCTGCTTCGAAAGCTGCAAAGATGATATCTATTTGTGTACACTGCAACGTTATGGAACAGAGTGAATCACTGCATCCTTAGATTCTGAAAGAGGGGACAATTAAAAAGCCATTGCATTTCAGCCATCTCCTTCAGATGAGGCATTAGAGTGCAGAAAGGGAGAAAGCCCATCAACGCTCACTGTGCACATCAACAGACACAAAGTCACTTCCGAATGACGCCCTAGCAATAAAGTGGGCATGGAAAACTGCTCAAGAGGCTTTCAGTCCCTGAGCAGAACACAGTAATCAAAGCAAATGTTCTAATCAGTGTCTTGTGAAGCCACTTTGAATCGGCTTCTACAGAGCCATTAGCGTTTTGCATGTGTGCTGATACTAGGCACAGGTTTGAGTCATTGATGGAGAGAGCTTTCTGAGAAGGCCGGTCCCTGGAGTCCAAAGTGTTGGCGACCCCTTTGGTCTTTCCCTACAAAATTTGAACTCAAAGAGACAGGTACCAACCAGCAAGAGACTAAAAGAGACACAAGAAACCATGACAGAAAAGACTTTATCAAACTCAAACTGACTACAAAGAGATACAACATGGCAACAAAGAACCACAAAAAACTACAAAGAGATTACAAATGACTTCAAAGAGACAGCATGGCTACAAAGACACTCAAGATGACTACAAAGAGATACAACATGGTGACAGAAAGATACAAAACAACTACAAAGGGACACAACACAGCTACAAAGGGACTCAAAGTGACCACAAAGAGACACAACACAGCTACAAAGGGACTCAAAGTGACCACAAAGAGACACAACACAGCTACAAAGGGACTCAAAGGGACTACAAAGAGACACAACACAGCTACAAAGGGACTCAAAGTGACTACAAAGAAACACAACATGGCGACAGAGAGATACAAAACAACTACAAAGAGACACAACACAGCTACAAAGGGACTCAAAGTGACTACAAAGAGACACAACACAGCTACAACATCTATACAGCTTAAACAAGCTTTCTCAGAGGGGTTTGCTGTAATTAAAAGGTGACCATTCTGCAACACTTCTGTTTTCCTGGATAAAAGCCTGAAAAGCATCACTAAGAAGCCTGAGATGAGGATGTAACCGTTGGCCTTGTTTAAAGGTCTGACTCTAAGTGGGGGTCACTGCTCCCCTGTGGGATAACCGAACCGCAGGAGGGGCAGTGCTCTCTGAATGCCGTGTGATACAGTCAGCCGTGGCGAGAGGCGCGGAGGTGCGGAGGTTACATCTTTCCGGCTGATCTCATCAGCCCGACATCCATCCAGGCTGATGGACTTAAGAGCCTTTCCCCCCCCCTCGTCTCTCCTCTCCCACAAAAACCAGGAGGGCGGGAGCATCATGCCTCCATCCTCCTCGTGTTACAATGTTGTCTCTCTCATCTTTCTGCTTCTCTCTGTCTCTTTTTCTGTCTCATCCTCTTCTTAAACACTTATCCCTTGTGCTGCCTTATTGTCTCCTTTTTTCTCTCTGCTTAATTATCCTTCAAACTGATTCCTATTAGGGTCAGTGTGATTGATATGCCGGTTTGCTGGTATACTGGGCTGGTATTGCCCTAATATTCATAACCCACAGCTGGTGTGATGGTCTTTTCATTGTAATATCATTAGCATTTTTGTTCATGAGAGTTTCAGATCCTTAAGTTCAAAATCTCTTGTGTTTCTAGTCATCTGTTTTTAAGATGAACATAGTTATAGTATTAGTGATTTCAACAATAATACCTGAATATACTGAGATCAATGCCACCTTAAAAGTCCCAGCTCTCTCTAGACCTGCTTGTTCCCCTGCACTTTCCTCTTCTGCACCAACCACCCCTTCTCTGCATGCAGCCCATAATACCAGGAGCAGCTGCTGGTGCAGCCAAGGGTGTGTCACGACTGGCATGAATGGGGGCTGTCCCGTTACCGGGGGTTAGGATGGAGGATGGTGAAGAATATGAGATAAGGGGGGGATGAATGCAGAATGAAAGAGAAGTTGGGGGCGGTCGGCTGTATCGCCACTCAGACGCTCTAATGCATAAAGCATAACAATATTAGTTGTTATCTATAGAGGATGCATTCTCCCCCTCACAGGCATCAGCTCGGTGACGGGTTGGGCTCTCGCCATGTCATCCATTAAAGATGCAGCACAGAAGGAACAAAAAAGCCTCATCTGCAGGTATGAGGAACTGCTCGGTGAGCTCCTTCCGAAACACGCGTCTCTTCAAGACGTGACAAATACTTTGAGTCCGCGCGGCTGCACCACAAGATACCCCCCAATTCAGAGAGGGAGGGGGGGGGGGGGGGGGTATTCATCCCGCACACGGGACAGGGAAAACCCACTTGGGGGCACCGATTAGAATTACCGGCAACCAGACGCGTAATTACGGTGAAGCTGTAGTTCTGCCGCAGCAGAGAGATGAGTGAACGCGCACAGAAGGAGGCCATTGGCCGCGTCCAGCTCATCTCATGCCTCGGAGCGGTGCTGGGGCTCCTGTCTGATTACTGGGGATGTTTATGTTTATGTGTCTGCACTAATATTGTTATTCTGTCGTTTCTGTTGGTCACACGCCCCAAAAGAAATCAACCGTATCGTACAGCGCGAGCAAATAGTCACAACAGCAAAGGGAACGCTGCAGAATTTAACCCACTACCTCCCTTTTGAGGGGGATATTTAAGGGGGGACAAAATAACTAGTTCTGTAATATACAAGTATAATTGGATGATGATAATTACCTGCGTCAAGCCTCGAATCCTAAAAGCACCGGACTGGGAGGGGCTCGGGAGTGTTGGTTCCTGGAGATCGCCTCTCTTTCTTCTTCTTCCCCTCTTTATTTGTTAAATCTCGTCCTCCCCATCACCCCCCAGCCCGACGACTACAGCAGCTGAACACGTTCGGCTCATATCGGGCTCGTGGGTCGGCGGCGCTCGGGAGTCTCCGGAAAGAGTCGTTTCAATTCTGGCTCGGAGTCACGAGCACGAGCAGCCGCGCCGCCGTTTGGAGTCGGGAGACTGTGTTACACGCGCACGACTTCCCCGTGCACGCCGTCCACAGTGCGTGTGTGTGACAAATGGAAACTCCTTCCTTGCTCGTGACTTGTAGCATACTGCTTTTTTTTTTCTCATAATTTCATCATTCTATTTTCATCATTTATTCTTTACATGTTATGTTTCTATTTTCAGACGTTGTTATTTAGAAGTAGGGTTTACAAGTTCATTGTATTGTTGTTGTTGTTTTCAAATTAGTTTTTTTTAAACAAAGACGAGATTTTGACACAAGTCCTGGTGGTCAGTACAGCTCTTCTGGATCTCAAGGCTCATGGAGGAGCATTATTAAAATGGAAGACTGAAAGCAGGAGTGCTTTGTGCCCGTTTCTCTGGCCTTGTCAGAGGTGAGGGGTGTTCCAAAGGGGGTCCGCTGCAAGAGCACAAAGGAGGCCAGAGAGCTCCTGGCTAAAGAGACCAAGTGTCCTCTGGGGGAAGCTTCGTCACTGAAAGCATCAAAGCTGTCGAGATGATCCTGGAGGAGGAGGCGAGTCGTTACCCATGTCATTTAAACATCGTGATGACTTCTCGAAAGGAACACTGGAAAAAGAGTGGCACAGACGGCAACACATGGTGCCCACTTCGCTGCTTATCTGCACCCAAAGACAAACTTCAGTGGAGCTGCTAATCGAGGAAGCCGAGGACATGATCCAATACCACGAGGACGAGGAGAACGGAGAACGGAGAACGGAGAACGGAGAACGGAGAACGGAGAACGGAGAGGTCAAAGTTCTGCTCGTAACACAGTTTAAACCTGGGTATGACGCAGCAGTTCAGGTCTCACAGGGCCACACCGGGGCCTAATGTTGAGGGTTCAAGGCCTCGACACCTCTGCTATGAGGAGTGGGTTTATCCCCACTGTTTGGGGTTTGCTCCCACATTCCAAATTATAATCATGATTGAAATAAATAAATACATTTTAGGAAAATATCGAATCAAGTGATGAATTGACTTTGTTTAAAACCCTTTCTTGCCCTTGTGTTCTTGGTTGTAGATGTGTTGGTCAGACTGAGGTTCTGCTGGTTAAAGCATAAGTTATAGTTCATCATAACTCTGGTCAGGATAACGGCGTCTTATAAATAAATGATGTAGATAGATTCCTCCGACATCACTGACCATGATTTGGAGATGCCGTTGTGCTTGTGTTCCAACTGCACGTCTCATTCCGAGTGTGGTCATATTAAGAAATGGAACGAATTCCTGGGAGCTCATACTGAAAAATTACAAACTAAAAACTGTTTATCAACAACAACATCACCGTAAAAATGCCTTTTTATTTCACAGTCACTGGGATTCAAAGTCAAACTGTTCCACAAGGTCTCAAACAGGTATTCACACACAATGAAGCACAGGCACACAGACTGAATCAGAGTGTCATTACACTTCTTCACAGGACTCGAATATACGAGTGAAAATGTTTTTTTCCCCTTAAAAAGGTAATATTTTGAAAATGTGTCAAGAAGCAACTCAAATTGTAAATGCTGTTCATTCTGTACACATGACATCTATTCATCTGTCCATCCGGGCAGAGGGATCCTCCTCTGTTGCTCTCCTGAAGGTTTCTTCACTTTTTTCCCTGTCAAAGGGTATTTTTGGGGAGTTTTTCCTGATTCAATGTGAGGTCAAAGGTCAGGGATGTCGTATGTGTACAGATTGTAAAGCCCTCTGAGGCAAGGTTGTAATTTGTGATATTGGGCTATACAAAATAAACTGAATTGAATTGAATTGAAATGTCAAAATGACTTAGTGTGATGTCAAATGGAAACAGAGAGATGGAAACAGAGAGATGTAGCGTTGATATTAATAATAAAACTTTTGCTCAATAGAATACAATAAGACATCACTTTGAATTCCTGGGAGTCGGTTTATCCTTTTCAAAGCCGAGGTTCTTCTTTTGTTTTTCTACTTTGCATACTTGGCTGATTCATGGTTCCAATCCACCAGCAGCAGAGCTGCGGCCTTTTTGAGTCCCAACACATCAGGAGTTAGAAAACAACTCAGGTCAAGTGAAATAGTGAAATAAGCGTTCCATGACATCTGCATGATCCTCCTCATGACGCTGGCGGGCGTCTGGGAACAATCCTGCTGCTGCATTGGAATGGTGAACATGCAGTCAATTTGTTGTTGAAATGAGTTGTGCAATATGTTGAGTTGGCTGAAACAACCTATTAAAACACGTGTCTTTATATCATATTTGTGCTTTCTGAATAAACCAGTGAATTTGTTTCATGAAGTTCTTTTCCATTCCAGGTAACGCCACCACATGGAGAGAGAAAGAGCTCTCTGTTTAACAGGAATGGAGAGAGGTCTTTAGCTTGGATGTGGAAAAACAAACCTGATCTCTGGAATGATTAAGGGCCATTTCTGAGCAAGGGAGGAAGAAATAGAGACAGTCCCATCTACTCCCAACAGTCCCAATGATGATGAGTGGATCTTCAACGCTCATGAGTAATGACACTAGAAGCAATAAACAGTGATAACGGCATGATTTCACATTTCTGATTCACTTTCAGGATCACAGGCCATGGTTTCAGCCACAGGATTCCAACACTTGACATTCTTCCACCTCACTCTTGACTAAATCGTTTTAACACTGGAATAAAAACTGCTGACACGGCACTGCAAATCAGAGAAGAAGCGCATGGATTTACTTTCCTTCCAATCGCTGCAGGAGGCAATGCCATGTCAATACTGTTGGGACAAAATGTTTAAGAGTAAATTGGTAATTTAACACATTTGTTTAAGGGGAAATGAACTATGTTCCGTCTTCCAGAAAACAGTCAAAATGATCCAACATGATGAAAGTGTTCATTGGCTGCAGGACAAGATCTTGGTGTAGAAAAGGTTTTTTTGGTAGGCGAGTGTTAGAAGAACCGCCCAACGATAAACTCTACATTATGGCACATTCCCTTGTTTACTCTCGTTCTTATCCCGCTTCTCTTTCATTCAATATTTCAACAATATTTTGTTCATTTTCTTGCTGGAATTCCTCTGGTCACAAATTTCAAACATCTCATTCTTCAGCTCGTGTGACATCGTCTTTTTGTTTTGTGAATGTTCTAGGCGTCCTCTTCCACGCCTTCCTCAAACTCCCCCTCCTCCTCGGCCTGGTGCTGCTGGTACTCGGAGGCCAGGTCGTTCATGTTGCTCTCTGCCTCGGTGAACTCCATCTCGTCCATGCCCTCGCCGGTGTACCAGTGGAGGAAGGCCTTGCGGCGGAACATGACGGTGAACTGCTCCGAGATGCGCTAGAACAGCTCCTGGATGGCCGTGCTGTTGCCGATGAAGGTGACGGCCATCTTGAGGCCCCGCGGCGGGATGTCGCAGACGGCCGTCTTGACGTTGTTGGAGATCCACTCCACGAAGTAGCTGCTGTTTTCGTTCTGCACGTGTAGCATCTGCTCGTCCACTTCCTTCATGGACATGCGGCTGTAGAACACGGCGGCCACCGTCAGGTAGCGCCCTGTGGCGAGGGTCGCACGCAGCCATCATGTTTTTGGCGTCGAACACCCGCTGCGTGAGCTCGGGCACCGCCAGGGCGCGGTACTGCTGGCTCCCCCTGCTGGTCAGAGGGGCGAAGCCCGGCATGAAGAAGTGGAGGCGGGGGAAGGGCACTGTGTTGACGGCTAGCTTCCTCAGGTCGGCGTTCAGTTGGCCGGGGAAACGCAGGCAGATGGTCACGCCGCTCATGGTGGCCGAGACCAGGTGGTTGAGGTCTCCTTAGGTGGGCGTGGTGAGTTTGAGCGTGCGGAAGCAGATGTCAGAGGGCCTCGTTGTCAATGCAGTAGGTCTCGTCTGTGTTTTCCACCAGCTGGTGGACCGACAGCGTGGCGTTGTATGGCTAAACCGCGGTGTCCGACACCTAGTGACAAAGACACGAGGGCCATCAACAGTTATACACAGTCTCCCACAATGCATCGCTCTGCTTTCCCCACAGTTCAACGTGATTCGGAGTCCTGCTGGTGGAGAACAGTGCTGCGATATCAGAGGACATGATGTCCCGCTGTATGAACCTTTCATCACAATATCATCTCCTCCATCCTCTGCTATTGTTGCAAAACTGATAATTGCTCAAGTTGCCTTATTTGTCAAGGCGTGACACTACAGGCAAAAACATCATCTGTTTTATGCACGGGTCAACTTTTAGATTTGGGACTATTTTGTTTACTATTTCTCCTCAATTGAGCAAAAGATAATGCCTATCTTGCATAATTAAACACTATTCTGTTTTTTACAGAAAATGAAAAATTTCAGAAAACTTACGAAAGGATGGTATTAATATTACATTTGAATGACAAATCCCCTAAACGGTGAGTAACACAACCTAGTTTTCACTGGATAGAATGGTAAATATATATATCAGGGTTGTGTGGTGTGGAGAACCCAAACGCACGCTCACGCAGCAGTTTGCAAAACTCAAAGTGAGGATCTTTATTTTCCTAACGAGAAAAAATTATATATACAGTATATGTATACATATACATGGCTATGGCAAACTATGGCCAACAGAGACTGTATAGCTTATAAAAGTGCTCAAACTCCTTGTTCCACTCGCAGTCAGAGGTCAGTGAGAGCAGAGCTTTCTCACAGGATTCAGCCGGCCTTGTTTCTACACACTGAGACATTAAAGCCAAACCCAGTTAAGATACACAGACTGTCACACCAGCTCAGTCAGCTGACCCTAATCTGTGCAGTGTGTGTGTGTGTGTGTGTGTGTAAAAGCAATAAGAAAACTAAATAATAAAATGGTTTAGTTTCCTCTTCTGGTTTAAAACACATGGTGACGACTTGATCCAAACAAACTGTAGTGCTGAAACCATGCAGAAAAACTGGTTCACGCGTTTGTTACTTCCAGACTAGATTACTGCAACTCCTTATTATCAGGCTGCTCTAATAAGTCTCTTAGGTCCCTCCAGTTGATCCAGAATGCTGCAGCTCGTGTACTCACAAAAACTAAGAAAAGAGATCACATGACTCCTGTATTAGCTGCTCTGCACTGGCTCCCTGTAAAATCAAGAATCACATTTAAAATTCTTCTCCTCACCTACAAAGCCTTGATTGGTGATGCACCATCATATCTTAAGGAGCTTGTAGTACCATATTGCCCCACTAGAGAGCTGCGCTCACTAAATGCGGGGCTACTCGTGGTTCCTAGAGTCCTAAAAAGTAGGATGGGAGCCAGAGCCTTCAGTTATCAAGCTCCTCTTTTATGGAACCAGCTTCCACTTTCAGTCCAGGAGGCAGACACAGTCACCTCATTCAAGAATAGACTTAAGACTTTCCTCTTTAATAGTGCTTATAGTTAGGGCTGAATCAGGTTTGCCCTGGTCGAGCCCCTTGATATGCTGCTGAAGGGTTCTTCACCTTTTCCCCGTGAAAGTTTTTTTTTCTGTTTTGGGAGTTTTTCCTGTATTTGTAATATGTGATTTTGGCTACACAGAATAAATTGAATTGAATTGAATAGAAAAGAATATGCATTCGTAAGCAATGGCTACTTATACTTTTTAATGTAGGCCCCTTTTTAAAAAAGGCCCATTTTCATGCTGATGGGCCTACTTTGACTCTTTTACTTTAGTAGAACGTTGAATCTATTACCTTTACTTGTGAGAGAGTATTTCTAAACTGAGATATTACAGGTAAAAGACCTGAGTACTTCTTCCGCCCCTGCCACAGAGAGCTGATTCACCGGGGACATAATCTGAGGTTATGGCAGTTCGCCACCACGCCACCAGATGGCGGACGAACGCGGTTTGAGTGATCGGCGCGCTGCGTAAACGTCGCTGAGCTGCAGCCCGTCTCTGACGTACTGTGTCGGCCGCATCAGCGTTGAACGGGAATAAACGTAACCTGGGACAACAAATACATAATCACATTCATTCGAACCAAGACCCGCTACTTATTCCGACACCCCCCCCCCCCCTCCTCTACCCAAAGCACCTCGTTTCCAGGCCGGTAAGTGTGTCGCTGCTCTCCGCCTCCCAGCACGTCCATCCTCGGCTGTAAACACAACTGTGGTTGACTGTGTGATTGAGTTGATGGGCAGACAGAGTAACGTTACACATGTGTAATCTCCCTTCAGAAGCGGCAGCACGTGTTGCTGTTTCTGCTGCTCTTCTTGCTGCGTAACAGCCCTGCTGGTCAGCCCCCCCCCCCCCCCCCCCCTCACGACCCCCCCACACCCACCCTTCCTCCATCACAAGGAGGCTTTGTTATTATTATTTCTATAATGGGAATATCAAATACAATGTGTGCGTGTACCAGCACCAGAGACCACATCACCTCTGAAGCCCCCTCTCGTTCTCCTTCTGTTTACATGGGTCGTGGTTATCTGGATCGTGGTTCATGCCTACTACTCATTATTCATAATTTCTGTCATATTCATTGAATGTGTAGTAACTTTGTAATGCTGTTCATTCTGTACACATGACATCTATTCATCTGTCCATCCGGGGAGAGGGATCCTCCTCTGTTGCTCTCCTGAAGTTTTCTTCACTTTGTTCCCTGTGAAAGTTTTTTTTTCTGTTTTGGGGAGTTTTTCCTGATCCGATGTGAGGTCAAAGGTCAGGGATGTCGTCTGTGTACAGATTGTAAAGCCCATTTGTAATTTGGTCTATACAAAACAAGATGAATTGTATTAAATCTCCCTAGTCCTTAAAAAGCTCCACTGGCTCCCCATAGAGCAAATAATCCAGTTCAAGATTCTCCTCATCACATACAAAACCCTTCATAACCCTGAACCCCTTCATAACTTTATGACCTCCTGCATCGACACGCTGCCACCCGCAACCTCAGATCTGCAGGCGCCATCCTCCTCACACCCCTACTCTGTCCAAGCATCAGACCTGAGGGGTCAGGGCCTTCTCCGTTGCTGCCTCCTGCCTCCGGAACTATCTCCCCCATCACCTCAGACATTCTCCATCACTCGCCAATTTCAAAACAGCACTTAAAACTAATTATTTTAAATCTGCTTTTATCCTGTGGTGCTAGTTTTTATTTTGTTTCTCACTATTGTCATCTTTCTTGTTTTGTTATTGCTTCTATTGTTTGTCTTTACCATGTAAAATGCCTTGAGTACCTTTTAAAGCGCTAAACAAATAAAATGTATTATTATTATTGTTATTGTTATTAACAGTGACTGATTCTACTACTTTCTTCAGTCTGAAGGAAGATCAGCAAACATGTTCTACACCTGCGGTCCCAACGAGGCTATGGTGGTGTCAGGTAAATGATGGCCTCTCTCAGTCACGTTACAATGATACAACACCAAGAGGATGTCATCCTTGTTTTCTTTATTATTATTATTCATATCATTCTTATTAATATTAATAATAATTTCCCTCCATTTGAAGGATGTCATTCCAAAGTGACAAAATATCTCTCATAACCAAATATTTAAAAACACTTTTGATAACGTTTTCTAAAATGTGAAGCAAAGGTTATGACATAACCTACTTCACCCGGCTCATGGCTGCCCGGTCTCTCGTCTCTCCCAGGGTTCTGCCGCTCGCCCCCCCTGATGATACCTGGAGGCCGAGTGTTCGTCGTCCCGTGCATCCAGCAGATACAGAGGTCTGTCTGCCCCTCTGTAACCCCTGACATCGCTGCTTTCCCCCCATGTTATTAACAGATTGGCAAACATAAAATACAAATCCACCTTGTAGAGGAAGGAGTGACTTCACACAACAGAGTATTTTGATTTAAAAGGTAATAAATCATATCATAGTGCCAGAATGACCGATGGACACATATTCATAACAGTGGCCATCTTCGGTACTAAATGATAAGGATTAGTAATATCTCTGTATTTTGTCTAATAATGTAATTTGCGCTCTAACTAACTATTACTTAGTTAGTCAACAACCCCCTCACTGGAGCCGTTTGGCTTCTATCTGCTTGTCCAATCACATGCTGCTCCTCTCACATCCATTCCAGTTCGTCGCCTGGCACCAGACTGAATGTTTTGTCCATCTGAATGCTGTCGCTGGCCTCCATCCCGCACCTGTAAAAAAAAACCCATATATATATATATATAAATACATATGAGCATGAGTGAGCGGAGGAAATGATGACGCTTTAATGTGTACCATCCGAGCAGCGGATAATCGATAAATAATCTTCTTCTCCTGGATGTGCCTCTCCCCAGGATTTCCCTGAACACTCTGACTCTGAATGTGAGGAGCGACAAAGTCTACACCCGCCACGGTGTGCCCATCTCCGTCACCGGCATAGCTCAGGTCAGTGTGCAGACGACTGCACCGGTAGTTGTTGTGGTTTCTTTTACACATATATAAAAACACTTTAGTTTGGGCTCCTTTTGTTTCACCAGTTGAAAGAAAAGATCCAAGACTTTTTCCAAGCACACAAAGGGCTTATTTCCCCCACATTAGTTTGAATCTGTGTTAGTTGAATCACCTTTGCACCCACACGATCCATCCATATTAGAATTTCACATGGCTCAGGCTACAGAAATGTATTTCCACACATCGTCACACATCTCCTTTGATCACTTGCCTGTGTAACCTTGACACCTGTCCGCTGGATGGATCATCATGGCAAGGCGGTAGTGATCACTAACAGCGTCGATCCATGTAGCGGTTTACATACCCATGCACGTGTTGGCTGCAGTGAATGCAGCAGCCTGCTGTAGAATAACAATCTCAGCGTCACTCATGGGTATTCTACCTATTCCTGTAGAAAAGTATCATCTTGAGATGATTCAGGTATTGGTTTGCATAAAGAAAAACACTTCTGTCTTGCTGTGGACCCTTCATTAGATCAATAGATTTGATTTGGACATGTATCACATAATGAGAAAACAGAACCAATAAAATGAACTGTAACCATATACAGCAAGTTCTAAATATATATATATATATATATATATATATATATATATATATATATATATTTAGAACTTGCTGTATTTGTATATATGATATATATGTATGTATATATATATATATATATATATATATATATATATATATATATATATAGAGAGAGAGAGAGAGAGAGAGAGAGAGAGAGAGAGAGAAAGAGAGAGAGATGTAAATTAAAACCAATAACAAAAAAGAGTATCACTGTCCAGAGAGAGACACGGCCCTTTCCTCATCCCTGTGCCTCTCAGAAACAGTGTATTATGTTTGTACTTTCATCATTTCTCCATCTAAGTCATCCCATGAATCCCCCCCATAAAATGAAATGCACCTGCTCCTCCTAGTGGTACGAACACAGCGTTTCATGCCATTGTGGACACGGTGAAGGAACCCAGCGATCACGTGTTCAACGTGTGTCTCTTTCCTCTCAGAGCAATAAACAAGCTGCTTGTTCTCCTCCAGATGAAGATCCAGGGTCAAAACAAATCGATGCTGGCTGCGGCCTGCCAAATGTTCATGGGGAAGTCCGAGGCCGAGATCGCCCAGATCGCCTTGGAGACCCTGGAGGGACACCAGCGGGCCATCATCGCCCACCTCACCGTTGAGGTAAGGGTCCGACAGTTGTTGGTGTAGAAGAGTTTAAAAGTACTAGTCAGGAATTAAACCATGTCGCCATGAAACCATGTCAGCGTGCTACTAACGGGGCTGAACACGTGCATGGTTTTGATTCTGCCGTGACCTTGAGACTTCCTCTCTCAGGAGATTTACAAGGACCGGAAGAAGTTCTCTGAGCAGGTTTTCAAGGTGGCCTCCTCGGACCTGGTAAACATGGGCATCAGCGTGGTCAGCTACACGCTCAAAGACGTCCACGACGACCAGGTAACCACATACCTTGCAATCAGTCATTTTTTAAAAGAAGAACACATCAAAAATGTTGGGGTATTTAGTGGGTTAATGGGTCCCTGAATTGACTGATCGATTGATCACAGGCCATTGATGCAGCATGTTAGCGTACAAGTAAAAGGCATTTTTCCGCATTTCATATATCGCACTAATATATTGAGTGAAGAACGCACAGCTGACACTCTTCGCGGTTACGCAGGATTATCTGCATTCGCTGGGAAAGGCTCGGACAGCCCAGGTTCAGAAGGATGCTCGCATCGGAGAGGCCAAGAACAAAAGAGACGCTGTGATCTCGGTAAGACATCAGGCCACTTTGTCTCAATCCTCCGGGATACGGCTATTTCTGTGAACGTCTCTTATCTCAACACAGACATCAAGCCGTAAACAGGGTTTATTTGAATTGTGTTCCAACGTCTCAGTTCTGGTCCTTAGTCTGTTTCGCTTGGTATCCAATGATATTTGTCTCAACTTTTTTCTGTATTTTTAGCACCTTGTTTGTCCTATTTTCAAGAGTTATGGAGTGCTGCAAGAACTGAGTCAGCATGTTTGCACTTCTGGTTACCTCTTCTCAAAGTCAGTGAGTTATCTGAATGGGTTGTTGGTTAGATGCCTGAAATAGGGTCTGTGGTTAACGTGAGCTGAAGAGATTGTAACAAATGTTTGTATCTTCAAAAGGTTCGTTGCTAACTTTAGCGGTGGTGAAGTCATGTGATTGGGCTGTACTTCGTTTATGGTCTAAAATTTGGATATGAATTTTTCTGGTGATTAACAAAACCTACGGTGAGTATCATAATACATGTGTTTGCCATAGGGCTTATTTTCTGCAATAATCCCCCAAAAAATCCAATTGGCTTTTTGACAAAGGAACCAGTGGGATGCTAAGTTCCCGCCCATGGCATGCCCATTCCCCATTGACTTTGCATGGTGCGAAGGGGCCTCCTTGTCACTTTCGACTGCTAGCAAACAACAGAAAAATGCCTACAATCTGTGGGACCGACAGGTTAAAGAACACAGAACTACGTTTTTATAAACTGCCGAAACAAAAGAACCTTTAAGAAGAAAAAAGGTGAGGCGTCTGGACACTAACGTTCCATTTACCATTCCATGTTCAGCAAGTGTTTTAGGCTAACTATATTTCTGTAAGTGAAGCTAAAGCATGTTGACAGCAGAAAGCTATGCAGTATTATGTTAGCTCTTGCCTTAGCTAACTTCTTTAGCTTGCTGTAATGCATAGCTAAAATTAGCTCGCTAACTGTTTACGGACAAGTTAGCTGGCAGCTGGTAGACATCGAAAGGTTTTCTAAGCTAGCTGCAGCCATTTCGTTGGCGTTTCAGATCCCAGTTGACTCTTGTTTTTTTTTATTAAAGTCTGTTTTTAGTTAGCAGTTATTGTATGTTTTTACTAAACTCTTATCCATATTTCTAGCATAGTTAGTTCTCCCCATTGATCCCTCTTCCCCCCTCCTCTCTCTGTTCCTGTGTGTCTCTCTCTCTCTGCAGGAGGCCCATGCGATGCAGGAGAAAGTCTCGGCTCAGTACAAGAATGAGATTGACATGGCGAAGGCCCAGAGGGACTATGAATTGAAGAAGGCCACCTATGACATCGAGGTCAACACTAAGAAGGCGGAGTCAGAGATGGCCTACAAGCTGCAGGTACACAAGCGTGAATAAGAACCGGGTGGTCTGTGACACGTTTACCGACTGGGTCCAATGTTTTCTGATCTTCTCCTGCATCTTCCAGGTGGCAAAGACGAAGCAACTTATCGAGGAGGAGAGGATGCAGGTCCAGGTGGTGGAGCGGACACAGCAGATCGTGCTGCAGGAGCAGGAGATCACCCGCAGGGAGAAGGAGCTGGAGGCCAAGGTGAAGAAACCGGCAGAGGCTGAGCGGTACCGCCTGGTGAAACTGGCCGAGGCTCAGCGGTGAGTTGCAAGTTCTGGATACTTCTCACAACACCTCCAGGTTCATCTGGTTCTCTGTCACTTAAGTCAATTTGCACATTCATTTGCTTTTTTTTATTATACTGTTTTCATCCACAGTATAGCAATTTTCTGTTACATATATGTGACAATTAAAATAAATAAAATACATTTTTAAGTCCTTCATTTGTTGATCATATGTTGTATTATTGATCTGAAACTGTAGTGGAGTAAAACCATATTTGCCTATGAAGTGTAGTACAAGTACCTCAAAATAGTACTTATGTACATAACTTAAGTAAATGTACTTTGTTACTTTCCAACACTGATTATAAAGTGGAACTTTTTTTACAGAGTGAAGGCAGTATATTACTGCACTTCTTTTGACGATGGAGTGACAATACAGCTGGACCACAAGCCCTGTCTCATGTGGTAGTATTGTGCAAGATATAGTAGTATCAGGCACTATTGGCTGAATCATCTGCTTTCCCTCTCTCTCTCTCTTTGTCCAGTCTTAAGTTGATCATGGAGGCGGAGGCCGATGCCGAGTCCATCAGGGTGAGTCAAGCTGTGTGTGTGTGTGTGTGTGTGTGTGTGTGTGTGTGTGTCCAATTCACAAAGTATCTCAGATGGGGGTCTCCCTTTAGTGTTTTCAGGTAAAGTGCGCCCGAAATCTTGTCTCCTTCAGATTAAAGGTGAGGCCGAGGCGTTCGCAGTGGAGGTCAAGGGTCTTGCCGAGGCAGAGCAGATGGCGAAGAAGGCCGAGGCCTTCGAGCAGTACAAGGACGGGGCCATGGTGGACATGCTGCTGGAGAAACTGCCTCTGGTGAGAGACGACATGTGGTCACAGTCCACAGACTTTTCCTTCAGTCGATTCAGAAAAGGTCATTCAAATTAAATAAATAACACTTTAAACTAAAAAACATTTTGCCAAATATATATATTTATTATTTATTAAGAAATCCTGTATGGAATATAAAACTCTGGATTAATTAAATACATGTTGGTTCATTTAAATTCATGTAGTTTCACTGCTGAGTGAAAAACTAACCTCCAGGTTCACTGTGGTATCTATAAAGAGAGACTTCGCAATTATAATTTGGAACGTAGAAAAGGCAGTCCTTCTTCTCCTCTGACATCCTAACCAAAAACAATAACAATACATGCGCCTTATTTAATACCGTTGACAGGCTAACAAACCCTCCGGTGTCAGTAACTGCTACGCTCCAATCCACCTGGGCATGCAATCAATTTGCCTCCTTTTTTACTGACAAAATTCAGAAAATTACACAAGCAGTCTGTGCCTCCACACCAACCACAGGATATGTGTTGTCCCCACCTTTAAACAACATCCATTCAAATAGAATAACACAATTTCTCTCAATCAACCAAAGAAGCCTAGAAGACATTATACAACATCTGAAAACATCCTCCTGCCAACACACTTTAAAAATAATATTTCACACTGCATGACCACTGATCTTTTAAAAATTGTAAACACATCCCTTCTCTCAGGTGTTTTCCCACAAGCCCTAAAAACTGCAGCTATTAAACCACTCCTAAAGAAGGCTAGTTTAGACCTCGAAGTAATGAAAAACTATAAGCCAATATCAAACGAAAACAACTTTTGTCAGCACCACAGTACTGAAACTGCTCTTGTTAAGGTTTTCAACGACATCCACTTAAACACAGACAGTGGCAGAACTTATATTATTACTGGATCTCAGTGCTGCATTTCGACACGTTTGATCATGACTAGAAAGACTAAAAGTCTGGGTAGGACTCTCTTTATGTTTGTTGCCTGTGAGCAGTTTGTAAAGGCGCTGGCATTTAGTAATATTTGTCTATACCAGATGGCGGAAGAGATCAGCAAGCCTCTGTGTGCAGCCAACGAGATCACCATGGTGTCCAGCGGAGGCGAGGAGGTGGGCGCCGCCAGGCTGACCGGAGAGGTGCTGGACATCATGGTCCGCCTCCCCGCCGCCGTGGAGAGGCTGACCGGAGTCAACATCTCCCAGGTAACACATCCATACAGAGCACTGTTAATTTACTGGCTGCTGATGCATGTGACATCATCAAATGCATCGTGGAGGATTTAAAATGTGTACAGCATATTGTCACGAACCGGGCCGCATGGCCGCAACAACAAAGGGGGACACACACAGGTAATCGTTATCAGCAAGGGTTTTTATTTAACTTAGGTAGCAAAACAGTGGTGTGTGGAGTCAGTAGTTTCAGTGGTGGAGGTGAGTGCATGCGTGGGAAGTGTGTGTGTGTGTGATGTTGTATGGTGTTAGGTCAAATCATACTCTCCTATAGACAGCCAGTCGGGGTCTCAGGACAGCGATGGAGAGCGAGCCCCTGAGACCAGAGGGCCTTTTAAGTGCAGCACCTGCACACAAGGCCCAGGTGTTGCTGATTAGCTCAGGTGTTCCCACTCTTCTGATGAGCCTTGGCCACGCCCACCTCCAGGGACGCGAGCCAGTGGCAGAGAGGGTCGTCACCCCCCCCCCCCCCCCCCCCCCCAATAAGACGGGGGTCCCACAGGATCACCAACAATAAACAAAATGTACTCTGCCAGACCTTACGCCATCCACACAGCAACCACCCAGCTCATATGGAGTAACTTTCAAAAAGGTTTGCACAGGGAAAGGCAAGAAATATTTACATCTGACCTACTGATGGGAGCTCGCGAGAGTGCATCCGCGACCACATTATCATGGCCTCTAATGTGCCGGATGTCCAGATCGTGAGATTGAAGGAACAGTGACCACCTAATCAACCTTTGGTTAGGGCAACGCAGGGTATGTAGAAAGGTCAATGGGTTGTGGTCCGTGTAGACCACAACCGGTGACACCCCAGCCTCCACATATACTGCAAAATGTTGCAGGGCCCAGATCAAGGCAAGAGCCTCCTTCTCAATCACCGAGTAATTTAACTGATACCGGTTGAATTTTTTTGAAAAGAAACTGACTGCTCTGTCAACTCCCTGCTCATCTTCCTGCATCAACACGGCTCCCGCTCCTACATGGCTAGCGTCCACCTGCAACACAAAAGGATGGTCAAAACGGGAAGCAGCCAGCACTGGCGCTGAACATAAAAGACACTTAACATTCCAAAACGCTTCTTGGCACTCGGTTGACCACACAAATTGAGCTCTGGCCTTCAGCAAGTTCGTAACAGGTGCCACAACAGAAGAAAAATTCTTACAGAAACAACGGTAATATCCTACCATACCAAGGAATCTCATAAGCTCCTTCTTAGTGGCAGGTCGTGGAAACTGCTCAACTGCCAAGACTTTGGCATGCACAGGAGCCACATGCCCCTGTCCGAACACCCGACCAAGGTAAGTCACCGTTGCACAAGCAAACTCACACTTTGCTAGATTTACTGTAAACTTTGCCTCTGCCAACCGGTCAAACAATGCTCAAATCCGTTGCATATGAGAATACCACGAATCACTATAGACCACTACATCATCCAAATAAACCCGCCAGGCCAGCCACCACACAATTCATCAGCCGCTGATAAGTGGCCGGTGCATTTCTTAACCCGAATGGCATCACTTTATATGAATACAGTCCAAATGGGGTGATAAAAGCTGCCACTTCCTGTGCTCTTTTGGACAAGGGCACCTGCCAGTAACCCTTCAGCAGATCAAATTTGCTGACATACTTTGCTGCCCCAACCTGGTCTATGCAATCATCTATACGAGGCAACGGAAAAGAATCTGGCTTCGTCACTTTATTGACTTTTCGAAAATCTGAACAGAATCTGGGTGTCTTGTCACTTTTAGGCACCAATAGACATGGAGAAGCCCAGCTTGACGATGACGGCACTGCAATGTCATTATCAACCATATACTCTACTTCAGCCTCCAAATATGTACGCTTCTCCGGAGAAACTCTGTAAAAATGCTGACGAATAGGCTGCGCCTCACCTACATCCACATCGTGCTCAATCCAGTTAGTGCGCGATGGCACATCCCCAAACAAACGTGGATACTTTTAAATCAGCTCTTCAAATTGCCCAGCCTGTTCCTCTGGCAAATGGCCGAACAACCCTCCTAACCTTTTGAGGGTCTCTGAATTTTTTTGCCGACCAGACAGCAACCCCTCGTCAGGCTCGAGAACAGCGTCTTCTAAAGTCTCAACCGAAAGCACAACCACCGAACCAGCCACCAACACTGGACTCCCTGCCATTCCCTCCTGCTGCACCCCATCAGGCGCACCAGCACAGTGAGCATAATAGGGTTTAAGCAAGTTGACATGGACCAATTTCACAGGCTTCCTGCGACCAGGAGTTGAAATCAAATAGTTCTTGTCTGAGGTGCCTTTAACCACTGTATATGGACCAGAATACTTTGCCTGGAAGGGTGAACTCACCAACGGGCAAAGTGCCAACACTTGATCACCGCCACTAAACTCTCGCACGACAGCCCGGCTATCATACCACTTCTTCATTTTAGCCTGTGATGCAGCCAACAACTGTTTGGCCAATTCTCCTTGCATGTTTCCAGTTGCCAACTGTCTTAATGTTGAGATTGCTTTCATTTCTGGCGTTACTGAACGCCTTATGAATAATCGGCAGCAAAGTCATTGGAGCTGCAGAGTTCAGTTCAAACGAGAGTTGTCGCCACGTAGTGATAGAAAGAAAAAGATAAGCTGACCTTCTAAGAAAGACCTTCCTCTCGTTCCCTCCATTCTGCAGGGGACCTCTCGTACAGGCTGAAGAGAATCAACCCGTCATCAACCCCCCCCCCCCCCCCCCCCCACACACACACACACACACACACACACACACACTGTCTTCTCAGCTGCCTGGACTCTCTGCATGAGTCTGTGATCACTGGCACAGTAACACAGCCCGACGTGTCTACTCCCATGTCTGCTTTACATCACCTCACATCATTTTTCCATGTTTGTGTGTGTGTTTTTTTCTGAGGTTTTTTGGGTCACTGATTACCATCTGGCATTAAGTATTGTGCTCAACTGGCTACTGTTACAGTTGTTGTTTAACTTGTTTTTTAGTCCACTGGTACTGACAACTTACATTCAGCATAAACACAAAGCATTCCAATTACAATACTCCCCGTGTATTATCTTCATAATGCCTGTGATTTGATTTACATTGGCTTCGAAAGATGGCAGCAGCTGTAACAGTAGCCTCTGGGTGTCCCGTACCTTTTAGACCTTTCGTTTTAAACTTTTCATTTTAAGCCTTGCGGCCTCATGTCCCTCCCATTACCCTCTAGTCCTAGCGGTTACATGTTGTGTGTGTGTGTTCAACTTCAGTGTCCCCTCCATGACGGCCCGTCCGCTGCCTTGCTGCCAAACCGTAAGTGCATCTTACCATGAACGTTGAACACGAGCACGCACCGGAAACCGTCATTCACTACTGACATTGCTTCGTCTAACGCTCGACCAAAACCAGCCATTGGTTTGAGACATCACTCATTTCTCTAATCTAATATTGGTTGAATCATCAATTCAATTAAATTCAGTTCATTTTGTACGGCCCAGAATCCCAAATTACAAACTGCCCTCAGAGGGCTTTACAATCTGTACACATACGACATCCCTGACCTTTGACCTCACATCGGATCAGGAAAAACTCCCCAAAAAACAGAAAAACCCTTTGACAGGGAAAAAAGGGAAGAAAGCTTCAGGAGAGCAACAGAGGAGGATCCCTCTCCCCGGATGGACAGAAGCAATAGATGTCATGTGTACAGATGAACAGAGTTACAGAGTAACAACACATTCAATTAATATTAATATGATCCAGATAACCACGATCCATAGCCTATATAGCCTATAAGCCTATAGCAGCATATCAAGGGGCTCGACCAGGGCAAACCTGATTCAGCCCTAACTATAAGCACTATTAAAGAGGAAAGTCTTAAGTCTATTCTTAAATGAGGTGACTGTGTCTGCCTCCTGG
This sequence comes from Cyclopterus lumpus, assembly GCF_009769545.1. NCBI lineage: Eukaryota > Metazoa > Chordata > Actinopteri > Perciformes > Cyclopteridae > Cyclopterus > Cyclopterus lumpus. The sequence goes on along the minus strand of NC_046976.1, from coordinate 2,274,342 downwards.
ACTGAAAGTGGAAGCTGGTTCCATAAAAGAGGAGCTTGATAACTGAAGGCTCTGGCTCCCATCCTACTTTTTAGGACTCTAGGAACCACAAGTAGCCCCGCATTTAGTGAGCGCAGCTCTCTAGTGGGGCAATATGGTACTACAAGCTCCTTAAGATATGATGGTGCATCACCAATCAAGGCTTTGTAGGTGAGGAGAAGAATTTTAAATGTGATTCTTGATTTTACAGGGAGCCAGTGCAGAGCAGCTAATACAGGAGTCATGTGATCTCTTTTCTTAGTTTTTGTGAGTACACGAGCTGCAGCATTCTGGATCAACTGGAGGGACCTAAGAGACTTATTAGAGCAGCCTGATAATAAGGAGTTGCAGTAATCCAGTCTAGAAGTAACAAACATCTTGCCCAGTGTTATAAGAAGACCCTTTGCTTAAGGCATACCAGTATAATATAGTATTGACCATTACACCTCCGTGCAGCAGCCCTTTGCCAGACTTTTCCCTGTGACTTTCTGCAGAAATATTAGCAAATATTGTGCATGTTCACGAACCCTTACCCAGAAGTAAGTGTTGTTTTGGCACGTTATGTTGCAGTTCTCATAAAGGTGTAGAACTGAAGGTAAATGTGGTGTAAAGTATAGCTTTAGCCTTCTATTGTAGCAGTGGGAATACCACAGTGTCATTATGAGTGTAGTGTAACGCTCAACTGTGTGTCTCTTTTTTAATTTTCTTTAAATGAAAGTACAACGTGAAGAGATGCTAAACGTTGGATAGCTGATCATCAAATGGTGTCAGCTTGTACTTCAGGGAAAAGGATGCTGATGAAGATGAAGATTTGATAGCAATGATCAGGAGTGATGGATGGTCCTCAATCTTGCTGTATTGTGCACTGTTCTTATTTGTTAACTTATTTCGTCACGATAAAAAGTTAATACCAAACAATCCATTGGGAGGAAGTGAAAATATATATGATATTGTGTATTAGTTGATATGCTAGTGAAGGTTTAGGAGCTGTCCCCGAGAGGCAGAAATAATTATGTCTCATCTAAAAAATATTCTCTTCTTTGTTTATGACTCAAGAACAGGTGAAGAAAAAAGAGTTTTGACAGGATAAAGGTTTTGCTGTGTTTTTAAGGCCACACGCGGCTAAACGTCCTAGAAACGTTTTCTATGTTCTCTAAACACAAGGTCCACAAAATGTGTCAATTAAAACCAGGCCCGAAAAGAAAACACAAATGTTTTAGTGCAATTCAACACGCTCCTCAACTTCTTGTGGCCAAAGTCAGTATTACAACAACAACAACAACCACACATCCCCTGACACAAAACTTGTTTCTTCACCTGTCTGTGCAGATGAAAAGTGTCAGGCACACAGAGGGGTTAACCTGGCAACACCTTTCTTTCACTTGTTCTCGAGTCCTAAACGCAGGAGAGAAAACCAGAGAGAGCGGAGAGAGAAATGGATCACCAGGGTTGTCGTTTCCTCACTTCCGTGGAGCTCCGAAGTGACAGCTCCAAAAAAAGAGTGCTTCGACTTGCCTTATGCCATAACCCTCTCACACCCTCCACCCACGAACCCCGGGGGGTCTGGGTACTCAAAAGCGTGTTTCATGTCTCAACTGCATATTTCTTTTTGCATCAGCATTCATTTTAAGGCCTTAAAAGATACTTCAACATTTAAGAATCTTCCAGTGAAGACACATCTGCTGATCCCAGATCCCAGTCGTTTTCTGTGTCGTTTCAACTCACTGAAATGAAGTTTAGTTTTATTTACTTTAATTTATTGTCTGTGCTCTTCAGGAAACGTGTGTTTCTGGGACAATACTATTCAAACCTGGACCCACTAAAGTTGTCATTGAATTGTAAAAGGGAAAACACTTATGCCCTCTACATAATAATGAAATTATATATAATGTTTCTTATTCGTCTTTATGCTTGTGTTACTTCTGTTTACACATGTGATGGTTTGAGCTTTGCATATTTGTTCCAGTTTTTATCAATGTGCCACTTTTGCATTGTAACTGCATACTGTTTTTTATGGGGTGCCGATGAAGAAGCTCTCACGTGTTTTGGTGTGGTCCGAATAAACTTTTTTTCCTAAATATTTTTAAAGTCTTCCCTTTATTGATCTGTCACAGAATGTTGACTTTAGTCTGGTTCTCACTCAAACATGGGGGCCGCTGTTCTCTGCTGTCTGCACTGCAGTACTTTGCCCAAGGGTAACTATCTGGTGGAGTTGGGATAGGTGGCTTTTAAGAAATAAATTGAGAATATAGCCGAGCATCATTTATCATAGAAAGTGAACATGTTAATGGTGTCCTCAATCCCACACACTGCCGAGATAATTAATAGGCTTTACCGGAAGGCACTGTATTGGACTATTGGCAACTGTGTCAAGTTAACCAAAGATAGCCGGTCAACTGCAGGAAGTAAGACAAAGACATTCATACGTTTCTTCTTTTTTTTTAATTTGAATTCTAGTCAAACTAACATTCACAAACTTAAATTATTTATTTTACGATGGATTTGTCTCACTTATGTTATCTATTCAATTTTAAATAAAGATTATAAAAAAATCAAATAAAGTGCTGGAAGAAATTAAGACCAAACAGATAGTCAGTATATTATTGAAATAAATGTCCTCAGGCAAAGGAGATCTGACAGTTGTTGTAGTTTATTGCAATTTGTTGTAGTTTATTACAATTGTCACCTGTGCAATACATTTTCAAATTTGACATTGGTACTTTTTTTTCATTTAAACGCAATGGAAAAGTCAATATGGCTTTTATTTTTTAAAGACGTGACCGGAAACGCAACGGTTTACCTCTGACTTGACTCTGCTGAGGCGAGCTGGAGGGAAAAAAAGGGAAAAAAAACCAAGGGAAAAAAGGCATATCTGAGGGGTTTGAGGGGCGGATTTGGACAAACTTTCCCAACTGTCCCGACCCGAAGAGGCTCCGGGGGGGTTGACGGGGAGTCGATTTCACCGGTAATTAACACAGGAGTTATTAGTCCGTTGTTAATTAACTGTTATTTTTCAGTGTGTCTGAGAGCACCGTCGTCCCGACCGCCGGAAGTCTGCATGAAGCTACGTCTCCGACAGAGGCGACGGCGTCGACGGTTTTTTTCCCCCCTTGTTTTTCTTTTTTTTTATTCGAGACTTTTTTTTCTCTTTTTTTATTTTCTCTCAGCGAGACAAGCAGGCAGTGAGGAATGGGAAGCAACGGCGTTTGTGTTTACAAAGTGGCTAGCAGGCTAATTATTTGAATACACAGGCCTCCTTGTCGCTAGAGCAAGCCAGCGAACAAAAGGGGGACATTAATGGAGGCAAGTTAGCTAGCGCCCCTTGTCTTGTTGCGTTAACCAGCTAACGCTAGCCATGTTTTTTTACCCAGATACCCCATCGCAGCTGGTTAGCTGCAGTGTAACGTTAACACACACACGGCGAGTGCTTTGCAGGTGGCTTTCTGATTTAAACTACTTATGACACATTTGTATTGACAATAATGTGTTATTCACGGCTAACGTCAGCTAGCAGTGCCACCGCTGTTGGTGCCCGCTCGTGTCCCTCGTCAAACCCGGCTCTCCCGTAGCTCCGGGACGCTGACTAGTAACGGCCCCCTAACTGTTAGACAGCTGCAGCCTGCGGGAAATGTATCGGCTTAACTGCCCCATCATTCATGAGCAGAACGTGCGACTGCAGAGGCGAGAGGGGGCTCGTGAAAACAGCGTCAAAACATGCCTCGTGTTATGCTTTGCAGATCTTTTGCATGCAAAATATTATAGTTTGTGTTGTTGAAGTTATGTTTTTTTTTAAAAATTTAAAAATTGATGGGCTGACAATTCAGCTATAGGGCTTAAAACTCTTGATATTAAATGTCATGCCTGCTTTACTAACATGCAAATTACATGCTTGCTTTTCTTGGTATGTGTGATTATGGCTATGCATGGCATTCTCAATCTCCACATGCAAACAGAAAAACAAACCCTCAAAAACGTATTCTGCCATCAGTCTGTAACAGTTAGCAAAGTGTGGAAATAAAGTACAAATGCATGGCAAAAAAAGAAAGAAAACAACTTAGAACAATGACACTATGAAACTTCCTTCTTTGTGCTTCAGAAAACATGTTGCCTATGTGTCAGTGGGAGATGATCGGGAAACAGAAGATTGGAGGTTAGATGATGAAAAGATAGACAGTAGTCTTTTTTTTAATCAGTAAGTGTTGTCTTCAAAAAAGAAAAGAAAAAAAACCCAAGTCATGCACTCTTAGAAAGGATGTTCTTTTTCAACACATACTGTACTGGTGTCCAGTGTGGAAGCCTCTGTGGTACCCCTCCAGGCAATAAATGGTCCGAACATTTTGACACAGCATTGGGTTGCACTCCAAAACTAGACTCATTAACACTGATGAAGCCACCACTCTAAGATTGTGTCATTTGTTTAATAGCAATGCAAACTGTTGTGCGAGACTAGTGAGGTGAAGTGCATGGGCTGTGTTACAACTCTTTATCAAAAGCCTCAAAGACTGATTATCATTTGTGTTTTTCTCAACTCTTACATCTTCTTACATTTTTATTTTATTTTTTTACATCCATCCCCCCTGGGGATTGAACCTCTTTGCCTGATTCCTTTCACATCCTCTTCTCTGTAAGTCTGAAGTATATATTAAAAAACAGCATTAAACACTTAAAGCATTTCCCTTCAACCAGTAAGATGGGTAACAGCCATCTTACACATCTTATTGGACTGGGATCCTTGCAGAACGAAGGTGGCTTGCCTGATTTATTACACACGATAAGCAGCTACAGATGAAACACCGCCACTGCTGGTCGATGCCGGTACTCCACACTGAACCCTGTGCAGCCCAACCAATGGAGGAGGAGAGGATACATGGAAAGGAAACAAACAAAGCTGATTTGAAATGCAGCCATGCATGGTGTCGTTTCACATGAAAGTAAAAACAAACAACAAATAGAAAAAAAAAAGCATAGGTGGGAGGAGGAAGAGAGGGCAGGTGTTTTTCTAAGTGTTGCTTTTTAATTACAGAAATAATGGACGATTCCCATTTCAACTCATCATACTTTTGGTCTCCCGTCCCCACTGTACAAGGACAGGTAGAGGCAATCTTATTGTTGGAATTGTCTTGAAATACACATGGTGTCGTGGTATGTGCTGTTAGAAGATGCCTGGAAGACATTTATTGCTTTGTGGGAAATTCTTTGAAAACATGACACAACACCAAACAATTATTTTAACAGGGCTCGCTAAGTCGGTGAAGTTGGCTTAATCTAAAGTTGTTGACATGGGGGAGGGTTCACTCGATCATGTGATGACTCCTGTCCCTCTCTCCTCTCTTCAACCCCCCTTTGGTCCTTTTTCCATTGCCTTTCTGCATCTCCCACTGCCTTTGTCTCCTCTGCCGCCTGTGAACTCATTATCAACTCCCGTCCTTCGCTCTCCCATCCCGCTGCTCACTTCTTTCAATACTCACGTCCTCCATCCTTCCTCCCCTCCCTTTCTCTCTTTTCTCGTCTTTGTCCCGCCGTCACACACACCTTTATTGCCTCACCTTCTGCTCCTGTGCTTTCTCTCCATGAAACCTAAACCCTGACTCCTCTTCTCCACCTCCAACCGTTGGGTCCCCCCCCCCCCCCCCCCCCCCCCCCCCCTCCCTCCATGTCCCCTTTGCATCTTCTTAAATCCGCCCGGCCTTCCGTTGTCATCACACTTCCTCATCACCAAACCATTCCCACTTTTCCTCACCTCTCACCCCTCACCTGTCTCCCTCCCCCTCTCATGGCCTTTCCTCATTTCCCACTTCCTCTTCTCCTGCTCCTCCCAATGTTTTATACTCCTTCCCTCTTTATTCCTTCGCCCCTATCCTCCTTTCCTCCCTCCACTCATCGCTGTCTAGATCGAGAACGCCATGTTCCTGAACAAGGCAAAGGAGCAACTGGGCCAGGAGAAGGTCAACGTACTTTCCTTCCCTCACGCCTCTGCGTCTTCCACCTCCTCCCCTCACTACCCCACGGCTGTCCTCGCCATCCCCGGCTCGGTGGACACAGGGCCCGGGGTGCGGCTGGTCCCCAAACAGGAAGGAGGTGGGGGAAACGCAGCGGGGGGAGGTGGCGGCATGAGTGCACTCGGGGGACACTTGCACCAGTCGCACACCACCCAGAACATCACCGTTGTGCCGGTTCCCTCAACGGGTATCATGACCGCCGGTGAGTGAGCTGCTGTGTCTTCTTTCCTTCCTGGTCGGGCCTCGCCGTTCTCACATGTATCATCTGATTGTTCGCTGGTATAACTTTAAGATGAATGCATGCAAGACAGGAACACTATGAATATTCAACTGCAGCTGCTTCACATCTTGAACCAAACAGTTTTCCATGCATTCATAAAAGTCTCTTTGTATTCCTTGTCAGTATTCGCAGTTTTACGGTATAGGTCCAAGTATATTTTTGGCGTTAAGTATTGCTAGTGTCTGCAATGAAGGACAGTGCACCTATTGTTAGGAGCGGTAGCCTAAATGTTTGTCTCGACGAACAGTCAGATCACAGTTTATCTCTCCCTCTTAGCGGGGTTAGTGATCACCACCCCTCAAGGCACACTGGTCCCCACCGCCTCCACGCATTCCTTTGTAGCCGGACACCCCACTGCCACCACCATGATAGTTTCCGCGGTGCACCCCTCACATACAGGTAACACGTGGTCCCAGTTCACCTCGTCACTTCAGGCATTTCAACATGTCGGATCACACGGCAGTTTGTTGAATAAAGGTATTGTCAAAATGTATGCACATGATTGTTTTTGGCATGTACTTGTTTAGGGAATATATTTTGGCCAGTGGGCGGGGTTTCGTTCAACTTGTCTCGCTTGCACTGTAATAAGTTTGTGAAAACATTTGAGGAGAGAAACAGGTGATGCATTCACAGTATCTTGATTCGTATTCAAGAGCTTCACCAGCAGTGATTGACAGCTGCGTTAGAGAGTCCTCGGCTCTGATTGGTTGTTTTTCGTTAGCGCGAGGTGAAATATTGCAAATGCCATTAGCCACACTAAAGGGAGGCAGAGGAACCTGATCTTTCATGCATTGCTGTCAGGATATAGTGACAGTTTGAGATTATATGAGAAAAAGTTATTTTATTAAAAGTGACCAAATGCAGCTTTAAGTCCAGATACACAAATCTCATTTCATTTGAATAAGAGATTTTAGATTTTTTTTGAGCTACCAATTATTGGTTTATTCCTACCCTTTTTACTTTGTGACATCCATAAACATGCAAGCATACACACACACACATGTGTTGTAACTCTGATGTGTGATGTGTTGGTCTGATTGCGTCAGATTCATGTAATAGATGCTGTTTTCACACAACAGTCACCAACCATCCCTTCCTTTCTGTTTCCTTCCTTTGCCGTCTTTTTTCTTTTCTTTCCTTTCTCTTGTTTCCAGACAAGAAGGAGAACATTTCTGTGCCTCCTGCGGTTGTCATGCCGATGCCATCAAAGCGGGGCAGGAAGAGCAAACAGATGTTGGCCAGAGTGGCCGGAATGGGTGGGGTCCTTCCTCCAGGAAGTGATGCATTAATATTAGCACACCTCGCCGCTGGTGGACAGGTTAGGGTCTCTTGTATTCTTTGCTTCTGGTCTTTTGTTGCTGCTCTTCTACACTGCATGGATTGTCAGTGTTTGTGCCAGTCAGCATAACTTATATGTTGTTGTTGTTGTTGTTGTGTTAGCACCACACTGCTGACCCATACGACCTGTCAAATGATGAGGATGATCATACCAACAAAGACGGTCCCAAATCCTACAGGTAGTGGAAACTAATTTAGATTAAACAAACAGCATTATTGTTTGTGACATCACTGATTATTTTGCCCAAACACACACCGTAGACTCGACATGTAAGCTTACATTAAATCCCCATAAAGGTTTTCTTCTCTCTTTCCTCCCCCTCACTTGCCAAGGTGTCGTATGTGTGCGATGACGTTCTTCAGCAAGTCGGACATGCAGATCCACGCCAAGTCCCACACGGAGGCCAAGCCCCACAAGTGTCCCCACTGCTCCAAGTCGTTCGCCAACTCCAGCTACCTGTCCCAGCACATCCGCATCCACAGCGGGGCCAAGCCCTACACCTGCTCCTACTGCCAGAAAACATTCAGGCAGCTCAGTCACCTCCAGCAGCACACACGGTACTACACTGGACTGTGAGCTTGTGTGTGTGTGTGTGTGTGTGTGTGTGTGTGTGAGTGTGTGAGTGCGTGCGTGAGTGTGTGTGTGTGTGTGAGTGCGTGAGTGCGTGCGTGCGTGCGTGCGTGCGTGCGTGGTGACTGATGGAGGGAGGAGGGGGATGGTGAGTTGGGGTTGACATTTCAGTATAGCTCTTTTTGCAGTGCAACACTTGAACCAAACTTATTTTAAAGCTTTTTATGTTCATGTAATATCACTGTTTGGTTCTTTTCTGGACGCCAGACTCATCATCACATTTAACAGTTGCTTTGATCACTTACAAGCTGAGATCTTTGGGTGGATGCATGCTCCTGTGTTGGTAGAGTACCAGTTGCCACCAAACTATACCTTCTTTTAACAGGTGGTTGGTGTTATCGTCCTCATCCTGTCACAAGCTTGGCCTCGTACTGCATGCCTGCATGCTGCTTCATCATAGTTATTCTACTTTCAAGCATCCCCTCCTTCCTTTTGTGTTTAGGCAACATATGGAGACCTTTCATTGTCTTTGGAGCCACCTGTAATGTTAAAAGTTTCCTGATTGCGTTCACAAACCACAACATTGATTGTCACCGTGCGTACACTTTGTATACTAACCTCAAAACAATTCACGCTCCTTGTTGCGTCAGCAATGTTTTTTACACCTGTATGATCATATTTCCATCACAGACGAAGCCGCTAATCTGACACAGAGGCTGGTTTCTCTTTTATTTCCTGTAATTATGCGTTGATATATGTGATGAAAGCCCCCGTTCATGCCCTCATGATAACTGTTTAAATTTGACGTTTGACCTTGTCATTCACCTTCTCCGCGTTTTAAATCCCCTCATTGACATGCACTGGGTTTCAGGCCGTTTACTTAAAGCAGGAGGATGCGCTCCACTGGCCCGCCACTTGTCTTGAATTTACATCTCAAATTAGCTGCAGCAGTGCAACACATTCATAGACACACTCACACTCCACCCAGAGCACGGCACAGAGAGAGAGAGAGAGCGAGAGAGAGCGAGAGAGAGAAGCGTGACTGTGCGTGCTGTATGTTTTTGTTCTGTGTTGTCACAACTCAAACACAGCACAAAGAGCACACATTCAAACTTAATGACCTGTGATCAACGCTATTGATCGCCGATCCTGTCAACTTTAACGCATGATTTGGTCCTCAGTTCATGGTGAAGTTTGGTCATGCTGTAGCTTAAAAATCTCTCTCTGTTTCTCTCTCTGTCTCTCTCTCCACCTCCTCACCCCTCCAATCCCGGTTTCCCCCGCGTTAGAAACCACACGGAGGCCAAGCCCCACAAGTGTCCCCACTGCTCCAAGTCGTTCGCCAACTCCAGCTACCTGTCCCAGCACATCCGCATCCACACCGGGGCCAAGCCCTACGCCTGCTCCTACTGCCAGAAAACATTCAGGCAGCTCAGTCACCTCCAGCAGCACACACGGTACTGGGCCGGGCCGGGCTGGGCGGGTTTGAATGGCCGGTTGTGATTTTCTTGATGTGTGCATGTACAGTACGGGAGCAGGTGTGTAGAAAGTTGTGGCATTGTGGTCGTTTGCATCTTATCAGCCACAGCCAGGAGCGGCTCACGGTGATTTCCTGCCTTCAGTGTGAGAGTATTACCAACAGTAGATGGCGGTACCAGCTGGGGAGCAAAGCAATGCACTGCTGTCGACGGAGCAGCAGCAAATGTATTAAAAAAACGTGTCAGTTTATGTGTACGCTATATCTGGAATGATTCTAAATATAGCGTCCACTTAAACGTAATGATTATTTCTTTAGGTGTGTAAAATACATTTAGTTGCTGCCCCCGTCTACAGCATTACTTTGCTCTGCTGCTGGTACTCCTGTCCTGTCTGTAGCTCATACAGCACCACTTCAAACAATCCTTTGAAGATCCAGTACTTTGTTTATTGATGCCACATTTGCCTGTCCAGAAACTTGTTCCACAGCTTCTTGCCTAACCCTAAAATGGTCTGAAGGCAAGGTAAAGTGTGTCTAAAACCGTTGAAGGTGTTCAAATAACCACAGAAGCAACTCAACAGAAGCAACTGATATTTAATAACCACGTACCAAAAGGAATTGCCTCTTAACGGCATTGTAAATAGCATTAATATGTTGACTTTTATTTGTGAATGATGGTAAGTGATAGACGGCTCCGGAGGAATGAGCACACTGCGTTTGAAATGGCATAACGCTGCTGTATGTACAATGTGTTGCTTTGAATACGAGACAACTTCCCTACGTTTATAAGTGCAGCAATAAATCATGCTTTAAGTTGTTTAATTAACTAATGGTGTTTCTTCCTTTGATTTCGTAGGATTCACACCGGTGACCGACCGTATAAGTGTAACCATACTGGCTGTGAAAAAGCTTTCACTCAGTTGTCCAACCTCCAGGTAAAGGAATTCACAGGTTTGATCCCTGCGTCTGACCTGATGACATTTTCCATCATAACACTTTTGATTTGCTGTTCTCTCTCTGTGTTGGTGGAAACAAGCACATCAACGTCATAGATCATATTTAAAAAGAGATTCAATTCAGTTTATTTTAGTTTATAGCCCAGAAGCACACATTACAAATTATCCTCAGAGGGCTTTACAATCTGTACACATACGACATCCCTGTCCCAGGACCTCACATCAGATCAGAAAAAAGTGAAGAAACCTTCAGGAGAGCAACAGAGGAGGATCCCTCTCCCCAGATGGACAGAAGCAATAAATGTCATGTGTTCAGAATGAACAGCATTACAGAGTTACAAACACATTTAATGAATATGACAGAAATTATGAATAATGAGTAGTAGGCATGGACCACCATGAAGTTTTAAATGTTTACTCAAGATCAAGTTAAATGTTATTGTTGGTCGAACAATTGATTTTGTTATTCCCTGTTTGAAGAATAAAAGACAGTGAAAGAAAAGGTGGCCCTTTAAGACATGTTTGTGGTACTCTCAACATTGTTTATGTTCCGCTCCCCACAGTCTCACCGTCGGCAGCACAACAAAGACAAGCCGTTCAAGTGCCACAACTGTAACCGTGGTTACACAGACGCTGCCAGCCTGGAGGTGCACCTGTCCACGCACACCGTCAAACACGCCAAGCTGTTCTCCTGTGGCCTCTGTAACCGATCCTATACCTCGGTAAGCACACGTGTACAGATGACATAAGCATTTTAGTCCCGGGACTACTTTGTGAGGACCTTCAGCCCATTGTTGCCTACGTTCTACGCCTAATTTTACCAGTAACGTTATTAAACAAAGAGAAATGCTCTCCGCTCATCCTGAAATGGTCCTAAATCCATACTGGAATACTTCCTTGTGTTATGAAGGAAGCTGTATACGAGTTGTTTGATTGATAAAATGTCCCCAAAACTTAATTTAGTCTTAGGGACTAATAAAGATACAAAAGTATGTTTGTAGTTCTGTTTGTAGCTCTGGCATCATGTCCTCTCTCCCCCCCACCCTAGGAGACGTATCTCATGAAACACATGAGGAAGCACAACCCCGACCCGCTAACAGTGGCAGCAACAGTAGCTGCTCAGCAGGCCCAGGGCCTCACACCGGGCAGGGGCCGAGGCCGTGGCCGAGGCAGGGGCAGAGCGGGCCAGCTCCAAAGCCAGGCCAACCCTAACAACAACACCCAGAGCCATGGACCGCCAGGCAGCTACCAGCCAACCCAGCAGTCGCCGCAAGCCGTGGTCCAGTGCCCGTTCGACCTGCACCAGTACAAGACAGTGTCAGCCGGCGAGATCCAGTACAAACCAGTCTCTGTGGCGGACCTGCCAGCGGTCCACAAAAACCTCTGCCTCACCGTCTCCACCTCGGCCATACAGGTGGAGCACATGAACTCGTAGGATGCGTATTCCCACTCTATTTGAGACATTTCTTATTGTATTTGCAGTGTAAAAAGGTCCATATAAACAAGTCATTTCACTGTATTCACTATTATCGTCATCTTAAGAAAGAAGAAATGGCTCCCAGGATGGAACATTTTACCAAGGCCATTTTTTTCCCTTCTTTTTAAGAAGCTTTAATGCGGAGTACAGCATTACATTACTGGTCAGAACACAGATATTTTACAATGTGCTTCTCGATTCCTGAGTCTCTCTTAGTAGAACTGCTGGTTATTCTTCAGTCTGGAGCCAGATTCCTCCAGTTTTAGACTGAATAGACCCCTCATTTGACATCACTTTAGGCTTTTATAACATTATGAATGACATGCTGATTAAATCCAGACCTGAAGTATGTTTAGTCTAGTTCACCTTTTTCAACTGTGGGTCAATGGACCAATGAGCTTTGTAAAACACACTCAACACCTTGATCCAAAACCAGCAGTCCGAGTAGCTTGATAAAAGAGGCTCACTGGTGTCCCATCTCTTTGTTATTGCATTGTTTGCAATGGGCACCATCGGAGGATGAAGATGTAAAATATCTGTAAAATACAAAAAAGTAAAATCACACGACTCTCTGCACATTCATTGTCCAGAGAATGGTGTTCTCTTTGAACACGTTCAGATCACATTAATCTGAACATTCTCCATTATTTAGTTCCAGACAAAACAAGGGCGAGAAAGAAGACAAGGAATCCAAGATGAACCCCGGCAAGGATGGACTTAGTAAATACGTGTGAGTTTTAAAATGACACCTCTGGCTGAATTGGAGCCTGAGAAAATATTGCAAAAAAGAAGAAGGGCAGGAGAAAGAATGGTGAGGTGTATTATTGAATGGGGCTAAAACCTGGGGCTGAGTCTCAAAGTGTGCATGATGTCCTTATTCACACCCTCCTGCCCTCAGACAGCGAGGAGTTGAGGAACCATTTCTCTGTCGGAGCCCAAAGTCTTGATCAAAAGAGACGGCCGGTTGGAGAATGCACTAAACGAGGCGGAAACACGTGAGAGAGAGAAGAGGGGTCATAAAGAAAGCACTTGATGAAGCTTGTACTTCATGTCTATATTTTCCATTGTTGTACTTTTTTCTTTTAGATATCGTATGTATGTATTTTTCTACCAACAGAGGAACGTGTGAACGAACTAGGAGAGAAAGCAAAGTGATAAATGAATGTGAAGGGAACGGGGAATGACGGTGAACTATTCTCCAATAGTAGTAAAGACGGCCCGACTCATCATCGTCTGATGTTGGGGGAATAATGATTTTGTGATACAAAAAATAGCTGACTGGTACTGTTATCAATCTTTTTTTCTTTTCTGTTGTTTTTTTTACTTTTCATACATATTACTACTTTCAATATAACCATTGCAAATGTTATCCACAATATTATGAATCTGAGGCATTATTGTATTGCAGTATGCTGTACATAAAATAGATAGAACGACTTTTTCATCTGTAAAAGGGAAGTATGTCCTGTGTAAAGCATATATGGAAACTAAAGGAACTCAAATCAACAAGTAGCAAGGCGTCGGCTGTGTCCCATGTCACGTTCAGCGCTGATGGAGGATCAGCTCCAGGGAGGAGAAGTTGGTCAAACTACGGGGAAATAGTTGTTCTCTTTCCTGCCATTTGAACGGTGCCCGCCCATTGCACCTGGTGATATTCGTTCTAATTACGATGTGACCGGAAATTATGTCACCAAGTTCCCTCAGTGTTTAATTGGTCTGAATCATTACATTTGATCAGGCCTATGAGACAAGATTGTTGTGGCTTTGGAACCGAACCCCCCTCCCCCTATTAGCACTTCAGCAAATGATATATATTAGTATGTCCTTCTGATCACATTACATGAAACAAGTCTCGGTGACCTGGGACACACTGCTGCCATGTTTTTGTGCACAAGCTGTCTCTTACCCAATCAGTGTTCAAGCAGCCTGATTCCTCATCATGTATGCTCCTCTTGTATTTTAATGTGTCTTATTATGAAAAATAACAAGATTCTCAATATTCCTGTTAATGTTATTACTGATGCTCCTGATAATAGTACAGTTATTAACGGCCCTCTTGTATGCTACACTCTTGCATACTGTATGCACAGTTTCACCTCTTGCTCATCTGAACAGATTGTTTCTTCCCTTAAGGAGAATAAAGTTCGAAAAAACGTTTATGATGAAAAAAAAGATAGAAAAAGAGAACGTTATTTGTCTTATTTATTTGATCACAGTACAGACTCCGCGGTGACAATGTACGATGATGTACTGTTCTGCTGGGACAATACACTGACGTCAAGCACACCACCAACCATCCAAGATACTGAAGCTCCAAGCCTCTGGAGGTTTGATGGGCAGGAAGATGACAGTTAGTGTCACCGCAGGGCAGCCTGAGCCACATTTGGGAGGGTAAAACATAATATTAAGAATAGAATTCAATGTCACACATTTCATTAGTGACGTGGCTACATTGTACTATAACATTGGATTTGTTTGGCCACTTAACGCTAGTCGCTAGACTAGTCTGGACTTGCCTTTACTGTGCAGCGTATATCCCGCCCAAGCGGGACACTCCTTGCGCCTTACCAAGCATCCATAAAAACAGAGGCAGGGTTTACGCCGGCTCAACCAATCACGGCCGCTTGTCCGAAGCGCCCACCAAAACAGTTCAATTTGAAATTCAAACGACCGGAAACAGCGGGTTGGAGTCAACCTTTTTACGAAAACTCAGCGTTAGTTAAGGTAAATGGTTTAATAACGCAAAGCTTCTTGTTTCTTTCATTTCGTTTTTACGGAGGGTGCCTAGAGACGGTAGTTCGTGAAGTTTAATGCCGCTATTTATCTGTTATGCCCAAGGTAACGGGTAACCTAGCCGCTAACGTTAAGTTACACGAGCAAACTTAACCTACAACAGCTCTTTAGTAGAAGCTAATTCAGTCGTCCTGAAATGTTCGTTTTTATGTTTGCGTTGTGTTCCGGGTCCAAAATGACTTTCTCATTATAGATGATAAATAATAATACATATTATCACCTAATGTTTTTTGTCAACCTAACATAAGCTACAAGTTGTACACTTCTGTTTGCTATGTATGGCCTGTAACGTTAGGCCTCATTGACACTACGATTTTGAGTATACATTAAAAAGCATAACGTTTATGTATGAATTAGTTTGTTTCGCTATGACGTTACAACATACTCAGAGGAACAACAGAGGATATATGGAAGACAAGGCTGAGTGTATGTTTGTGTTTCTGTATGCTCAAATATACACGTACTTCTGGGTATTTCACAGCAGATCATTTGACCTGGCATAGCAGGTTAATCACAGGTGTGTAAGTGATCAGATTTGACCATGCATGTCAACTTAGAGTCGAGTTAAAACCGCTTTTTTTGTTTATTGGAGAATCGTGTAAACCCTAAGCCTACCCTCACTGCAGCACTGTTCTGGGAGAGCTACCAAACCTTTGTGATTTAGCATTGTGTCATTGAGATATCGCCAATCAAATTTGAGATTTGTGGATCTGGTTAATCTGCGAGGGGGAGTTTACGAAAGTAGTTCACACCAAATTCAAAATGACCAACTCCTTGTTAGGTGTATGACATTGTCTCAAGATACTTAAAAAAAAAAGTCTAGAGGTGATACCTGTGCCGAGTGCCCAAACATACCCCGAGGCCTGCTTCACAGAACTTTAATAGGGTGCGCTATCGAGACCACTCACAACACCCCAGCGCCAACAACCATAACAGATAATGAAGAATAGCACCTCTGATGATGCCACGTTTTCAAACATTCCTAGCACCTCAGTTACAACTTCCTGTTCCATGGCGAATAACACAACAGAGCAACGGTCAATAAAGACTCAGACATTTTGCAGTTTGCCATCATGAAGGTCTGGACACTCCACCGACCGGAGAGGCGGATCTGGTTCATCTGCTAACAGTAGTCAGCCCAACTGTACTGTTGACAAGATGATATACACACATAATATGCTCCTGATGGACATGGATGGATATCTTTTTCTGTGATGGTCTGTTTGGATCATAACTTACATCTTTACTCTCATCAGAACATGTCCCGCTTGCCAATCCGTCCAAGCAAGAGGGACCTGCCGACGAGCAGCAGCAGCAGCTCAGAGAATGGACAAGACTTTGCGCCTGCTCAGGTTTGTACTAAAACCCTCTCCATCTTTTGTGTCTGTCAGTTTTATTCTGCTGCACCTCAAGCTGCTCTGCATGTAAAGTAACCTGTTATCCAGCTCATAGGTCTCTGCACCCTGATGTGGCCCTATCGCAAGTTCTTTACATTAAATTGGAGTTTCTCTCTCTGCCATGAAGCCGATTGTGATGTCATACATGTTACGTGGTGTTAAAGTTCTCGCTGTGGTAGAGTTTTTGATTAAACCTCCACACTGAGTCCTGATGATGATCATGCATGATAGGTGTGCTAGAAAAAGTAGGTTATTGTTATAACCCAAGAGGTTGAATCATTGCTGCCGTCTAATGCTGGTGGTGTTTCTTGTATTTGCAGAAGAAGATTCGCAAAGACCCTGAGCCTGTCAAACCACATGCAGCAGCTACGATCATCGGTGGCCGGCGGAATCCTGTTGCAGCCACCAGAGCACCCATTTGTAAGCTAGCTGACTTTCAGAGTCTTTGTTTTTCCACCAAGGACACAATGCACCAAGACTGTATGAGATCATTTCAGGAAAACTTCAAGCTTGTGTATTTTAATTTTTGACGTTATTATCTTGTTTTTTATCATTTTGACAAAACGGCAACCTCTCTGTCCCACTTTATCTCCCACACAGCAAGGCCAGTCAGAGGTGTGGGCGCTGCCACCGTGGCTGTTGGTCCTTCCAGAGGTAAGATGAGCTGTCTGTCTGCTGATGGAGCTGAGCTGTGTTATTTTATGTCAGGATTGTAGGACTTTCAATTCAATTTATTTTGTATAGCCCAATATCACAAATTACAAATTTGTGATATTGGGCTTTACAATCTGTACACATACGACATCCCTGTCCCAGGACCTCACATCGGATCAGGAACAACTCCCAAATAATAGAAAATACCCTTTCAGGGGGAAAAAGGGGGTACAATTTTAAATGTGGTTCTTGATTTGACAGGGAGCCAGTGCAGAGCAGCTAATACAGGAGTCATGTGATCTCTTTTCTTAGTTTTTGAGTTTTTGTGAGAAATCTTCACTTGAGCAGAGACTGAACGTTACAGTTTTAGTTTATTCTGGGTATAATGTACTAAAGAAGTGCTTTGGATCCATCATGTTATTAAGGTAACAACTGACTGATTTGGACTTTTTTTTTTTGCCCTTCAGGTGTCCTGAAACAATCTATAGCTTCAACTGCAGCAAAGGGAGGCAACGTGAAACAAACTGCTGCACCCACATGCCCCAAAACAGGTAAATACATAATTTCTACTTTGTTATTGTTCCTCAGCGAATGATGTCAAATCAAGTATGCACTCTAGTAGCACTTAAATGTCCCTTACCGATAGCACTTTGTTGTTTAGCACTTTAGTAGCACTTAAATGGAACGTACGGATAGTACTCTGTAGTTTAACGTTATTGAAGAAATTGTACTCTCTTGATTTTTGTTGTTCTAAGTTTGGACTCATGGTTTAATGCACTTATTGTAAGTCGCTTTGGATAAAAGCGTCAGCTAAATGACATGTAATGTAATGTAATAAAAGTAAATCGATTATTGAGCTACGTGCCTTTCTGGCCAATGAAAAACGGTTTGGAGTTTAAGGCGGAGTTGCATCAACACAGATTAATTTAATCTGAGATTAGTTTTATTCAGAGTTAAGCAAAATCCAAATTTGAATTAAGCAGAGCTCTGCTGCACAACTACAAACTAATCTCTATTTAGTAGTAATAATATTAAATGTATTTGCGTGGTGTCGGGACCTAGTAAGTAGGCTAAACGAGTCATAATAAGGCCATTGAATGTTAGATTATTTGCTAGCTAAGAAGTCAGTCTGCGTTATTCATGATGACTCAGCAGAGAAGCTCTAATGTCTTTTCCTTTTGATAATGGAGCAATATGAAGAAATAATAAAAGATTGAACAACGGACAACAGTAAGAAAAAAGGCTGTTGGCCCAATCTCCATGTTCGGGTTTCAGAACAGTTTCCTGGCTGAAGTGGTATCTTCAGCATCATCATAAAACTCACACATTTAAAATGAACACTCGGTCACAGTTTAACTTGGAGTTTAAAGTTTTGTTGCAAAAGAGTAAAAACTAAACTCACCCTAAAAAGAGAGGTTTCTATTAAATGTTTCTTAATTTGAACAGTGTTACCTTGTTGGTGCAACCGAGTCTAAGTGTAGATGAGTGATTCACTACGTTTCCAACTGCATACGGTGAAAAAGGAAAAGTTTTTGTCTCTTAGAATGACAATTTCTCTACGTGCATATTTAAAATATGCCTTTTTCACAGCAGACATTTTGACTTGTCATGGAAGGAAAAGCACATGTGTTGCTTATATCTGTCTCTGCTCTATTAGAGTGTCTCAGCTGTGACAATGAGCACAATACCAGGACAGAAGCAATTCAGCCAACATTCATTTTATCATTTACATCTGTGCTTTTTCCTACTGGGACACGTCAAGATGTGTAACGTGAAAGAGGCATATGTATAAAAGTCTTGATCCGTAGTGGTCAAGACGGATCACTCTGACGTCAGAATGGACCCGTCACACCTGTTGTTTATGCTTGTTGTGCACAGGTGGGGTCGGGGGCCCCAAGCGTCAAGCATGGGACCTGAAGGGCAAGTTCAGCGACATGGAGGGTAAGGTCCGTAACTACCAGACCAAGGTCAAAGCTACCAACCAGGAGAATGAGGCGCTGAAAGAAACGATGGTCCAGAGTCAGTCAAGAGTGGTTGAAATGGAGAAAACTCTTGCTCGGCAGAAGAGCCAGATCAGGTACCAAGGACCATTCCATTTGTAAAAGAACGACTGTCATCATAACGTGGTTCTTCTGGCGCCATTAAATGTCCCATCTTCTCTGGTTTCAGTGAGTATGAGGCGGAGCTGCAGGCATTGTCAGGAGTGCGGGATGAGTTGGAGATGGTGTCCAGTGATAAGAGCACTCTTGAAAAGGAGCTCTCCAACTTGGAGAGCAAACACAAGGTCATGGAGACTGTGCGGGACAGCCAGGAGATAGAGCTGCAAACTCTCAAGGTAGGAAGTCTGCTGCTGGAATACCAGCTAATACTGGCAAGTATGCCATATTCACTATTGCGCTACCACAGGACTATTATTTACTCTAGCAAACAACTGAGCATAAAGAAGCTGTTATTTTCCAGAAATCCGATCAAGAATCTTATTTTAATCAATTTCTTTTCATTCTTTTATGAAAAGAAAACTCTGGCCCGCCTCCAGGTGACCGTCAGAGACCAGGAGGAAGAGGTCTGCTCTCTCAAAGACACTGTGGTCCAGCAGAAGGACGAGCTTCATGCCGGGGAGATGGATCGCAGGCGGCTCCACAATGACATCCAGGAGCTCAAGGCAAGTGAGGACACGGTGTACCAACAACACCTACAATACCTACAACGCGGCCCAGCGACACTATCGTTCTATTCTCACTGTACCGAGGAAAACGCTGCTGAACATTTGGTTCTTCCATCAACCAGATAAATGTCACTCTGCTCTCTGACTAAGGAGATTCATTTTTTCCATCAACCTTTTCTTGCAGGGCAACATTAGGGTCTTTTGCAGGGTGCGCCCTCTGGTGGAGGGAGGCCTGAGCAAGCACATTCAGCTAGCGGCCAGCGACAACAAGACGATAACGCTGGCTAAAACAGAGGAGGTGAGAATCCTGGGGGCATGCCACATCAGATATATGAATAAATAGATCAATTAAGGCATTTTGGTACTCTGCAGCCACAGGAGCAAGTAATATCCAGAGTTTCAGGGATGGTTTTACTGTCTAACTAGCCAGTTACATCGTAGATAAGAAATGATTTTAATGAATTGGATGCCACAGTTAACATAACAAACATGTTCTCAGGCTCCATCAGAAATGTTGATATTGTGCTTTGAGTTGCTTTTGAATATCTTTAACTACAAATCTTAATTCTGCCTCTTCTGCGTTTTAGTCTCACACAGGCAAAACTGCTGACACTCAGAAGAATTACAACTTCAATTTTGACCGCGTGTTTGGCCCCCAGTCTTTGCAACAGGAGGTAAACAACATGCATCAGAATTGACACCATATAATAGAGTCTTCAAGTTATCATGTATACATACAAACTGTGTTTTAAAGTATAAAACAGTCTGTTTCCCACCAGAGCAGGAAATTCATGGTGATTTTGTCAATTCCAGGTCTTCGAAGAGATCTCGCTGCTGGTGCAGTCCGCATTGGACGGCTACAACGTCTGCTGCTTTGCTTATGGCCAGACGGGTAGCGGGAAGACCTACACCATGGAGGGAGACGAGTGTGACGAGTCCAGAGGCGTCATTCCCAGAGCCGTGAAGCAAATCTTCAGAGCAGCAGAGAAACTAGGGGCAAAGGGCTGGGAGGTCAGTGTGTAATGTCACGCAGGAGAACACATACAGGGAAAGGAGGTCAAAGTGAATTGTTCTCTATTTCACCCGCAGAATGTTATTTTTACTCACCAAAAGCATTTTAAACCTGCCATAGTTGGAACAAAATTCTGGCCACTTTTGGAGAAACATGTTGTGAACACACTTTGACGTCTCATCACCTTTTCAGTTGCTATGGGGAACCTGTCAGTTTGTTTGCTGATTTACGCTTCCAGCCGTTCCAGAGCAGAGCTGCAGTCATGTTTGTGTCCATCTTGCCTATGCAAGGCCAACATTCAAGCTCTCTTTGATTCTGCTGTTTGATTTGGTGTCATCCAACTCCTGAGGGTCTCTTTAGCTGCTACATTTGTGCGACACAAAATGTGTAAACTTTATGAATTATTATAGTATTATTGCTGTAGAGGATGTCAGCAATATTGTGAGTTACAGGAACACAGGTTTGAACAAAATTACCTACTTATCTCCTCCTAGTTGTTAGCACTACTGCAGATATCAGCACTACTTATTCAACTAAACAAAAACTCAGGACTTGATTCAGATGCATGTGTATTATTACAAAAGTACATTCTGACGCATATCAATAGGACAACACAATGTCACAAAACAGTGCAAGATGGATGCACAGAGACCAGTGCACATTCAGGCTCTAGCTTTGGGAGATTTTTCATACTTGTATGATTTATATTGTAGAAAAAGAAGTCTTACATCAGTGTGGATTCATGCTGTTGATACCAGCCACCAAAACAAAGCAGGGACAGCTTCTACATTTCACACCACCACCATTTTCCGTGTCCGTGTCCGTGTGTGTGTGTGTGTGTGTGTGTGTGTTGTGTGTGTGTGTGTGTGTGTGGGAGATGCAGTATGATGAGGCGAAGGGGAGCATTTTAATCAAATGTCGGAACCGTTTCTGTTTTTAAAAAAATCTCAGTTCACCTTCACGGCGAGCTTTGTGGAAATTTACAACGAGACGCTGCAAGACCTCCTTTACTCTGGCAAGGCTAGGAAGGGGCTCGAGATCCGAAAGTCCACCAACAACGAGGTGACGATCACCAACCTCACGTACGAAAGGGTCTGCAACGAGGATCAGGTACGCTGAATCATTCACAGCAGAGTTCAATTAGTAAACCATTATCTGTGTTATTTCTTTACGTGTTACGTTAGAGTCAATGCTCCGTTTGACCCCCTCCACCTGCCAGGTTCTAGGCCTCATCATGTTGGCCAATCGGAATCGCTCCACGGCCCAGACAGCCCAGAACGACCGCTCCTCTCGCTCCCATTCAGTGTTCCAGCTGGATATCGAGGGCGTAAACGTCGGCCGGGATGTCAAGTGCAAGTGTGCGTATAATCCCACGGATTACCCCAGTGTCACTTGTGTGTTCAGAATACAACTCTGTGTTTAGGGTTGATATCTTGTTGCTAACGTGAGACATGTGCTCATTCTAGAACCCGAGTTCTGCGTTTCTTTTTTTTTTCGTTAAACCTTCTTGTGCATTTTTTTCTTTCTTTTTTCCGTGCGTGTAGCCACTCTGTGCCTGGTGGACTTGGCCGGCAGCGAGCGAATGCTGAAGAGTCAGTCTCAGGGAGAGCGCTTTAAGGAGATGACCGCCATCAACGGCTCCCTGTCCAACCTCGGCATAGTCATCACCGCGCTGGCCAACAAGGTCAGTAAGCACAGTGCAGAGCTCAGAGAGGCTGAGAAGCCTGAAGACTTGTGGTTTATTCACACCCAACAAAACAACACCTCTAAATTCTGAATTTAATTAGTATTTGTGTTCCAGGAGAGCCATGTTCCGTACAGGAACTCCAAGCTGACCTATCTGCTGCAGGGGTGCTTGGGAGGAAACAGCAAAACGTGAGTTCTTCAACAAAACAGCCTCCAGCCATTAGTGGTCTCGGCCAACAGAGGCTGCGTTATGTTGTGCCACTTGGGCTGAAAGCAGCAAATCATTTGTCATCAGTAAGGGGTTTTATCCCTTATTTTATTTAGGCCTTCTGGGTTTCTTTATTCTAATGAGTTTATTTCGGCTGTTCTCATCCCAGCCTGATGTTTGTGAACATCGCCCCCGAGCCGGACAGCTTTGGAGAAACCCTAAATTCCTTGAGGTTCGCAAGCAAGGTGAGTGGCATCTCGGGTTGTTTAAAGTCCTGTCCTGATATTAAACACATTTTGTGTAATCATTATCTCTTGACTAGTTGTAACAAAATGACTGAATGTTCTTGCCACTTACTGTGACAGCGACTGTTTTTTGACATGGCATGTTTTACTCTCTTTACAGGTCAACGACTGTGTGATTGGGACTGCAAATGCCAACAGGAAGTAGAGCGAAGTGCTTGGAGGGAAAAAAAACGTCTTTCTATTTTTACCATTATTTATGGTGACACATGACTTTTGGCTTGTACTTTGTGCTGTTTGGGAACATTATGGTGCAAGTCAGTAAGACGGGGCTCGAGGGTTGCCAGGTTGCCATTCTTCAATTAATTCTTCACACCTTTTGAACGTATATATGAAATAGAGACCGCAAACCGAGCACCTGTAAATAAAAACAACCCCAAAGTCAGACCCGGAACCAGGTGATGTTTGTTTGGTTTTGCCGACGGATTGTTTGCCGTCAGGTTTCCGAACAGTCTGCTGAGCGGCCACAACAAGTCTGTTCAATGATGAACCGGCGACTTGCTGGACTCGTTTCTGAGGGATCTGTGAAGAACGTGACAACGGCTGCACCACCGCTCTTTATCCACCAGGAATGAACGGAGAACACTTTAAGTCCTGTAACGTATCAGATAAAACACAAACCATAGAGTTTTGATTGGTTACGGTAATAAAGCTTTTATTCTTTTATGCCACATTTGAATTATTACTGCATAGTATCTTAATTACTCAAAATATAAGGTGACTGTATAGCAAACATAGTTTCTGTTTTGGGAACAAAAAGCTGATGCCTGGTTACCGGCCTGGCAGCCACTTTTAAACGTTATTAACCAAAAACTGAAATGCTTTTGTATAATCTCATGCTTTCATTAGTGATCACCAATACAGGCTTTGCAACATTTATTCAAGTGGATATGTATAGATGCATGTTTCTAGTCTTTTTTTTAAATACATATACGTCTCTCAAGGTTTCTTGATTTATGAGAAGATTTATTAATAAGAGGACCCGGTTTTTGTTTTATTTTTTTCAAATTTAAATGTGTTTTTTGTATAACTTGCATAATAGTTGCAAAGAAATGTAGTGTTCTTAATTGAATAAAGACAGTCATTAGATGGGCTACTTATATTCCCTGTGCTGCTTTACGTTTATTACTTATGCGTTTTGCCAATGCTTTCCGAAACTTAAAGCATGTTTATATTAAATACATTTGATTTCCCTTGTTCTTCTTTCCAGACACAACAGGCCTGACCATTCTATGGTATGTTAGATATATGAAATGAGTTATGTTTCAACATCAACGCTGTGGGACAACAATAAACACTAACCTATTGTTGGTACAGCACTTTGTAGGCTTTCAAGTGAGAAAGGGTTGATGTTCATTGCATCATAACCAGCATGACTCGCATTAGTCTCAGGTTGTGGACATTTGACACAATGCAATTTCATATAATCATCCTTTACTTCAGTTCCATTTTTCTTGACCGCATTTCATAAATGTACGTAGTATTTCAATATTTCATAAAGGGAGATTGATTAAATAAATGGTGGAAATTCAATGTGGCATATAATGCATTAAAATGATAATCAGAGAGTGGAAAAGATCATAGAAAAAGACAAAGAAATGTCACTATTTTAAATCAACCCTCAGTTTTCTCCTGTGACTGCTGTTATTAACGTTATTAATTGATATTAACGCTGTATTTCGATGTGTCAGTTCCATTGTTTATTTTCTGCCTTTTTTTTCGTCGGCCAAAGTCTGGCTCGTCAGACTGGAATCCTTTTAAAGGCGACGCGTCTCTGTCTGCCGCTGCAGGAGAGATCAGATGGGAAGAACATTTTCCAAATATGGTCCCCAAACTTCGGGGCCTGGATAACCCGGCAGCACCCACTGCCGTCTGCTCGGACGGAGAGTGCACTTCAGAAGGCTGCGGTGCCAACTAAAACCGTGAGTTCAATGCCCGCAGCGGTTCACGGCTCTTTTCTCCCCGCTTTCTGTCGCGAGCCGTCTGCGCTAGCTAGCCGGCTAACGTCACATCTGTACCGGCAGGGTTTTAGGGCTCGACGCTCCGGCGGGTTGCAGCCGTGTCCCCGACCGCTGTCTGGGAGCAGAAGACGTGTGCACTACCGCGCTGGCGTGGATTATCAGTCCACGGCGTGGCTGCTTTTTGTTGTTGTAGCTTGTCAACTAAAAAAGTCTGCTTGCACTCAAGCTGTTGAATACACCCCCCCCCCCCCTCTCGCTAATAACACAGCCACAGAGTGGTGCGGTCATGCATGTCATGCTGCGAGGACGTGATGCGGTTCTGCTCCACGTGAAGGGCTCACGCGACCCGCGCGGTGTTTACATACGAGACGCACTGCGTGCATGAACACCGACACGCGGGGGGGGGGGGGGGGGGGGGCTCTAACAAAGACACTTCAAAAAGACACTTGAGGTCTTCAGTTGCACGGGCTGTCTCGAGTGTGACTAATTTGCAGTGCATTGTGGGTAAATTATTCGCGTTTCTCAAGCAACAACACGGCCAATCAAGTCGACTTCCTTGTGTTGCCCACAGGCGAAGGATAGAGACGTGACGACACGCGTCACTCTTTCCCCCGGTTGAGACACGAGTTCTCGTTAACGAACCCAACCTGGACCGGGGCTTGTTGTCGTCTGGGTTCTTTGTGTTGGCTTCATGCTGGACATGTCTGTGTCCCATGTGCCACTGAGCCACCAGCTGCCAGCTAAAAGCACCTCACTGTGACTCTTCAGCTGCCGCTGCAGTGAGCCACTATAGACATTTGTAGAAAGGGGCTGATGACAAAATGAAAATGAAATGTAATGAACCTTTAAACTCGTGACGTCAGAAGCCTGTGGTTTGTGCCAGCGGTTGAATTGTTTTGCATCACTGAGAGGTGTCTCTGATATTTTGTCCACTCTGTTTATTTCAGAGGGTAGAATATTGGAGGCACCTCTGGGCATATAGGCGCGTGCAGGTTAACGCCGCCACAAGCTGCGGCCTCCATTAAATTCAATTCAGTTTATTTTGTATAGCACAATATCACAAATTACGAATTTGCCTCAGAGGCCTTTACAATCTGTACACATACGACATCCCTGACCTTTGACCTCACATCGGATCAGGAACAACTCCCAAATCATAGAAAAAACCCTTTCAGGGAAAAAAGTGAAGAAACCTTCAGGAGAGCAACAGAGGAGGATCCCTCTCCCCCGATGGACAGAAGCAATAGATGTCATGTGTACAGAATGAACAGCGTTACAGAGTTACAACACATTCAATGAATATGACAGAAATTAATGAATAATTAGTAGTAGGCATGGACCACGATCCAGACCTCCACAATCCATGTAAAAATAATATGTAGAGGGGGGCATCAGCAGGGCCACAGAGTCAGGAGGCATCAGACACAGCCAGGTCCAATGGACCCTATGAGACGTGAAGTCACAAAGACTCCGGGGAGGAAGCAGAGTTAATAACGTGGTTAGGTTGAATCAACACTATTACTTGATTGACAGGAAATTAATCTACAGCTGTTTTGATGAGTTGATAAGTGATTTATTATTGACTCATTTTCTAAGACAAAAGAAAATGCCAAACATGTTCTGATTGCAGATCATCAGAGGTAAGGATGTGTGATCTAAATGTCTTTGTGGTTTATGACTGGTCTGATCAAACAAGACAAGACAAACAAGTCACCTCTGACTCTGAGAAGACGTTTCTCTCTGTTTTCTGATATTTTACAAACTAAACATTTAGAACAAGAACATAATTGACAGTAGTCGTAATGAAAATGATCATTTTGTTGCTCCAGTGATCATCTCTCTAAAAACATTTGTTGACAAAATCGTTAATGAGCATAGAACTTATTGCCGGACTGTTACATAATAAACTGTGAGTATCTAGATTTCTGTATTTTGGAAATTAAAAAATATCATGAATTCATGATATTGCATATACCACGACAAGGCACACAAAAGGAGTTGAGAATGGTAGTCATGTGACACTTGTGTTTTCCATACCTAAACAGATATGGTGATATCTGGATATCAGAACAAGGCCCTCTGGTTGTTGTGGCACTTCTATCACATCCCAGTCAGCAGTTATGGAAGCAGTCCGACTTAATTTAAAAGTGTGATTGAATTGCCAGTCAAGAGAGTTTTCCTCCCACCTAGATGCAGTCCCTGTCCATGGAAGTGGGCAGCAGCAGCAGCAGCTCAGCTCCCAGCGACACATCTGGTCCGGTGGTGCAGGTGTGCTTCCCCGGCGCTCAGGCCTCGGTGCTGGACAGCCTGAACCGGCAGAGGGAAGACGGCAGGCTCTGTGACCTCTCCATCCACGTCCAGGGACAAGTGTTCAAAGCCCACCGCTGCGTCCTGGCTGCCTCCTCTCCGTACTTCCATGACCAGGTGGGAGTGTTTTTTATGCCGCTCACATTTCCCAATCAGTACTCGTAGTTGTCCTGCTTGTATTTAGGCACATGTATAGCAGCTGTCTCAATTCTTAGGACCTATGACAGTTTGGTTTAGCTAGACTCAGCTGAGAAGATACCGAGACACAATTACTGATATGGATTCAGAGGGAGATGGTTCTATTTGTCTTTGGGGATGCGACACACAGTCAACACTATATCATGTCAGCATATTGTGTTGTAAACAACAAGGAGAGTGAAATAGATTCAAAGAGTAACTACACTTTTTTTCCAGCTGAAAACCAATGTATATGGGTATAGGAGTGACTGTGGTCAGTGGTAGAGCAGGTTGTCCATCAATCAGAGGATCGGCGATTCGATCCCCGGCTCCGTTAGTCCATGTCGATGTGTCCTTGGGCGCTTAACCCCCAAATTGCTCCCGCAATGTGATGTATGAATGTTAGTTAGTCCTGATGGGCAGGTGGTACCATGCATGGTAGCTCCTCCCATCAGTGTATGAATGTTAGTTAGTCCTGATGGGCATGTGGCACCTTCCATGGTAGCTCCTCCCATCAGTGTATGAATGGGTGTGAACGGATGAATGATGTCATGTAGTGTTAAAGGGCTTTGAGTGGTCGGTAGAATAGAAAAGTGCTATACAAGTACATTCCATTTTACTTTTACTTAGTAGTGTTGTTGATGAGTTTAGGACCACATTTTGACATTTCAGAGTCAGAATGCTACAGATTGTGTCATAAATGTGCAGAGTGACTGCTACTGGTTGAAACCCAATTGAATGTAGCTGCTTGCTGATCTGGAGCCCACGGACTGGTGAGAGAGGAGTGCTAGTGGAGAGCATGCTATTTGAAATCATTAAGCGGTAATTCATCAACAGTTTGGTCCCGCTGGATGTTAAAGTGACGCAGGTGGTGCTTTTTAGGTTCTCTAACGTGTCATCAGGGTATTGTGGAATTAGCACGCTAGCCAGCTCATTAGCCGGCCGCTAAATGAATCAAATGCAACAACAAAGTGCTTCATCCACACGCTCTTGTCACCGTGTAGGAAGGAACTTCACACAGTGTTCAGAAAAGAGAAGCCGGCCCTGCTCATGTTGATAGATAGTTACTTTATTAATCCTGCAAGGGCCCATTATTTCACTACAGCAGCATTTATAAATACAGGTAAAGCAATATTAACACAATATATACAAACAAATTGAATAATATTAAATTAACTAACTAATTAATAGTGCAAAGATCTTTGGAAAGATACTTCTTTTCAAGTTCTTTCCACGGCCCCTTCAGCCAAAACTCCTGGGTTTAGTTACTCTGAACACATTGGGGACATCACACTCACTGGGTGTAGACTGTGGGTATGAGCCACGGGTAAAGATCAAATTTGGACTCGAAAAAGCAACTGACCTGCTTTATATTTTAAAAAAAAAGAAATGTTGGGAACAAAATACGTAAAAAGCCAGAATGAATCAGATGAATCCGTTATAAATGTAGAACTTTGGAATGAGGACCAGCAGCCAGCAGCCCTCATTCCAAACACTTGAATTATGTTTCTGCATTTCCTGATTCGAATGATTTGCCTATTCTGTTCTCAAGTGTTGCTCATCTGCCAAAGACCAGTTTCAATGACACTTGTTGGTGGGTTGTATCAGACCTCAGTGGTTGCGGACGTTGACTCCCCGTTAAAGAGCAACAAGACTTGGATTGTGACCAATATGCTTGATTTCCACCTTGATAAGTGTCTTAACAGAGACAGGAGGCATGAAGGGAGTGAGTATATCATGTATTACTGTGATGTATATCCCCACCCACTGCCAGGTGCTACTGAAGAACATGTCTACGGTCTCCATCCCGGCAGTGATGGACCCGCTGGCGTTTGAGAGCGTGCTGAGCTGCGCCTACACCGGTCAGCTCCGGATGCTGCGCGAGGACATCGTCAACTACCTTACGGTGGGCAGCGTCCTGCAGATGTGGCACATCGTGGACAAATGCACCGAGCTGCTGAAGGAGGGCCGGGCTGCAGCGGGAGGAGGGAGCAGCGGAGGAGGAGGAGGAGGAGGAGGAGGTCTGCAGGATGGAGCGACTGTCGGAGAACGAGGCGGAGGGTCGGCCATCCTCGGATGCAGCAGTAGCATTGGCGACGGCGGCGTTGCAGGCGGTGGTAATGGAGCTAGCAGGGATGGCAGTGGCGGTCAAGCCCAGGTGGAAGGGTCCAACGAGCCCCAGCGTGCCTCCCAACCTCCCAGCCGCCCGCCAGTGAGTGAGAGCCAGTCCCCCAGCAGCACCAACTACTTCAGCCCCAGGGACGGGAGCAGCTTTGGAGGAAGCGGTGCGGCCGCAGCCGGGGTGTCAGGGGACGGAGGCAGGGCCAGCAACACCCCCAGCTACTGCACCCCGTCGGGAGGAGAGGAAGCCTTCCTTATAGAAGAGGAGGAGGAGGAGGAGGAGGAGGAAGAGGAGGAGGAAGTGGAGGAGGAAGTGTTGTACCACCAAAGGAAGAGAGGAAGAGGAGGAGGAGGCAGTGGGAGGAGGAAGAAAATTAGCTCAGTGTTGGAGCAGGAGGTCGGGGTCAGCGACAGCTTTGGTGTGTCCTCTTATCAGGTGAGCTGTGCACTTTTAAACTACTCTGAAAAGCTTTTATTTTGAAATAAAACCTGTTATTTTGATATGCAGCATTTTCTTCATTGAACCAATGTAATGTCGTTGTTATGTGCAGAACATTCTCAGTCATGAAGCAACTTCTAAAGAGGAAACTTCTGGTCATAATAATATTGTGATAAACTGAATTGAAATTTAATTAAATTATATTTTCCATTAAAAAAGAAAAACAGCTATGGAACAGTTTTGAAACACTAAAATTAATAGTAGTCAAGCTGCTTTTTTCGAGACTCGAAATCCCCTAAATAACTATCTCAATTGAAAGGATGGGGAGGACTCTGCGTTGCCGCTACTGAAGCGTCCTACCTACAGCCAGCCCAGCATCATGCCCCGGAAACAGTGGGTGGTGGTGAAAACCGAACACATGGAGGACGACGACCTCATCGTCGTGTCCGGGGAAGAGGACGAGGACGACGAGGATGAGAGGGAGCTGGAGCTGGCCAGAGAGAGGGAGAGAAGCGACTTCAACATCTCCAACGTCCGGAGCCTTTCTTCCGATCTGGGAGGCAGAGCTGAGAGCGAAATGGACTCA
This sequence comes from Cyclopterus lumpus, assembly GCF_009769545.1. Lineage (NCBI taxonomy): Eukaryota > Metazoa > Chordata > Actinopteri > Perciformes > Cyclopteridae > Cyclopterus > Cyclopterus lumpus. The sequence continues at coordinate 2,243,918 of NC_046976.1, read as the reverse complement.
CAGGTGAGCTGAAGCCTGCTCTAAAGACACCAGTTGCAGGCTTTCCATGTGGTTGTAGCATCTTCTTTAAAATATTGTGATAGCTGAACGTCACCATGACTACGTCCACTTCTTATCTCAAGTCTGTGGGTGAAAAAGAAAGGCAGCCGTCTGAACCTGTGGGATTTGCATAATTGAATATATGTTTTCTAGATTACAGGAGACTTGCATCGTCTGTCCAACATGCAGGTGCCGAGCGCTCTGTGGAGAAGTCACTGAAGAGTATGTCCTTGCATTCCTCACATTTCTCTGTCTGTCTCCAGGTGGACTACTGCCAGTCGTCAGAAGACTACCTCAAGTTTGACGGCAGTTTAATGGACCAGACTTTAGCTCACCTTCATGACAGTGCCGCAGGTCAGAGCCAGAGCGCGAACCGTGCTGTGTCCGCACTGCTGGGCCAAGTCCAGTCTGCGGCCTCAGCCCGGGCCCAGCTTTTCCCCCTGGACATGCAGGGGAACCAGATCCTCCTCTACAGCCAGGCCTCCGGACTCTCCCTGGACGGCGCCGCCCATCCACTCGGGATGGGGGGCGGTATGATGGGAGGAGCCGCTTTCAAAGGTCCCGGTCTAGAGCATGGTGCAGTCCACCTGTCGGCGCAAGGCGGTTTGGGGGTCGATGGCATGGACTGTGGGGGGATCGGCGGTGGGGGCGCCGGCGCTGGGAGTTCGGGGAAAGTGTTCATGTGCCACTGTGGGAAGACCTTTACCCACAAGAGCATGAGGGACCGCCACATAAACATGCACCTGGACCTGAGGCCCTTCCACTGCCCCGTCTGTGCCAAGAAGTTCAAGATGAAGCATCACCTCACGGAGCACATGAAGACGCACACGGGCCTCAAGCCGTACGACTGCCTCGGCTGCGGCAAGAAGTTCATGTGGCGCGACAGCTTCATGCGCCACCGCTCGCACTGCGAGAGGCGCAGCAGGCTGGGGGAGGGCGGCGAAGGCGGGGGAAGCGGCAGTGAGGGCGGGAGAAGAGGAGGAAGTGAGGATGGGCCAGATATGATAGCCTCCCCTCACCACCTTCTGTCTGGGGGTGACGGAGGACAAGGCAGTATTCTGGGAGGTGGAGGAGGAGGAGGAGGAGGAGGAGGGAGAAGAGGAGGAGGTGGTGAGGTTGGGCCAGATTTAATGGCCTCCCCTCACCACCTTTTGTCTGGGGGTGACGGAGGACAAGGCAGTATTCTGGGAGGTGGAGGAGGAGGAGGAGGAGGAGGAGGTAGAAGAGGAGGAGGTGGTGAGGTTGGGCCAGATTTGATGGCCTCCCCTCACCTCCTCCTGTCTGGGGGTGGGGGAGGACAAGGCGGTATTCTGGGAGGTGGAGGAGGAGGAGGAGGAGGAGGAGGAGGAGGGAGAAGAGGAGGAGGTGGTGAGGTTGGGCCAGATTTGATGGCCTCCCCTCACCTCCTCCTGTCTGGGGGTGGGGGAGGACAAGGCGGTATTCTAGGAGAAGGAGGAGGAGGAGCAGGAGGAATGTCTGCTTCCTCTCCACATCTTTCTGGCGCCGGCGTCTCAGCCACAGGAAGCAGCAGCAGCAGCAACATGAGTAACAGTATGGCCGCCGCAGTGCCGCTTCTCGGGGTCGTCTCCCGGAGTCCTGGTCAGGGGTCAGGGATGTTCGCTGGTCTGGGTCTGGGTCCAAGTGTGTGCGATGAGGACGTGTGCGAAGTCGGCGCCAATGACGGCAGCGTGACTTAAACCCCAAGTGCGAGTTCTGTCCAACGGGCCTGAGCGAACTGTCCTGTTCTCGTTCCTGCTGCTGTTTGTACAACATGGTCAACTTGGAACCTCTGAATCACTCCGAACACAGGGAGTGCGCACCTCGTCTGTCAGTTTGAGTGGTGGGGGAAAGGCGACGCTCCCGTTGGACAAAGACTCTGAGATTCCAGTCGACTGCGCTGGTCCTGAAGCCGTCTTAAGTTATCCGCAGTTCTTTTGGGAAACTCGCCTCCGAAAAGTGACCTCATTTTAAAAAATCATTTTAAAAAAATGGACCTTTCGTCTCAGTGAGTAAGCTATCGTTTGAAATATCCCAGATGTTAGTAAAGTATATTTTTGGGGGAATGCTTTGCGCGTCGAGAGGAGACCAACAATGAAGAGACAGCACTTCACTAACTGTTCCTCGCTAACATTGTTAGTGTCAGAGGAGAAAGAAAAAAAGGCTGTTATGAATTGCTGTGAATCTGCAGTATTGTATTGTAATGTATCACTGTTATATGGAAAAAACAACAACACAAATCTGCAAGAGCAAAGCATCCATAACCAACTGCTCCGGGCAGCGGGGGGTTCCTCAGTGTCCCGTGGGACCGACAGCACCGCCTCCCGGGGTTGCAACATGCTGCTGTGCTTGAAGCCCAACCTGGATCCCAGTGAAGGGATCATCAGTCTTATTTATGCTGCTTATTCACCAACCTGTGCATCCTTCAATACTTTCTCAGATCTTACAGAGGTACTCATGTTCCAGCTGTAAACTCACCAATATGACTGTGATGAAACACAAATGAAATGGTCAATCTCTTTTCCGATATGCTCCATGCCCACGCGACCACAAACACTACCTGTCACTGATGAGCTCGGCGCTCCAACAGCAGAGGGCGGAGCCTCCTGTTGCTCCTCACTGTTGCTGCTGTTACCTGCTTTCACTTTTTTTCTCGTCGTTCACAGAGTTCTCGTGCTTTGAGAAGTATATTACTACTGTAAATACATAGAGATATATGTCGTTTTTTACTCATCAGAACCTGGAACCAATACGGACTTGTGACACTGATGCGTTCGCTGCTTTGGAAGCCGGTAATCAGGAGGGACGGTGATCATCTGGACCTACAGTGCACTCCCATCGGAGCTACACACTGTATAGTGTGTCGTTATTCTTTCTACATGAGGGCATAGCTCACCTCCTGGATGTTGTAGTTTCAGAGGTAGTTTTGGGAATTGTAAAACTACTAATTGATTAGTTGATAGACAAAAAATGTATCAGTGACAGTTTTGAGCCTATTATTTTTAAAAGTGAAGGTAAATAAACCACACAATGTTTCATGTTCATCGCATTGTTGGGAATTTAACACATCGTGTGTATGTATATATGTTCGTGTGTGTATGTGTATATATATATGTGTGTGTGTGTGTGTATATATGTGTATATATATATATATATGTGTATATGTATGTATGTATATGTGTGTGTGTATATACATATATATATGTTTTTATATGTGTATATATATATGTGTATGTATATATATGTATGTGTGTGTGTGTGTGTGTGTGTGTGTGTGTGTGTGTGTGTGTGTGTATATATATATATATATGTATATATATATATATGTATATATATATATATATATATATATATATATATATATATATATATATATATATGTGTATGTCAGAAGTGTGGAAGAAAATGCTGTTATATGAGAGAAAAATGCATCATTATTTGTGATAAAATAGTATTCCTTTTCAGAAAGATTGTGAAACACTCGCAATGTGATAACAATGTGTGTTTATGTAGCTGTATTATTACAGCTTCGCTCCTGCATATTTAATCCACATAATACTTCTCAGTTTTTTATTTGTTCATTTCCTGTAACGTGGAGCTGAAGAGATGAAGGATCTGCTCGTTATACCTTCTGTGAAGGCCGCATCTGGGTATTTTTATATGCAGGTTTGGAACGCTTTTTATGACTTATTCAGTGACCTGTGACCTCGGGTGTTTCCTCCTGCTTTGGCCGAGTTTGTGTCTGCTCCCCCTGCCGACCAGCCACGCAGAAAATGTGAGACAGCAGAATGTGTGAGAGACAAATGTGGCGTGTGAAGTGTGCCAACACTGGGAAGCGTTGCAACATGTAGGTACCGTTCTATTCTGCAAGCGCGTGTAGAGGCGGCAGGTCTCCAGGGTTCAGAGAAGACAGAAAGAGCTCTGCTTTCTACTGCCAGTAGTTACAGACGACGGTCAGAGGGCGCGGTAAATCGGAAAGGTGTGTCTCTTAAGAAGTGTCTCTTGGTGGGTGTGCAGCGTGGTGGGGCCCTGTATGGTGGGTGTGTAGCGTGGCGGGGCCCTGTATGGTGGGTGTGGGTGTGCAGTGCAGTCTGGCGGGGCCCTGTATGGTGGGTGTGTAGCGTGGCGGGGCCCTGTACGGTGGGTGTGTAGCGTGGTGGGGCCCTGTACGGTGGGTGTGCAGCGTGGCGGGGCCCTGTATGGTGTGTGTGTAGCGTGGCGGGGCCCTGTATGGTGGGTGTGTAGTGTGGCGGGGCCCTGTATGGTGGGTGTGTAGCGTGGCGGGGCCCTGTATGCTGGGTGTGTAGCGTGGCGGGGCCCTGTATGGTGGGTGTGTAGCGTGGCGGGGCCCTGTATGGTGGGTGTGGGTGTGCAGTGCAGTCTGGCGGGGCCCTGTATGGTGGGTGTGTAGCGTGGCGGGGCCCTGTATGGTGGGTGTGTAGCGTGGTGGGGCCCTGTACGGTGGGTGTGCAGCGTGGCGGGGCCCTGTATGCTGGGTGTGTAGCGTGGCGGGGCCCTGTATGGTGGGTGTGTAGCATGGTGGGTGTGTAGCGTGGCGGGGCCCTGTATGCTGGGTGTGTAGCGTGGCGGGGCCCTGTATGGTGGGTGTGTAGCATGGTGGGTGTGTAGCGTGGCGGGGCCCTGTATGCTGGGTGTGTCTGCATCTGCTGCGACACCAACACACACTGAACTCGGTTAAACTCCAGTCGCATGGTTTCTCTTCACATCTGAGTTTAGCAGAGCATCACATTAAAGGAGTGATAGCAGAGCATCACGTTCCCTTTTTATTTTTCCAAGACAGAAGGATCCGGACAGATCGCTCCGTGTTGCTGCTGAAAACTAGCCGGAGCTGTTTGAGTATTTTTGTACATTCCACAAACCGTGTTCCCCGACTTGTTACGAGTGGTACTAATAATGTAATGACCTGCAGTACATCCATATTCACCTCTGCCCTGTATCAAAGTAACAGATTAATAAATTATTTGGTGCGAATTATGGACTTTGTCTTTAATGTGTGCTAACCTCATTAAATATTAAAAAAGGTGGGCTATATTTTTCGCTATGGTTAAAACCAACATTTGTAGTTATTTGTTTTTATTTCATAAGGTAGGGGGCCTTAACCCTAACCTGGATAGTCAAGTCCACTCAAGGAAGGACAAAACACAACCAGGTTTTTTTTCATAACTTTGATGATGGACCGAACTAAAATATTTTAGACAGCCAAGTGTCATGAAATTTATCAATATATTGATTCTGCCCAAAGGCAAAAATAATGCGCTGAATAAAACCACACTGGATTTTTGGAGGTTACATATTAAATCTGAATATCAAATACCTATTTATTTTAAAACTAGAGCCTCTACTAAATTGTTGTAAATACAAAGTTGCCAGTTGTATCACCGTCAAAGGTTCCTTCTAGTAACTTTAACTGTTTAAATGTATTCAAAAAGCCAACTTCTTAAGGAAATCCACGAAAGGCTCTCAGACAAGAGGCTGTGGTGTGATTTGAACCTCTCAAATGTTCATCTGCCCCTTTCATAAAAGGTGAGGGTGGATCAGGAGAGGAAATGAAGGGCTTCGCAGACACCTGAAGTAAAGTAGTTTTAATTACGAGCTTACAAGTTAAAATATTCCATTCTGTACAGAAATATTACAAACGGGTGTTTATTGGCACAAAAGTGGCTTTACACTGTGTCGTACATGTTGACAGCCCCGTTCATAAAACACAATCAAATGTAATAATAAACAAATCAATGAAGGAACAGGCCTCCCACTGGTCCACACCAGTCATCCCATGAAAAGTCCACCTGACAAAGAAGACACAAAGGCTGAGCATGCTGAAGATAGAAGTGTTTGGACAGAAGCAGTTAGAGAATGAGTCATACGGTACCCGTCACTTCCACGCTGGCTCCTGTGATGTACCGAGAGTCATCCGAGACCAGAAAGGCACAGACGTCGGCGACCTCTGGAGGACAAAAAGGAGTCCACTGTGTGAGGAAGTCGTGGAAACGCAGCCTGCCAGACGCTTGTGTCGACTACATCCAATAAATAACATTTCTAAAGTGAAAGATCACTTTGAACCGGAGCGTGCACACGCTGAATGTTTTGGAAGTGTAGATTGGAGTGTTTTTGGGAGCTCAGAAAAGTTCTCCTCATTTCCGTTCGGAACATCTACCAAATGAGGACGGAGGTCTGCAGTGAAAACCAACCAAAGTGATGCGTTCACTGACCTGCAGGCTCACCCATCCTCCCCAGAGGCACCAAGGACTTCATCTGGTGAGAACACAAACACATGACGCAGGGCCCAGTTAACTGATGTATACGGTTCCTTTGGTGGAGTTTGTCAAAAGGTCGGTTTGACCCCTGACCCCTGGTGATATGCGGGGATGCACACAGTGTTGGTTTTACTTGCCGTGGTTTAAACTGAATAGCAGCAAACTTTGGTTTTTATTTACCGTCTTATAGCTCGTTAAAATGACACTGTGTTGCCTCCCTGGCTTAAATAATCTTGTGTTCGTTCAATTCAGTTTATTTTGTATAGCCCAAAACTCACACATTTTTACAATCTGTACACATACGACATCCCTGTCCCAGGACCTCACATCGTTCCATCTTCAACTTTAAAAGCTTCGATTCTCAGGAATGCACCAAATCAAATCCACATCAGAACATTTAATATGAATTAATAATTGAATAAACTGCAAGGTTTCACAATGTTAAGACAGCAGTTCAGACCAGACTCATGATTTCCCTGATCAATACCGTGTGTGTGTGTGTGTGTGCGTGTGTGTGTGTGTGGGGGGGGTGGTGGTGGTGGTGGGTGGGGGGGTGGGGGGGGGTGGGTGTTACCTTGCTCATAACCTTCTCTGGAACTTTATCCGTCATGGGAGTCGATATGAAACCTGGCAGCACACAATTACACCGAATCCCAAACCTGCAGGAGAAGAACAGGAAGAGCAGATGATGGAATTATTCTCTTTTTAAATGCTCTGAATGAATATGTGTGTATGTGTGTGTGTGTGTGCATCACTCTTCTCACCTGCTGAGCTCTTTGGCAGCCGTCCTGGTTAGACCCTCCACTCCGGCTTTAGAGGCGCCGTAGTTGGCCTGACCGATGTTTCCCACCTGCGGACGGGAGACAAGGACACGGTTTCATGCAGCAGAGAAGTTCAACCAGCCAGCAGATCCAGACCCACTTTGGCTTCACACTGTTTTTTAGAACAAACATAAGCTCAAGATGGACTCCTCTACGCGTGTAGTGGGCTTTGAGCAACATTGCTGTGAAACTTGTGTCAAGTTTAAAATGACAAGAGTGTATTTATATCTCTTTGGGGACAATCTTCTGGATACAAACTCTAAAGCTCAATACTTCACGTGTAAAACAGAGACCTTTCCCACGATGCTGCCCACGGTAACGATGGATCCTTTGGGTGCTCCACAGGCCACCAGAGCCTGAGCCACAGCCTGAAGGACCAGGAAGGAACCCTGGGAGATGCAGGAGGAGAGAGGACTGAATGAATGTCTTCACTGAGTTCTGCTCTCTGCTCGTCCTCGAGAGACAAAGAGGAGGCGCTGAGCATCACGAGTATGTGACACTCCATGGACGGTCCGCCTGATCCAGTCGTTGCATTAATATTAATTATGGGAGCTGATTAACAGTGTGTGGGTTCTTTTCTAATGAAAGACAACATACGAGTTGTTTACACAGTTTTTATCACAAAGTTGTTATTCTGAGCTGCAGTGACGGAATCAGAGAGTAAAAGCCTCAAGACTCACAGGAGCAAACGCAGAGCAATTCAAATGCAGCTTTCATTTCTATATTTAATCTTTACAACTACGCCTGCATTAGAAGAAAATATTCCACTGATACAACAGTCTATTGCTCTTTACTACTCTGCACTTTATTTTGAAGTCACTACTTTAGTTCCTGTCAGGATCCTAAAGGAACCGTGACTGCATTTTCCCAGCGACCTGATTGGTCAGTGGGCGGGCTGTTGAAGTGAACCTGCAGCATAGGTTACCATGGTGATCCATCCCAGGTTAAAAGCAAGTCAGCGCTGATCTTAACAATAACTCCCTCCCCTAAGCGGGGCGGTTCAGGCTCTAGGTGTCATGGCCGCCTACCTTCAGGTTGACCTGGAGGACTCTGTCAAACTGGTCCTCCGCCATGTTGAGCAGGAAGTCGTCCTGGGTGATGCCTGCTGCGTTCACACACAGTGAAGGAGGCTGGAAGTAGTGAGTCTGCAGAAGGAGAGGAGGACATTGGCTGTCAACAGCAGAGAAAAGTTGCAACGGTCCCTGCAGCACTCGACCCAGAGAGAGCAGCGCGTTGGTGTTTCTCAGGAGAAGAGTCAGATTCAGACTTTAATGTTCTGTCTCTACCACACGCCTGTATCCTCGTGAGCAGCTTCTTCACGCTCTCCTTTGACGACACGTCCACCACTGCCGCCATGTGACCCTGTCCTCTGAGGTCACCCGGCAGCCTCCCGAGGGTCTCGCTGGCCGATTCCTGGCTGATGTCAGCAACCACCACGGAAGCGCCCTCAGAGGCGAGGCGCTGACACACCGCCCGTCCAATCCCACTGCCTCCACCTGGTGGGGAGAGAGCAGCATGACGTGAGGGGGACACCTGAGCAGGACAGCAGATATCCCTAAATGCAGCTTGTTTCAGGAATATGAGGGCGTTATTGTTTCAGAGGGGAGGCTGTGTGTGCCAGGAGTAACTGTCTGGGTAGATCTGTTCAGGACAAGGTCAATCAAGGTCATTTTTTATCCTTTTGATTAGCCCAGAGGTTCAGGCCGCCATGCGCAGTTACCATACCATTATCATCTCTTTGCTTCAGTTATTTTATTATTATACAGATATACATGTTGTGTATTTGTACTGCATCTGGATTGTTTTGCTGCCTCTCTGTTGTGAGTGAATGGAACTGTGTCCATCATAAGGCTTCACTGTCTGCTGTTGGGAGTTTAAGAGGACAAAATGATGCTCCATTATTGATATTAGAACTAAAATGCATATATTCATCCACGTATGGAGCAGAAGTGCTGTCAGGTTGCTGCTTCACTGAGTTACAAAAGGAATGTCTTTGGGTCCTGGAGTGCTGGGACATTTGAAGATTTGGATTGTGGGACTCATTTCTCACTATTTTTAATTGACAAAATCCAGATTAATCCAGAAAAAAAAGGTAATCTATAAAAATCGCAGCTCCAGTTAATAATAGCCCTTTGGCTCAGTCCTGGTGGCACTACTTTTGTCGTGCGTCTCTCGCCGACCCTGAACTGCGACACGGTTACTCAACAATGGACGTTCACAAACCAGAAGCACTCCGCTAGCGTTAGAGACCGCAGGGGGGAACAGAAACGTACCCGTGACCAGAGCCAACCTTGACATGAGCCTTGTGGCGGCCGCCATGATGGGGTTTGTAGTTTGTAGCGGGCGAGCGGCACCACGGGAGACGCCTCCGTCAGCACCGGGCAGCGGACGTATCGAGGAGAAGTGGATACAGCGTGGGAGGCCACGCCCCACTCATTCCCAAGAAGGTTGCCCTGTGGCACGTGAAACGAAACAAGTTTGAAATGAAGTGTCTAACCGGATGTTCCGGCGGTCTTCCGCATCCATGGGCCCATAGAGCATGCGCACTGGCGTTTTATTTCAACCCGAATTCCAGTTGCGTCGCCTCGTTTTTTAGTGCACGTCACTGTTTAGGCTCTCCTGATTTAAGAAAGGGCTATTAATGCCCTACAATATATATATATATATATATATATATGTATGTATATATATATATGTATGTATATATATATATATATGTATATGTATGTATGTATATATATGTGTATATATATATATGTGTATATATATATGTGTATATATATATACATACACATATATATATACACATACATATATATATACACATATATATGTGTATATATATATATATATATATGTATATATATATACATGCACATATATATATACATATATATACATACATACATACACACATATATATATATATACATACATATATATACATATATATATACATACATATATATATATATATACATATACATACATATATATACATACATATATATATACATACATATATATACATACATATACATACATATATATACACATATATATATATACATACATATATACATACACATACATATATATATACATACATATATATAAATATATATACATATATACATACATATATATGTATATATACATACATATATATATACATACATATATATATATATATATATATATATATATATACATATATATACGAAAGGGCTATTAATGCGTTCGGGCTGTTAAATTATCTAATATATATATATATATATATATATATATATATACACATACATATATATATAAAATATGTTACATTGGTATGTTTACTGGCGCTCACTGAGAATATTAGCATGGAGTAACATTGGGCCAGGGATTGCTTGGCGTTGCCTTGACGGAGTGAATTGAACCAATAACTTTTATAAAATATGTGTGTTTTTCGTCAATGCTGATGCCAGATTAACCTGGTAAAGCCAGTATCAGTGCATCTATAGCTAGAACTGCAAGTGCAGGTTGTAACATTTGTTTGATCTGTCAATTGTATTGTGTTTTTAAAAATACATTAGCTAAATAACAAAAATATTCAGCTGCATGCAGCCTTCGCAGAATACGGCTTGTTTTTATACTGTAAAAATGTATTCAATACGTTTTGTATATTCATGTTACAAGACACAAGTTAAAATCTAAACACAGAAAAGAAAGGCAACAAAGAAGCTGTATCTATATATTTATAAAAAAGTATCATTTATTTATCAAAAATGAAAAATAAAGAAAAATAAAATAAATCACAGTTTTTTATGGATCACTCCGCTGCATAATTGAGGCCATATCGATCTAGCTATGACAACTATATTCCAGGTCTACATTCTATTAAAGTCTGAAAAGACCATTTACCCAAAATGTTATTTCACCTGTGTGGAAAGAAAACAGGTGGAAAAAGACAAATAGGGGGATTAAAAACAACCCCTCAAGAGACCCAGCGGCCAAAGAAACGGAGATCTTTGAGATTGCAACTTTTAACAATTTGACAAAAACTAGAATTTAAAAAAATTAAAATTGAACTACGGTAGGGAAGTAAAAATCCCAACTGTAATGCTAGATGTATCTGAATACCCAATGTCTGGACAGGAGGGAAAAGCTGCGCCAACAAATGATCCTTGCGCGTCAGAATAAAATGTCCTTCAGGGCAACAGACTCAGGTGTTTAGGATCCATAACTGGTCCCGGTATATTTCAAATAAACAAATCTTTGGATTCAAACAGATGCTAGCGTGGAAAGTTCGTAGACTGTGGGGTCCCGGTGAATGAATGCAGTTTTCGTGGTGATGCATTCAAGAATGTCTTCAATCTGAACTGCACCTCTTTTGCTTTGAGCCGTGTCAGAATCACGAGGAAGCATTTTTGTGCGACAGCTACTTGAAGGAGAAGCCTTGATGTCGACGCGTCCCATGCAGAGACCAACACCAACACCGGGGTAGCCCTCCACTGACCACCCTGCTCTCAGCTCCAAGACCATCGGTTCCTCGGGTTTTTCCCAAAGCGCCTCGATACCGGAGTTTCTACTATGCAAACATTACTCGACGAGCAAAAAGTGCATTAGTTTGGGACTATTTTCAGCTGTGGGTGAATACACATTTGGTGCTCTCGTGAATCCAGCTGCAGCAGGACATGCATGTGGGACTGACTAACACCACAGAGCACTGGAACACTTCATTATAATGATGCAACATGTCACCCAGTGCACCAGTAGAGAGAAGATATAGTAACAGTAACTGTGTAGGTCTTTGTTGACAATAAGACATATAGAATATTGCTTCACCTCATCCTTAAAACATTTGTGTATGAGACTTGTCAACATTTACTTGTCATTTAAACCAATAACTACCTGGAAACTATTGCAGACATTGGTCTGATTTTTTTAAAAAGCAACTTACTTTATTACAAATCTAAAAAATAGAAATATATTTGGAGAGGAACAGAAAAACAGAAAATCTTTCAATTGTTCTCTTATCAAACCACAAACCAAACAGCTCACTGGTTCAATGCACATCATAAATAGCAAGTAAAAGAATAATAATTTATACAGCCCACTACCTCCCCTCTCTGCTTTATGAAAGGAAAACAAGATTGAGATATAAAAATGTAAACAAACTGGCAGCTACCGAAGCCTTCGCCAGTTGAGTGTCTGTGAACCCCCCCATCCCGATCCCCATCCCCATCCATCAGGGCCACGCCTCCGGCTGTACGGTTCATATTGTCAGGCACTGGTTTCTTACCTAAATCTCCTCATTTCAATGCTACCAACAGCTGATGCATTATTAGTGTTGCACTGGATGGCAGAAAACACGGTGACCGAGCTTTGGCTGTTTGGACCGCCCAATAGATTCCCATCAGGTCATCTTTACTGCACCCAAAAAGGACAAGGAGACCGGCGAGGTAACCATCAGCCGACGTCTCTCTGCTTTGAGAAGATGGCCGCTGTACTCTCTGGTGCTCACAGCAGAACACGAGGACTCCTTGATTTTCCCAAAAAGAAAACAGAATCATGTCCTGTTCAAACAGCGTTATTTCAAATTTTAGGTTTAAATTCTTTTTATTAAAGTCTTTTACAAAAACACTTGTCTTGGCTTTTGTTTGGTTGTATGTATCAAGTGACATGAGGTACTAAATTCATTGTCGTCTCTGTCTTGCACAGCTACGAATGGCAGTTGTGCATTTTGTAAGCTTGATATTGTCTGTTTGAATCATACTTATGACAAAGGTTTCACAATTTTGGGAGAAAAAAAGCGGTCTTTTTCCTCTTCTTTCAAGCCGGCAGACAAGGACAGTGTTGACAATGCACCCTTTCAGGAGGAACAATGACCTAGAATACAGGTGAGCTGTGGACCAATCTTGCAGCACAGTGAGAGGTCAAAGGTCACTCGGAGTCTGACAGGACGATGACCTCATCTGGGTCACACTGTGTGGCCACGTTGACCTGGAAACAAACACACTACGTGAATACAGTGTGATCGGGGCTAATGGTTTTCTTGTATTTTGTTGAAGGAAATCTAAATTGATCACCCAATTAATAAATAAATTCTTGAATTTGATATTCATGGAAATTCTATTTCTAAAAGATTCTGTAATGGTCATTCTGAAATGCTATTTCATTCTTAATTTGAGTGTTATTGTCATATTTTCTTGTTTGTTTGAAGCATATCCAAACAACGTCTACTCGTAGAAGGAAACACGTTTTAGTGTTGACAGGAACATCAAATCTGTGAGAATGTCAGTTTAAACTGATTGGTTCTTCTTTTCATAATTTTTATGGGGGGATTTGTCTTTTTGGGTATAAAAAATAAATAAATACAATACATAAAACATATAGTGACATTATATGGATTGTTATGGAAAGTCCTAACTTTCCATAACGTGCCCTTATATGTGCCCTTATATGTGCCCTTAATAAAAGATGAGAAACACCTGTATAGCATAATGAAGAACAACTTAATGAAAAAAAGATATAGAAATAAGATTTAGAAATGAGACAAAGTGGTGAACTATAGCTGGACATTCTCAGTTTCTATGAACACCCACCTTGTTTTTCTTGGGGGGCGGCGTCGACTGTGAGCTGCTGACCATTTCATGGGTGGGCGTGTCTGCCTGGGTGGACTCTGCCTGCTGTAGAGAGTTGCAGCTGAAAACGTCCATAACCAGAGGGATATCCACCTCACTGAGGCATGTCGAGTGGGATGGGGGGGACAAAGAATTTTGGAGAGAATATAAGCGGTCAAAGAAAAATCAACTAGAAAAAGAAAACAAAAGGGTTAAATACAGAGCAATATTATTATTAACTAGCATTTTATACGAGCCTTGATCTAGAGTTACGTGCTCTGAAAGTGGCATTATTAAATGCTTCTTGACGATGAATGCCAGACTAACTTTATCTCAACCTCCTCCTCTGAGTGTGTTGTGCAGCACGAGCTGAAACGAGGAGCAAACTAGAACGGAACAAAAAGGTCCAACATGTGGTGGAAATCGAGAAATACAGACAGATGTGTTGTTTCGTTAAATTGCAGAGTGATTTGCTCTGGAAAAAGTAGCTGTCTGGCTAGTCGATGTTCCTTGAGAGATCACACAGGTACTGTTGTTTATTACAAGACCAGCTTGAGTCCCGGACCAGAACCCCATGACAACAATCAGTAATTTCACCTTGCAAAACACGGGGGTTGCTGGTCTACTGCTGCGTTGATTGTTAGTTAGTGTTATTGTGCGACTTTGGTGAATCTGAACTAACACTATGTCACACAACGACACAAAATCAACTCGCAGTAGACCAGAAGCTCCTGTGTCGCCCGGTAAAAGGACTTTGGCTTTGAGGAGAGCATAAATAGCGGCTTCAGAAAGGGCTGTCTGATGGCAAGATAAAGCAGTGAAAATATTCTTAATATAGCGTACACAGGTTGCTGCAGGTCCTTCCCCAAAATGGGAGAACCAACCGCCATCTACTGTAAGTAATACTGTCTATGAATGAGAACTTCATACAAAAAAAACATGTTCTTTTAAGCTCCTCTTTCCTGTTTTTTGTTTTGTCTAAACAATTAAACTGAAAATGTTTCAAACCGATCCACCAAGGCATGTAATGTGTACTTAAATAGATTCATACCTACTCTGAGAAATAACTTTACATTTATTGAATTGCAGTGTTAATAGACACATTCATGTCATGCAGTCCAACTCTATCAGTAACAAAGGCGTACAGTACCTGTCGTGGATGAGTATGTGCTTGTTATTTCGGGAGTTCTCTGATGTCACGTCCTCCCTCTTCCTTTTCTGGTTCCTCGTGGTTCGGAGGCTGGGCGGCGGCGACGTGCCATTCGTAGTCTGTGTGTTGCAATTTTCTACGACGACCGCGGGCAAAGACTCCCCGTTGGCTGTTGCCGGAGAAACGCCTGCAGGGTCCTTTGTGACTTTGCTGGTGCTTACCAGCACGACTGAAACATGATTGGAGGGATCAACGGGCTCCTCTGACCCTGCATGGTTACCATTAGACAACGGCGTCTGGTCATCAGTCTGCATTGGCTCCGATTGGCTGGGGCTCTGTCTAGGGGAGGGGAGGTCAGACAGTGGGGAGATTTGGGGCTTGCTTTCATCAGAGAGAGGACTGAGTCCACTTGCGGGCTCCTCTTCCTCATCTTTCAGGCTTTCTTCTTCCCCTGCAGAAACCCCTCCTGCCAGCTGATCCGTCGGAACCTCTGTGTTGGTACCATCACACGCTGGTTCCGCCTCGTTAGCTTCGGCGTCCTCGTTCTCGTCACAGTCTACAAAAAGGGGGAAATTATTGCAATTAAATCTTTGTCTCTTCCACTAATACGGTCAGAAAGAATTACTCTAAAAACTAAACCAAAATATGTCTAATGTTGTTTAAAAGTAGCAGGAAACTGGATTTACCATTGAAACATTTTAGTGAATATCCCTGCTCTTACCCGGTCCATCTTGCTGGGTGCTGGCCTGGATTTCTTCCTCAATGTCTGGGTCTGATGATGATTCTTCTTCTTCATCATCATCATCATCCTCCACCTCTTCCTCCGTCGCTGCCACTCCGTTCACCTCTTTATGTCCTTCTCCGTTTTCTGTTTTGTGTACCTGAAAATAAGAGGCAATAAGATGTGTGAGGGTCAAATGGGAGGACAGGAAGAAAGTAAAAAAGGAAACCGGAATGAAAACAGAGCCGTCAGAAGCCGGTTATATGCATCAGAATCTATTTCTCTAATGTTGAGTTCTATTTTCATATCATTTTATTTATTATTGTTGTGAATACAGTTGAAAGATCATGAGGATAAAACAGTTCCAGGAACATATTTTCCAAAAGCAGAAGACACCTTTGATGGTTTTCCTCCTTCCTCATACCTCCTTCTCCTTGCTGTCTTTCTCCAGCCGTTTGGCCCTGTCCTGCTCCTCCATATCCTCTTGTTTGATGGCGTAGCTGGTGACGACTTCCTTGAGACGGGACAGAGCCAATTCTCTGTTCGACCGAAGCTTCCGCAGCAGTGAGGGGTCCGCCAGAGCCGGGTCAGGGGCTTTAGAGGGGTGGTGGAGAAAAGAGTGGAACAGCGGGGGAAAAGAAGGGATGGATGAGGCGAGGGCAAGGACAATAAATCTGATGAGTCGGATAAGAGATTTTGCACCAGTGGTCCCTGTAGTAGTCTTCAACCGAGTAAAATGTAAAGACATGGTAGTTTCTTAAGAGACAGCGTGAAGGATTTGGTGGCATCGAGAGGTTTGGCTGCCGACTGAATACCTTTCCAAGACTGCGGTCATGTGAGCCGTCGAGGGAAAAACCATGGTCAAACAAACACCAGTTGCCTCAATACCTTAGCAACACTACTTTAGGAGCAACGGCGGTCAGATGGCAGCACCGCGGTTTAGCACTCTGCGGCTCACGTTACTGCAGTTTATCAAGCGTGTCGGAGAACTAGGGTGGCCTCCAAGTAATGAAAGGCCCTCCCTCGAAGCCAGGGTTTGGTTTGCCCCTACTGAGCTGTAGAAACATGGACGTGCAACACGGTGAACAGAACCCGCTCCCGGTGTAGATATGAAGGGCTCATTCTCAGCTAACAAAATCCCGATTCTTAGGCGATTACACATTAAAGAAAACCCGAAATGCTACTCATTGGCAGGCAAGTCATGTTTTATACACTCAAAACAACCTAAAGTGTCCCAAAGTTTTTCAAGCCAATGACTTGGGAGGAAAGTACATGTTTTAGAAACAAGGGTGGAAAGAATTGCACTTCAAAGAAGACTGGAATAGCTGTAGCACAGAGCTGTGAATGAGAAACTGTAACTTTTATTGTACTTACAATCATCTTTTTTGCATTTACTAACAGACCAAGAGTGTCAACTATAACCACTTCCTGCACAGGACAATGGGTGGTTGTTGAAGTGGGATTGCCCTTAAAGGTTTGTTCAAACCAAACAATAAAAGTTAATTATGATGCATTAGTGTTGATAATCTGCTAATGTTGCACGGTCTACCGATACTAAACATACGTTCAAAACAATACGATTTTGCATATATTTAGTATCGATACTTCATTAAAATAGCGCGCGATCACAGCGCACTCACTGCTCTGCTCCCTGTCACTGACACACAGACAGTGAAGGAAAGCCCACTGACACACCTGTAAGTAGTACTCGGAGTAGCTCTCCTGTAAGTAGTACTCGGAGTAGCTCTCCTGTAAGTAGTACTCGGAGTAGCTCTCCTGTAAGTAGAACTCGGAGTAGCTCTCCTGTAAGTAGTACTCGGAGTAGCTCTCCTGTAAGTAGTACTCGGAGTAGCTCTCCTGTAAGTAGAACTCGGAGTAGCTCTCCTGTAAGTAGAACTCGGAGTAGCTCTCCTGTAAGTAGTACTCGGAGTAACTCTCCTGTAAGTAGAACTCGGAGTAGCTCTCCTGTAAGTAGTACTCGGAGTAGCTCTCCTGTAAGTAGAACTCGGAGTAGCTCTCCTGTAAGTAGAACTCGGAGTAGCTCTCCTGTAAGTAGAACTCGGAGTAGCTCTCCTGTAAGTAGAACTCGGAGTAGCTCTCCTGTAAGTAGAACTCGGAGTAGCTCTCCTGTAAGTAGAACTCGGAGTAGCTCTCCTGTAAGTAGTACTCGGAGTAGCTCTCCTGTAAGTAGAACTCGGAGTAGCTCTCCTGTAAGTAGAACTCGGAGTAGCTCTCCTGTAAGTAGTACTCGGAGTAGCTCTCCTGCTCCGGGTTCAAGTGCGGAGACGAGTGCTACGACCCACAATGGGATTTGCTGCTTTAAGTGATCACTATTTAAGCTATCAGCTATCACTTTTTAAGGTATAGAGTTCATGTATTTGCAGGTCAAGACAAACATCCGCAACAGGCTGCAAGGAGACCATCTTGCAGCCTGTTGCGAATCTCAATAAATGGGCCAGACGTTTCTGACTTCCCAAAACGAGAGGCTCTGGAAATGTTCTTTCAAAAGCCAAGAAAAAATACACTGCAGTGACAAAACGTGCACTTTGTGGTTGTCATTAAAAGAAGTTAACACCGTGTTTCCTTTAAGTGTTTGGGTGGGTGGGTCGGTCGATGACTATTAAACATAAATATACCCGTATCGTATTTGTGGTATTGTATCGAATTCTGGTATTGTATCAGGTATCATATTTATGGCAGGTATTTATAATTTCAGTATCGTGACAACCCTATAACCTGCTGTTCTGTTGCATCAGGACAATGCAATGCATTCCAAGAGTCACGTCTGCCACAGCAACCAGAAGAGAGCCTTACCGTCCTTGTATACTTCGGTGAGGCGCGAGCCAAAGTTGTAGACCAGGTCCTGGTGGCGTCTCTCCTGCATGCTGCTCCCGGTCTCTGTGAAAGCCTCCTGGGCGATCTGGTTCAGCTGTCTTCTGCTCAGGCACAGGTTGTGGCGCTCATTAGCACGCAGCACCTGCTGGAGGATGTCTTGGTAATCCGGAGGGTTCTGATGCGCCTCGGGACTGTTGATGTAACGCTCAATCTGACAGGAGGGAAGGAACGTAGGGCAAGGAATGAAATGGTTTCCCCAACCTAACCAGTCTACGGCCCAGCAACAGACACAAACTTGCGTCTTTATTTGTTCATGTAATTTTGCTTCTATGTGAGCTTTTGACTCATATAACTATTGATATGATAGATATAAAAGTTCAACTCAACTCATTTTGAGGTTCTGCAATGTTTTGTATTGTGCTCTAACCTAAATAAAAAGAGTTATAGCAATCAAATCTGGCTGTAAGCAGTAATAACCCTGTTCATGCAAACAGAGGTCAGCTGTCATGCTTTTAAACAGAAATTGAACATGATAGATGGTAGGCCCAACCTGGTGTCAGTTCTAGAGGGTCAGCGCATAGAAAATAAATACTCCAGAGCTTTAGATATACCTGAGAGGGTCAGAGGTCACTACCAATATCTACTACGGGAGCCAGGATAAAGAAAAAACAACCCAATCACACAAGAGAACACAAAGTTTCGCTCAGTTTGTTACCTTCCAGGACACCTAAACTGAATAAACCAACAAGCAGCTCACCTTCCTGTTGATCTCAGGATAGCGAGTGCTATTGTAGGGGAGCCTCTGCTCAATGACTCGGCCTGTTAGTGTGCTGCAGTTCTTTAGTTCACACAGCTTTTCATAAATCTTCATCATCTGGAAGAAAAGAAGTGGAGGGCAGAAAAAGAGGTGTGACTAGTGGTCACACAACCTGGCATAATGGTACTTTTTTCATTTTTCTTGACAGCTTTCAGCAGTGTTTATAACCAGTGGAGCCCCAGGCCTAATCAAACTGCAGGCCGACCTTGCGTTTTAGCCTGTGTTCCTGGATGTATATAGAGTCCTCAGCTGCCAGGTCGTCTAGATTCAGCTCGGTCTGCTGCAGGCGGTAGATCTCGTCATTGTACACCTTCAGCAGGTTCTCCAGGTACGCTATCTGAGAGAAATGAAGAACAGGCGTGAAGGTTAGATGCGTTTCAGACTGGTTGCTTGCATTTTCTATATCAAGTCGTATGTCGGGGATGAAAGGCAATAGAATAATTGGTTTATGGTTTCTCCGTTACCAAGTAAAAACAAATGACAACTACACCATAATGAGGTACTAATAGCATTAAATGAACCCTGATGAAAATCAGAAAATAAATACCTTCATGTGCCCATTAAAAACAATATACATAAAAACATCTATCACAAACCCATTTACTGCAGTGAACTGAAGGAATGGGAGCAAACTCATACTTACAAACTCTTACCCTAGTTAGATGATTCAACCTATCCTTAATCCTTTTTTTATTACAACTTTATTCACTAACTCAATGTCATTGACTTTATTAACGCTCATTTATCATTGGTACCTTTATGCCCTCCAAAGTGATCTTTTCCTGTTCTACTTATAAATCACTGAACACACGTAACATTTCTAATTATTAGTCTCAACTATTATTAATTAAAAAGGTCAAAACCCCAAGCCGAAGGTGTGCATACCCATACTTCACTATCTGAATAATGTTAGTGTTGTAATGTAAATGTAACTCTAGTTAAGATGTGTACATAGCAGTATATGTGTTACTAGTTAAAAGTTATTTATGATAGAATACAGAAAAGAAATGAAAAATAAATTTCCAGGATGAACATTTCTTTAAAATGACGCAGTTTTTCTAACAATATGTTAACAAACTCATTGCAAAATTTTGACTGATAAAATGGACTAAAACATTTTTAGAGAGGTTTTAGTACAGACAGTTCACTAAAATCTTCAAATGGAGCGTTTATGATTTGTGTGTGATATTGCCATTTTCTCATGTAACACGCTATTTATTTCACTTTTATATCACTAATGGTGTTCAATACATCCACATTTCACCAGTAACATACATTAAATAAACCAAAGTAATGCTCTGTGCCTTCAAATCATCATGAAATACTGGCGCATATTATAAAGCAATCCAAATGAGATTGACAGCACTTTTAGTGCACCCAAAAATCATCAAGTACCACATCTGCTTAGACTCAAACTGACCAAACTTGCGTAAGTCGAAACGCCTCCAGGAGAGTTCACAGGGCTTCACCAGAAGATTAGGGTCACGAAGACACCAAAATGGGTGTGTGGATTTCATTCTTCATCAAAAGGTTAGTCATATTTCTGTTCGGTCTCCGAGAAAAAAAAGTTTGGCTGGATGCAGTGTGGTTGATATTTTGCTCATACTTTGGTGGTTTGATGGTTGTGAGCTTTACAAAGATGTCCTGCTTTCGCGTGAAGCATAAAGATAGCGGGTTCAGAATTTCCATAATTTTGGAGTAGTTTCCAAGTCGTTTCCAAGCCATTCTTAAGTTTATGTTTATCTTTGCTGGCTGAGTTGGGTTTGAAGCATGTCAAAACCCAGACTTTGCTGTTTAATTTGGTATATATTATCATAATATACATTAATGATTCATAAAACACATGAACGACATTTAGGCACCATTTTAGTGACCTGTGGGATAACAAAGCCAACAAACACCACTCATCACATGTGTTCAACACTAACCTGTCTCCTGGATGCCCTCTTTGCCTTTTTCTCTGCTTCCGGTTCCTGCTTATTATCTGCCTCCTGCAGCCCTGAGGTAGAAGGTTGCTTGTCCTCTGCTGCCGTTTTCACATTCATCTTATCTTTACTCTTGTCTTCCCTTTTGGGTAAATCAGAGTTACACTGGAGAACACTTGACGTTATGGTAGAAGAGCCAGGTTCAACCTTGGTGAGAGTCTGCCTCCGCTTCACTGCATGCTGCTTGAGTGCAGTGCAAAGTTCACTGATGTAGACAAAGGCTTTGGAGCGCTTGGCCTGAGTGTGAGTCAAACATCGTCCCACGGTGTTCCTGAACTCCACGGATGAGAGATACTCTGGGGAGGACTTGGCATGCTTGGTATGGAGGAAGTCCAAGACCTCTGGGCAGTCCTGGGTTACAGTTGAGCAGTGCTCCACGAACTAGGAGGAAAGAGAAAAGAAAACATGAATGATGAGGAGGCAAGGTGACAGAGGAGGGACACAGAGATACAAAAAAATGTTGCCCCAGCTGGAGCAAGCTTGACACTTACTTATTAACAGCATCAAAATGTCTGGTTGTTTCATGTTAGAATCAGTATTCCAACATCGGACTTAAGTTCTACAGATCAACAAGTGTTTCAGTTAACAAGTGACCGCGTTAACTTTCGAGACCTTTGGTGTCTAATGCACTTTCATATCTTGACAAGTGATTACATTCCACCATACTGCGTTTGCATAACTGCGTGCGCACACTTGCCATAATGTCATAATCTTTACAAATTGTATAAGGTCACTAAGAACACGTACAACCGCACCTAGTCATTCAGGTTTGTTCCAGTTCACACCCAATTTTAAATGTAATGTGTCAATAGAATTACAACTCTGTGGTATTTAGAATTATTTTCAATAGTTACAATGGACGGTTGCATATCTACAAAGATATCATGAGGTACAGAGATCAATGAAATGAAAAGGGAGATTTTCATATATATTACTTCTCAATTTATACAATATCACCAATTTCACCAATAAGTTAAATAAACACAGCTACTAGTCAAAGGCTAAAACACTTTGGACTGGACATGTATATTTGTTTAGACCTTTACCACTGTTATAGCAGAAAGACAACTATTATTCATACGGTTTGAGGGAACCGTTGTTGTGTCAGTTGTGCCCCTAAACCATATAAGCTCACCTCAGTGAACAACCTCTGGTTCTCAGCCTGCAGAACATGTGTGTCTTTCTTCGCGGAGGCAAAAGGTGACTGGGTGATGTGGGTCGGGGCAGGCTGCTGAGCTCGGAGTGGCAAGAACTTTTTGGCTTGTTGATGAGAGGACGAGGCGGAGGCAGAGCAGGAAGGTTGAGGACTCGCCTCATCATCGTCATCATCATCAAGGACGATGATCTTATCTGCCATCGAAGCGGGAGCCACGGCCATCCAAAACACTGGTCGATTTCTGCTCTCACAAAATGAAAACATGGAGAATGCTGATTAGGGCAACTGAAGGTACAAGACGTCAAATAAGCACAAGGATGTTGAAGATCAATATGAAACGTGCAGTGTTGTGGTGGAACATGAGGAATGTGTTGGGTTTAACAACAGTACTGATGACAAATGACTGATGTATACTTTGTATTAATAATCTAAATAAGCTAGTAACTAAAGCTGTCCAGGAAATGTAGTGGAGTAGTAAAAACAATATTGGCTTCAAAATGTAGTGGCATTATAAAGCAGCATTAAATGGAAACACTCGATACAGTACCAACTGCCAACTTGGCGACTTTCTCATTAAACTGTGAATAGCATTCATGTATTCAGACCATCCGGTATAAACGTGAGAAATATTCTCTAATGCACCATATTGTAAGGTATTCCCATGCATGCTACTGAGAGTCTCTCCATCTGCTCAGAGGTCTGGCTTAGCACCTGTATACGTCACTGTATATACAGAGCTGTGTATACTTGGAGAGTAACTTTAGTGGTCGTTGTGGGGCAAGTACGGAGCTCCTGAAGGGACATAGTATATTTTCTGATATGTGGAATGTGGGGGGGACTTTGGCGTTTGTGAGGTGAAACAAAAGAAATACAACTTTTGTGACTCGCCTCGTCAAAGTATTTTCTTTATTCATACGATGAACCTTCAGGGGCTCCGTACCGCTGTTACATGTAACTAACAGTCCGTGTGATGTTCTCCCCTCCCTTTCCTTACTAGATATGTATACTTCATACAGACACAATGAAACAAACTGAAACACGGGACATACGTTTGTGAATTTAGCTACGACTCTAGAACACTTTACCGCGAGCATTATCGGTGGCTTAAGAAATGAAACTGACAGTCAGACGACAAGTAAGCGTGAAGAGCGACGTGACAGAAGCTTGACGCCACATACAACGGTATGTGGCGTCATACAGCTTCGTTACAGATGGCCAACAGACCGAAAGCTATCAATAAGAAATACCGGTTTAGCCCAAAACACATCACAAACAACTCACTCACACAGACAGACCTTACCTCTTGTTTATAAGCCGTTTGACGTGGCAGCGGAAAAAAGAAGGCTTTGCCTTAATACACCATGTAAATGCTGTGTTCAGTTCGGCTAACGTTGGTTAGCATTAGCTAGCTAGTTAGTTAGCATTGTGACAAGTGGCGTTAAGTGTGCGAAGTAAGAAAAATCGAGCCGGAAGAAGAGCCGGCGTGTTGTTCTTTAGGACACAACCCACCGTCACTAGACAAACAAATCCACGGTACTATTTAAAAACAGATTTATTCATCCCACAGACTTTCGTTCGACCAAAACAATGCTCATCAACTTCGCTCTGCCGTTGACTCGAGATCGCAAGTCTGGTCGAAAGTGTACCCGCTAAAGTCATACCAGCACCAACGCCTCTGATTGGCTCATAGACGGTGTATGGCTAGTAAAGTCGTTCGCCACTGGGTGACATACTCCCGTTGAGTACCATCGCTATATTAGTCCAATCCCAGTGTACCCCCTAAATCCTCAAAACAGTTTCAAATAACAAAACGAAATGTTTGATTAATAAATCTGTGTAAAAAAAAATTATATATATATATATATATATATATATATATATATATATATATATATATAATTTCTGCTTGCATTCCACTGATTTCATGTGTTTTTCTGTTCCATCTTTAATCCTTAATGTTGTTGTGTAAATGTAATTTATTGGGCTGTGCCCTCCTTTGTTTATCTTTTTTTTGTATGTCTTCATGCTTCCATTGGCATGTTTAACGTCACATTGCAATGAATTGTGGGTAATTCTCTTAGCCAAAGTCGGCATCTAATGCTGACTTATGGACAGGGTTCATAAAGGGCTCAAAATGTCTGCCAGAGCCCTCAAACACTCAAGTCCTTGAGGGCTTAGGGCTGTCTTGAGCGCGCCTCAAAGACCGTGGAGATTGGGATTGGGACATATTGATTTAATTTTTTAAAACAAAAGTAGATATCCAGGAAGTGCATTAAAACCAATATAACAGTTGATTAAAACCGAAAGTTGAAGTTATATAAATTATTAACGTTGTATCAAACACAAATTACAATTTTAATGATCTAACTTAAATCAAACAAAAAAATATGGTCAAAATAAAGAAGTTAAGTTAATCTCAGATTTCAAATCTCATAGATTTCAAATGAAAGACATTTGTTTTCCCCAACCTTGACATATTTTCATACTTTAGATGTTTTTAATAATGACTTGATAATGATTGATAAATGATAAATCATTATTGTATGGCGGGTTGTTCATATTAAACAGTTGTTTAATGTATACTTTCATTCGTTTGTTTTATGTCTCTCTATTCTGTCTGTAGAAGATTACATATGTTTAGGTTAAAAACAGCTCTCCAAAACAAAACGTTCCCCGTGTAGTTTTATTCTGAAAAGGACAACGAAAATCACACTTTCTCATTAAAGCTAGCTTGAGTTTCACTTAATTGGATCGTCAATTAACTTTTTCACTTTGTACCTTACCACACTCAAACTATGATCACAAAGGGGTTTTATTTCTAAGTATGCCTCATCCCTGTGGAATAAAAACAAGAGTCTGTTAAATTACTTCCATATTAATTAATCTAAGAAGACACATTTTCCCCATTATGCGATCATTAATAAACACGTGACTATTTCCAGTTTATTTTCTTGATGATCATTTCAAAACAGGAAACTGGAGGCAGCATGTTTTTTTTAAATTTCAAATGCAGACTTTAATTGTAATCCTAAAATTCTAAACACAAATTTAGATTTTCCGTGCGGTAGAACTATGTGCTTTCATTAACCTCTAAATAAGTTTAATAATACATTAATTAGCCAAGGCTGGTGGAGCATCGCTCCTACCGACACGCAATTAGAGCAATACCACACACACACACACACGTAACAAAAACGTCAGAATATATGCATACATTATTTTTTCTACATTTACAAAAACAGCATTCTCTTTGTGGGTTTGGACAGTTTAGTCTAATATTAAGTTTACTGTCCTGGATCAATTACAAAAGGATCATATGGAAGCACTAACATCTTCAAATTGAAGCTGATATATCAACACCATTTTAAAAGTCTTCGAGGTTTCTAAAACTTCTCCAGTGTTCATGACAAGATACAATATGGAAACAGGGGGAGGACAGTATGATATAACAACTATTTTTGCTTTAAAGTGAAAGAAATATCACAAAAAAACATGTTTAGATTGAGCATAAGCCCTCTCTCACTGATACCCCGGCAGAACTGGAAAAATGTGAAAAATACATTTTAAGTTAAGAAAGATTTACCACGATAGCTTTAAACAAAAATACATAACTGTCTGCTTGAACAGGAGGAGAGTCCCTTCTGAAAGCCCATCCTACTAAATATCAAAACAGACAGGTTTGTTGGGTCAGTGCCACGCTTCCACAGCAGTTCACTTCGCTCTTCTTTACTTGTCTTTCTGGAAATGGAAGAAAGTTTTAATTGAAAGGAGACATGCCAAACACCCAGGGGCAGCTCCAGGGTTATAATAAAGTACAAGTGGACAAGTGGCTCACAATCATTTCTATTTTCTGGATCACATCAGCTCTTACAACCTGCCTTTCTAGCAGGTACACACAGGAGACTGCCATCATTTCTAACGGTGTTGGTATATTGGACTTTAGTTTATAAACCAGGGACATTTCATCCTTCTGGTTTACAAAGACTTTTGGACTTCCTACTGGCTTTCTACATGTTAATATCTGTAGTTTGTTGCCAAAACATGACTATTTAAAAAATTGTACATTTTGTGAACATTACCTTGTCTTGTTGAACAGCCTCATCTGAGCCTGCGTGCAGTGAAAAGATAAAAAGTCAAATTTAGAAATGGAACTTTTTAAATTCAAATGGTGAGACAGCATCAATCTGTCTTGCCGTTTTAAATAATTAAACAGGTGCAGACAATTATTACAGTCAGTATAGCCTTCTTTCTGGATTATTTGTTACCTGAGCTGGTGAAGGTCCAAGAGACGAACTTGATAAGACCGTAGAGCACCAGCGCTACCCCCACCATCGCCATCGAGTCCTCAATGGAGGGGGAGCTGAACCCTGAAAGTAATTCATTTTAAGAGTTACTTAATCCACCAGCACCATCACATAAAGCAGATGTGTCAAAATAATCTAATCTTCATTGAAAATATCTTAAAGAGGATGAGCTTTTCCATTCATGAGTGTGTTCTACTTCTCCGGCCTCTGTTGATAATGATAGATCTTGTTTTTCAACGTTTCACACTATGGCCAGATCGCACATAATGCACCTTGTAAAAAGGACAACGGCATCACATGACTGCGGTGCTTCCTATAAAACCAGGAAAACACAACATATAGTATATTATAATAACCTAAAATCCCAAATAATATCTGGACAGTTTTACATTGATGCACCTGCCTCTAATTCATCCATTACTGCCGATGAGCAATCTCCACCTGTCCTCTACTTAGTTCAAGTTCTTCATCATTACCAATGACATTGAGGGTCACGCTGGCTTGTCGCGGGTCTCCAAGGTGGACAGCCACACAGGTGACCTCCCCTCCTCGGCCCAGGTCCAGCTTCGTTGTGTCGAGCTCCAGCCTGGTGCTCTGGCTATAGGTCCCATCCCAGGCCTGCCTGTGGCCCGTCACGCTGCCTGACCCCAGAGGTCTGGACTTCCCATCGGTGCCTTTAAACTCCCAGCTCAGTTCCATGGAGAGGGGGACAAAGCCGGACGCCTCACACTGGATGGTCAAAGTCTGGCCGGAAACAGTGAGGGGCAGAGGGGACGGGTGGATGGAGAGGGATGGAGGTTCTGGGGAGAAGGGGGAGGAAAAAAGGGAAGAGAGGAAGAGAACTTTAACGACAATCTGGTTAAATGGAATCTAGGTTCTTCTGGAGTTTATGTGCCCTTAATTTCCAGACAGAATAATCTGATCATTTTCAGTGTTGTATGACAGCAGATACTAAACAATAACAGCTTCCCCTTTCCCTCACCGACAACCTCAAGCTCCATCGCCACCTGGGCCACAAGGTAGGGCAGATACACCGTGCAAATGTACATCCCAGAGTGATGCACTTTAGCCTCCGGCAGGATCAGGGACGCATTCCCTTTCTGGTGCAAACCGTCGAAGTCCAGTGTGGCCCCTTCCTCTTGTGCTTTGGCCAAGCGGTCCGCTTTGCCGTCGTAGGCCAGAACCAAGCGTCCATCACCTCGGAACTGGTAGCGCCACTCTACGGCAAAACCAGACCCGGACAGAGGCGAGGAGGGGTCGACCCAGAAGCCGCAATCCAGCAACACTGGTTTCCCGAGTCTGGACTGCACGAAGACGGTTTTACTGGTCACGCTCAGGACCACTGAGGAGACAGAGAGTCAAATCAATTATATTTTGGTGTATTGCATTTCAACCATGTTCTCAACCAGGCTCTCGGTAACAGATCATCATTACCATCATGCTCTTTGGTTGCTGTGGGAGCACGCGTGACAGTGGAAATGGCCAGCTGTCTGTTGAGGCCCTGAAGGGAAGTGGAAAACCAATCAGCCTGCAGGTAAATGGGGCTGGAGGCGGAGTCTGTGAGGGGAGCGACCCATTTGAGGGTGGAAGGCTGCGGCAGGAAGGGGATCATCTCACATCGGGGCTTCTCCACTGAGCCTCTGGGGGGATTGAGAGAGCGGTGGCAGAGAGTGGCAGCTGGGTCTGAGGAGACAGGAGTCAGACGGGTCACATGTGGATCACACATGCAGAGAGATACATACAAGGTCTGATTAAAAAGGTTTTCATTATAATTTGTTTCACCCTTTTCTTGATAACTTCTGAATCAATTACGGAATACCTGGCTGAGAAATTAAAGTTTTAAGCTTGAAAAAAAAGAAAGATTATGAAATTAAGCAACACTAAACCCATATATCTGTATTATTGATGTAATACAAAACAAGAAAGATATGTTTAATTCCATAAAAAAGAAAAAGAAAAGTATAGGATGCAGAGAATACATAGCTAGGGAATTAGGGGATTGCTGCATTTGTGTCAAGTATCTATTTGATGCTCTCCATTTACATTGAAGTTACACAAAATAGTACACACACACATACACACACACACACACACACAAACATACACACATACACACACACACACACACACACACAAACATACACACATACACACACACACATACACACACACACACACATACACACACACACGCTGAATTACACCCAGTGTATATAGAATGCAAAATACACACTCCCTCTCTACGTGCCGGTTTGAACTGACCGGTGATAAAGTAGACCCTGTCGGGGGGGATGTCGGAGGGAGCCGGCTGGGTCTCTGCAGTGTGGCTGTCTGTTCTGATGTGAAGCAGGGATGTCTCCTGATTTGCAGATAAACCTCCTCGACCCGTCTTCTCCTGCACAAACCAGCACTCTAACACCGGACAGCTGCTGCTGCACGCTTTGGAAAACAGATTTAACAAGAAATGAACAATAAAATTAAAAAAAACACTGTGGAACTGTAATATAATAGTCAGATTACACTATATTCTGATAATATAATCCAGAGCATGTTATATTATTCAGTGGCACCGATCCAACTCTTAATATTGACCAATAAACCATTGTGTCTCTAGTATCCTTCCATAACCTTTTATAGAATTGATCTACCATTTATGTAAAATAAGGCATGTTGCAGTAGTTGATGTCACAGGGATACAAACTACAGAGGCAATGACATGCATTAGGGCACTGCATTAATCAAACCCGAACAGACAAAACATTAAAGCAAAGGTAGGACGAGGGAGCCAGAAACGCTGGAGTTGACTGCTTCTCCTACAGAGTTCTGTAGAAAGCTCAGTGTTGTGTTCTTCAGTTGTCTCAGTGGATTAAGTGACTGAGACCTCGAGTTGTTTCCTCTCTTGATGCTGGGCGTTAACAGTGTCGGCCGCCAGAGGGCGCTGCTGCGCTGAACGCTTCGCACCAAGGTCCCCTCTGAAATGTACCCTCATTGAACCTCTGTTCAAGTGTAAAGTACGCGATGGACAGGACACGTGACACCTTATATTACCTGGATGGATGTCAAGCTTAATTCATTCGGCATATGAAGATTCCGACGAACAAGCACATGTAACTATCCTTTAATAGTTTGAAAGTGAAAGTGAGAGTCGTTTTGCACACTTCTCTATTGTCAAGTTATGCTTATAGACATATGTGTTGCTCTAGGTATTGACTTTCTCTCATATTAGTATGCATAAAGGCACATCATATCTGCCATTAACGATATGAGTTCATACAAGAAGGCTGTATTTCGTGTGTACCGTATACCGACAGACATTTTGTATTTATGCTTGAATAAAACACGACAGATAGCCTAGCTCAGCCTACCTTTGATGAAGCAGGTCGCTGCCACCAGGCACAGCTTGCAGATGGTGGAGAAGTTCGTCATGGCCGTGTCTGGTCTCTGCTGTCTGACTGTGCTGCTGTCCACACACAGAGTAGCTGCTGGGCTTCCCCTTCAACTCCGGCTTCTTTTAGTTTCACTTTCACTGTGAACACATCAGCTCACCCTTTCAAAATAAATCTGCCATAATCCACAACTGGCGACATCGTAGGTTAAGTTATAACTGAAAATAAAATTAACTGAAAACTTAAAGACAAGGTTTTGATAAGAACTTAATAATGACAATAATTAAATAGTTCGAACTTTGTAATGTGAAGTTCTTCAGCTCGGCCGCTAGATGGCGCCCTGAGCCACACAATAATGCATCTTTTATTTTCCAGTTGTGTAAATAGTTTGCTTGCCTTTTTTTCTGTGTCTTGTTGTGATTCCATCCCCGTACCCATCTGTGACTGGAGCTCCACACATGAATATTGTTGCTGTGCTTTGACTACCCTTTGTCCTGTAAGCTGTGTGATCTTCACTTTATTGATTTCAAGGATCATAATGAGAGACCATTTTTAAATTCTGTTTCTTGTCAACACATTCTTCATGTAGTGATTCTAGTAGCTACCATGAATTTAATATTTAGTATTCTCCATTGTCTCAGAGACTAAATAGACGTGTCTCTGACCTGTAAAATACAACTAAAACAAAGGGAGAGATTGATATAAATGTAACTACTCCCAAGCATGTTGTTAAATTACTGTTTTTGCATTTGATTATTCTTTATTCGAGTGTAAATGTTGTACATGCATTTATATAAATGTAAAAATATATATAAGCACATTTCTATAATATTATAAAATAAATCCATTAAATTATATTTATTATAAACCACATTACTGTTATCAAAGATCAAAGACACGTTATTAAATTAACTTTGTTCAAAGCTTTTTTGTCACATTTGAGAAGGACATAACTCTGGTCCAACAAATAGTGAGCTGCTCAGAACATGTGTGACAGATGTGGTCTGGGGCAGTGGTTCTCAGCGTTATCTTTGACCGAGACTTGTCCTTTAACTCCCACGTTAAGCAAATCTCAAGGATTGCATTTTTTCATCTACGTAACATTTCAAAAATCAGGCACATCTTGTCTCAAAAAGATGCAGAAAAGCTGGTTCACGCGTTTGTTACTTCCAGACTAGATTACTGCAACTCCTTATTATCAGGCTGCTCTAATAAGTCTCTTAAATCCCTCCAGTTGATCCAGAATGCTGCAGCTCGTGTACTCACAAAAACTAAGAAAATAGATCACATGACTCCTGTATTAGCTGCTCTGCACTGGCTCCCTGTAAAATCAAGAATCACATTTAAAATTCTTCTCCTCACCTACAAAGCCTTGATTGGTGATGCACCATCATATCTTAAGGAGCTTGTAGTACCATATTGCCCCACTAGAGAGCTGCGCTCACTAAATGTGGGGCTACTTGTGGTTCCTAGAGTCCTAAAAAGTAGGATGGGAGCCAGAGCCTTCAGTTATCAAGCTCCTCTTTTATGGAACCAGCTTCCACTTTCAGTCCAGGAGGCAGACACAGTCACCTCATTTAAGAATAGACTTAAGACTTTCCTCTTTAATAGTGCTTATAGTTAGGGCTGAATCAGGTTTGCCCTGGTCCAGCCCCTTGATATGCTGCTATAGGCTTATAGGCTGCTGGGGGATGTTTTAGGATACACTGAGCACCTATCTCCTCTTCTCTCTCTCCTTATGGATGAATTTACATCTCTCCATTGCACCTTATTAACTCTGCTTCCCAAAATAAAAGCACAGGATTTTTTCTAACATTCTTTTAAGAAAAGGTTATCATATGTTTTTCAAGCCGTCACGGGCCACAAAAAAGGACGTGGCGGCCCGCGGGCCTTGTGTTTGACCAGGGGCGTCGTTAGGCCTATTTTAGGGGGGATTTAGCCCTCTCCCCCAACAAAAAAAATGTTCTTCAGCCCCCCCAAATAATTGGCATTATTGGCTTTAAAAGTTTTTATTTTAATTTTTGATTAAATTGTTGTTTCTGATATGGACTCTAACATGCTACATATGTGTGTGCGTTATGTTTTCTCCCCCTTCAAATTACAATCCAATAGCCCATCATCATACTTAACGCTATAATCCCCTGGCACTAGGACCTCCAGGTAGTTACAGAATGTGTCTGTTGGTAGTTGTTAACGAGTGTTACCTGCTTACATTCAGGTTCACCTGTAAGTCCAGGTAGTTACAGAATGTGTCTGTCTGTAGTTGTTAACAAGTGTTACCTGGTTACATTCAGGTTTACCTGTAAGTCCAGGTAGTTACAGAATGTGTCTGTCTGTAGTTGTTAACAAGTGTTACCTGGTTACATTCAGGTTTACCTGTAAGTCCAGGTAGATACAGAATGTGTATGTCTGTAGTTAACGAGTGTTACCTGGTTACATTCAGGTTTACCTGTAAGTCCAGGTAGATACAGAATGTGTCTGTCTGTAGTTAACGAGTGTTACCTGCTTACATTCAGGTTTACTTGAGGCAAATGAAAGAGAAGTTAGAAACTGTCTCCAGTGAGTGAGAGTATGAACGAGCCAATTCGAAATACAAGAAATAACTATCGACATCTCTCTATTCTTTGCGTTAATATAGATTATTATAATATTTTTTTCCATTGAATGATATATTTGACACTGAACTAGTTCATCTTTATCTCAGTGATAGTGTCCAAATGAGCATAAAATATCACTAAGACCCTGAAATTCTTGTGTTATCATATACTGAATGAAGCAAAACTACAAAGCAAAATCACTCTTCTGATTGAACCGATCTATGAACTGTCAGAAACAATGGATATCAGGGGCCCCAAGAAAGATTTACACACATTCACAAGGATGACACTCCCCTTGGGGCTTAGACCCCCTTTCTTGGAATCCTACAAACGCCCCTGTGTTTGACACCTGTGGTATATAGCATTAATACTATGCATCATTAATATAGCTGAGATACTTTGTTTGGCCTTTGGTCTTAAATGTATTTTTAAATAAATATATAAATGTATTTAAATTACTGCTAGCATTATGTGACCTTTAAAGTTGAACTCAAGTGAAAGAAAACAAACATAATCAAAGACTGTTTAAGATGAAGATAATTGAGCTTTTATTTAAGGGATTATTTAAACTAATTATTTGTCTGGTGAACACAAACTACACATAACCTTGTGATAATCAACAAACACAGTACCTGCACTACATAATATAGAGAATAAAAATACCCAACAAAGATCCTTACAGTTTGATGACTGCACATTTTAGGTTTATGTGTCAGGAGAGAAATGGTTCTAAAGCATTTCGTGCTCTGACGTTTCATGGAGACAAACTCAGAAACGGACGACACACTTGAATTTCATCTTGGAATAGTTGTCATAAAAAAAAGGCTTTGGAAAGAAATTTGGTGGTATTTCCAGTTGTGAACATTCAGAACATTCCCTTCCTGTAGCGGTGGATCAGCTCTGACACGTCTTCCTTACACACCTTTATCCAGCCATCCTCCTGCATGTGGTACACTAGACAAACACACACACAAAACACACACGTATTACCACGGATGTACACACAAAGGACGATTTCAGTGCTCACTGACCACGGCTTTATACAGTTCATGGCTCTATCGCATTCAGTCATTTTTTGTATGCATCTATATGAAAAGTATCAGAAGAGACAGACAGGGGAGGAGAGGAGAAAGGGGGCGGGGTTTGAGTTTATAGGTCGACTCAGTGCTTCGACATGTTGTCGCTTTTTGTTTGGTTGCGTTCATTTATTCCTTTTCTTGTGAAGCCTGTGCAGAAGAACGCTTGTAACAGAGTTGATGTGTGTGTGTTTTGGGGTTGCGGGAGAGCCCTTGTTTGTGTGTTCTTGTTGATGTTATTATCTCGGGTCTTGTGCCCCTTGGGTTATTTTATCATCTGTACTGTTGTTCATGTATTTATTTTTTGCCTGAATGTGCATTGATCTCCATGTATTTTGTGCAAAAATACATGTAGGTTTATTGGTCATAAACTGAAGGACTAACTTAATGTTGACCGTATGTTGATATTACATGAAAGGTCAGAGGATCACTAACGGGATTACAATTCAAGCAAAGCTGGGGAGCGTTCTCAGAGTCTACTCACTGTTGACCACCCCTCCAGAGTAGGCGTCCCTGTGTGTCGCGTGAGCGATGCCCCGGCGGCCCAGCTCATACGCCTCCTCCACCGACATGTCATCCCTGTAGCCGCTGTCCACCACACCGTAGGCGAAGCTGCTTCCACAGCCGGTGGAAAACATGGGGCCGGACAGACGCGTCCCTTGGTCGTCCACGTAGTACAGACCAGGGCCCTGGAGGGCACACATGTTATGTACAGGCTCAAAACAACAAGCTATGTTGAGAATGCAACCGTACACTACGTCCCACAACGAGGCAGGACAATAATAAAATAACAGGCACTTTGGGAAATATTTTCAAATCTCGTTTCCAATGAGCTGCTCCATCAATGAGGGTGTACCTGACTCTTTAAGAAATGATTGGCAACTTTAATGCATGTGTTTTGAGATACAGGCCAGCTGGTGGTTTCAGAGCCATGTGGTTAAAAATGTCATGTGTGATATGCAGGCATTATTTAAATATTTTGTGGTTTTAACGTTTTTCTGACCTCCGCCAAAGAGATTATGGTTGTTTATTGTTAAATCTACTGGTCCTATTTTCATGCCACTTGGTGTAAGGGCGTAGCATGGGTCAACAAGGAATCCAATGCTTTCTGGAGCGGATCTGAATCACTGGGCGGATACATTAACTATTTTTCCCTTTCGTTAACATTGGGAGGGGGGGGCATGACCATGGCGGAGGGGGGGTATGACCTTGGCGGAGGTCTGCGCTCTCCGAGGGCCCCTTCCAGTTACCAGAGGTTACATCTGGTGATCCCTGCAAACGTTTTTCACAGTCTCATCCACACAAACCCACAGCTCACCTCGTTGTCCCATCCGCAGATCATGCTTCCCATAGAGAGGCCCATGCCTCTGTAACCCAGCATCATGTTGCACAGCAGCTTGGAGGCAGCAGCCACAGAGATCCTCTGCCTGTTCCTCAGCCTGTACAGCCTTGATGGACGAAATGATCAAACAAATCATGTCAAGACTGCAAGGAAATGCTGCTGATATTCCTCCTGAGTTTATAGGAATACTGACTTTGTAATACTTGTATTTGACTGTGAAAGTGTTTTATGCATGCTTTCATTTAAAAACTAGAATCAGCCCCTCACTGCGTCAACCCGTCATGTTGAAGTTTACATCCATGTCTGTCCAAAATATCACCACTGCATCATTTTATCCTATTAAACATTTGGTGGAGTCTTCATAATTAGCTAAATAATTCTTAGTTATGGTGAAAAAAAAAATGTTGTGAGGTCACAGTGACCTTTGACCACCAAAATCGAATCAGTTTCTCACAAAGATATTTGTGATAAAAATGACTGTAAAGATGAATTCATGTGATTGTGAAATGTAGTTCTTCATTTCAGTTGGACTCAGATGTCCTATGTGGGATTCAAACCCAGGACCCAGGCTTGGGAGTTCCAGTCCTAACCACCGAACCTCTTTGCTCCACTCAAACGGGGACAGCTCAATCAGATCGGAGCTTTCTCCTGTTCCTGTCCTTGACCAGATACTTTACTTGACTGTGCATGCAACTTCCTAACACATTTGACATATCAATACAAGCAGTGTCATACACAGGTGCACAGAACATGAAATGACAAACGGGACTGACAGATCAATATTCAAAACGCTGCATGACTGACCTGCACTCCTTGGCCAGGAGTCTCTCCCAGTACTGGCAGTCAGCGGCGCTGCCCGACATGGTGCCCAGCAGGTAGGGGTTGATCTCTATGACCTTGTTGACGTCGTTGGACGCTGCAGAGCCGTCACACAGGTTAAAGCATGAACTAGCCCAGTGTAGCAGCACATTGGTTACATTGGTTACACATGGTTACTGCATGTTACATTTCAAAGCTCCACACCTCTTTGAGACCTTTGTTCCTTGAGTTGATGAGACTCTTTTTGATATGATGCATGTTGGTGGCGGCTGGGCAATATGACTGACAGCTCCCTCTATAACTCCTTCCTTTCCTTTACAGAAGCTAACACACCACATCACATTCTGTGCAGTCCCACCTTTTCTATCCTTTCCCAAGGCTGCATAAGAAGTAATAACATGCCCACCCAGGTCTTGCCTATTTACCTAAGTAACGGCCTGCTGAGGCTCTGGAGTCCACAGCCACGATGACTCCATGTTTGAACTTGAAGGCCAGGGTGGTCGTACCGTGGTTCAGGTCGATACACACACCACCTTCACGGTTGCAGGATTTGAGAAACCCTGAGGGCTAGAATGAAACCAAAGAAGATCTCAGTGATGAGCATGATGTGTAATGGCACTGTGTGTGTGTGTGTGTGTGTGTGTGTGTGTGTGTGTGTGTGTGTGTGCGTGCTTGCGATAGAATGCGTGATATTACATTTCATGAGACGCAAACAACCGTGCGCCAAACACTGAAACCCACAGACGCGTAAAACAAGTTGAACCACAGCACCGGGTAAGATGCAGAGTATTTATTTTGAAATGATACTCACGTCTACACCCAGAGGTACAGCAAACTCCTGAGTATTGGTCCCGAAACTGTAGTGGTTGGTTCGGTCAACGAGGTGCGTCTGTCCCGCTGGAAGAATCTGTCCACGGAGTTCAGCGTAAGGCGTAAAACCACATACTTGTAAAAGAGCCATGATGTATGAAACTATTTTCTAATTATATTCTACTACAGTTTAGGTGCTACGTTTTCAAAAGTGACGGAGGCGACTGAAGAAGCGTCACGGATAGTTTCCTACACGGGACGAAGAATCCGAAAGTGAAAGGTTCCCAAGCTATTTCATTGTTGTCCGGTCCGGCACGCAAACATGTCAGCTACACGACATCGACCAGTAACTGTGTATGAATACATTTTTCTTATAACTTAAACGGATAATGTATATAAACAGAAATAAAAACAAGACTCTGTGACATTCATCTTACTGTAAATTAAAAAAGATAACTCATCGACCAATAGGAGAGCACTGTGTGTGGCTCGTCATCAGTGTCTACGCAGAAAAGCAGCGTTCAGGTTTGGGGAAGCCAGCAGAGGTCAATACCATTATTAATGCGTGTTTGCTTTTTCATATTTATAAAAATACACTGTATCTACTTAATGACCTGTCAATGACGTGTTATGACACCTACATTACATATATGCCCTTCTTTTTTATTGGCTCTTCATCAGAAGTACAGCGCTGCTGTTTGGGGCTTGATATATTATATTAGTAATACATTCAGTAAATAATGACAAAACATGAAAAGAAACAGCAACAGGAGTCAAATAGAATTTCATTCAAAGATCTTTTTAATTATTATTCCACATGTTACAGTCATACTACAAATATAGTATTCCTGCCACATCACAGTAAAGCTTAGGAAACGTGATGCCAATGTTCATCAAATGTCTGAGATTTGTTCACTGCTTGCATTTAAAAATGAGTGTATGACAATGCCATGAAATCAAAGACTTTCCACTTGGGTGCTAACTGTGGTGTGTATACGGTGTGACGTGTATCGTGGCTCAGGCTGTGTCCAGAGGCTGCACGGCCTCCTCTACCACCTCCAGCTTTAAGGGGACTACTTTCTCTGTCAGAACCGGGGTTGTGCCTGGACCATATTTGTATTTTGTTTTCCTATAGGAGAGAGGAAGAGATGGATGGACTGAATGTAATAATTAAAAAGCTTCCTGGTTAGATGTAAGTCACAAACAAACACACGCAAAAGAGTTAATGCGCAATCCCATAAAATGTTCGGCACTCTTTGAGAAGGAAATCTGATTTGCAGACATTGTTCAACATAATCTCCTCTTTTAAAGGAGGGGTTAGAGGTATTTGTTGGAAGTAATGGAACGTAATATTCATAGCTATGTGTTCATTAGTGTATAATCACTAGAAATTATCATTGTGTTTGGTTATCTTCGAATGAGCCCTTCATGTCTACATAGGGAGCGGATCCTCTTCTCGGAGTCCGCCATGTTGCACGACCAGAAGCCCAGAACGAACAAACTGAATACTGGCTCTAGAGAGAGCCTTCATGTGTTCATTACCATAGTTTTCTGATACACTTGGAAAGGGAGGGGAAGATATCTGCAACCTCACCACCAGACGACTAAATCCTGCTAAATCCTGCCTTAAGAATCCGTCCAGAGAGCAGATCTCGATTAAAGTCCCACTCCTACCTTTTGTCTTGGTACTCGGACACCTGGTACGGTCTGATGTAGTCCACTCCTTGTCTGGTGATGACACAGATGTCGATGTTGTTGCCTGAGCCGAGGTCACTCATGATGCCCGTGTGGATGGCAACACATACCAGCTCCTTCGCTTTGTCCAGCTGAGAGAGTTACGAGATTGGTATTCCCAAAATACTGACACATTCTTCCATTTTGTTCTATTTGGTAATATAATAGCGACTGGAATGAATGTTTTTGAACATTGTTTAGCCTATACGGTCCACCACACAGCAATTATTCAATTAAAGATGCCCAACTATACGTGAAATTATCTAAATGATCAAGACTATCATGTATATATATATATATATACATATATACTTTATGTAACAACATGCAGGTGGCGTACCTCCAGGTCAGGTTTATACCCGTCCTCTAGAACCCCGAGAGCCGCCAGATGCCCAGATCCTGCGTGATTAAACAGATTGAATGTAGCCTGAGAGGGAATCAAATGCATAACTGCAGCAAATTCAAATGTTATTTATAATGGTGAATGATATAAAATGGTATAATATCTGATACTCAAATATAAAATAGAACAGGTTTTGCGAACATAGAAAAGAGCATCGCAAAAGAATCCGTGGGCAAAGAATCTCAGAAGAAGGTGTTACAATGCTTATAAAATGTTGTTCTATCGCGTACATACCCATTGATAGATAAGGCATCTTATCTACGCTGCCATACGGCCCCACTGTGTACAGGTGGTTCCCAGTGCAATCGACTCCTCCCAGTATAAGACTGGCACCAATTTGGCCGTGATACCTGAGGGCCACACAGATCAGAACAGGGGAATTATTTAAGGAACTGTGAGTTCAACTCCTTCACACACCTAGATACAAGCTTATGTGTGTACAAACCTGTACAACATATCCTGTAGTATGTTGACGGCCATGATGACACGAGGGTTCCTCCCGCTGTTCAGAGAGAAGATGGTGAGGTTGGAGGAGAGGAGATCCGTGGTCTTCTCTGTATCTGCTGCTGTACCTGCTCCACAACAACTACGGAGAGAGGAAAGAGAGGCATTGGCAAAGAAGAGATGAGGGAAAAGAAGAAGAAGAAGAAAAAAGCTCCCAGGAATTGGGAAGGGAGGGAAAGATTAAAGAGAAGAGAAAGAGGGACAGCTTCTTTTCAGCAACTGTTTGGCTTCAACAGTCACAGAAATCTATCGTACGAAAACAAATCTTTCCTCAGAATGCAATGCAACCACGACACACATTTGGGCAATCTGTCATTACTGTATTTACAGGTCTCTCTGCAGCAGATTATGACCATTAAGTCACCACAGTGTTTACTCTCCAGCCATAACTACTCTAATGTGGAAAACACTCATAGTAATAGTAATAGTAAGGGCACTGTAGGGAATTCTGGGATATGTAGGAAACTAGTAAAGGTTTATGGGACAATGTCCACAAAAAAGGAACACCCATAATAGCCTGATAACAGTTACAGTATTTTGAAGGTACGGTTAAGGCTTCAGTGTAGAGGAAACTTACTACATATTTGGAGCAATGTAATGGATCTTGGCGCACATCTTGTCGGCCACCACTTCACTGGATGTGGCTCTGGTGTCTGCTCCCAGAACCACGCCATCCTGCACCAACACAGACGGATGGGGAGCTTTATTACTCAAATCATCATTCAACTATACCCTTGGTTTACACTTGAGCAAGGCATTCAAACAATAGTCTATAATGTAGGGCTTATGGACTATATGTTCTGATACATTCATATCTTTACACAGATTTACACAGCTTTATATACTCGCCTTGAACACCACTCCTGCTATGGTGGTGCCTGTTTTCAGAGGTGTAGGTGTCCGTCCATCAAAAAGACCCTCTAACGCAGCATTCCTAGAGAGCGGAAGAAGAAGGGGGGAGGGGGGTCAACTTATGAATACATGTATTCTATACAATAACCGTGAACACATCATCACTATGTCGTTTCATGGATCAAAGTGATAAACAAGCAGAGACAAGTTACTTTCACTTTTGATCGCGGAGAAAGCTCAGTGTAAGCAACAGTTTAATGCATTAGTTTTCTTCTTCTCTAAATCGATGCTGCTGAGCAGACAGAAGCAGAAGCTCATACCTGGCTGCGTTGTCGAAATTAAACCCCGCTGCGGGAGTTTGGAGGACATTGGATAGCGCCATATGGAGACTGGACTGCGGCTTCTGTGCGCGTCCCGATGCGCCTGAGGTCGCTGTTCTGTGCGTCGCCTCCTTCTTCTCTTTCGATTTTGCTGTGAAAATGGAGAAACGCAGCGCGGACTCACGCGTCAAAGGAGTCAGCACAGGGGTGAGTCAATCCGGACCGGTTCACGAGGGCCTTTGCCTAAACGACGCGTAAAGTGATCGATAAGCGATTCCGCGGATGAACAGGTGGTCACCTGAATAGTGACCCAACACAAAGTGAAACCGCATCGACATCTCGCGTATTCTAATATCAGAGTTGTGTGCACGTTAGCTCTGGATGAGTTACGTCTTTACATTTCTATATGTTCAGTCTAAAAACTCTAAATCCCGAGATTCAGAACTTTGCTCAGAGGGGCTGAAATGGACACGAAGCCATGATAAATGTCATGATGCTGTATTTCCACGTGTTACATTGATCCCCTGTCATGTTTAATGTAAATACTCCTTCATTGCTGGCGGATGAGAACGCTCTCCTTCCACACTCTCCTCCTCTCCCCCCAGACCACCATCCTGGCTGCCACTTTTGATGGAGGGGTCGTGATTGGGTCAGATTCCAGGGCTTCCATTGGAGGGTGAGGATGTTGGGACAATACACTGAATATGCCTACATTGTTAAACATATTTGTACAAAAATTGGCATAAAGTTAAATTTAGAGTCATGGATGAACGGATTATAATTTGGTGGTCAAAGGTCAGTGTGACTGTGGTCTGAACCGCTCGCCGGACGTCCTATTTACTTCATTTCGTTGTCCTTGTCTCTCTCTTCAGAGATTTTGTATCATCTAAAACCATCAACAAGGTGATTCAGGTTCATGACAAGATCTACTGCTGCATGGCTGGCTCACTCGCAGATGCTCAGGCCGTCACCAAGGCTGCCAAGTTCCACCTGTCCTTCCACAGGTGCCCACACACCCTTCATATGAATACAACAGCACATGTTATGCCAGTATGATACATTCAAATCATATTAATCCCGCTGGTCATTTGGGTTATTTTTATTACTCCATGCCGAAGACATCATTATCATTATCATTATGCATCGTCAGGCAAACTAACACGATACATGTGTGTGCGCCGACTCCCACACACACACATGCAGTAAACACACTTGTAACACTGGTTCTTACCGACACAACATCTTTTAAAATGCAAGATAATAGAATCAAAGTCTCTTTTACACACACTAACATGTGAACCTCCCTGATCTTTCTTGACCCCTGCCCCCCCCCTCTCCATCCACAGTGTGCAGATGGGGACCCCTCCACTGGTGATAGCAGCAGCGTCGGTGCTGCAAGAATTGTGCTACAAAAACAAAGACGAGCTGCAGGCCGGCTTCATCACAGCCGGCTGGGACAGGAAGAAAGGACCACAGGTAGGAGGTGGTGGGGATGGCAGTCACATCAGGGAAGCAGCACCATATGTAGCTGCATTACTGGTATCCCCGTCCCTCTCCAGGTGTACGTGGTGTCTCTAGGTGGGATGTTAATCGGTCAGCCGGTGACCATCGGTGGCTCAGGCAGCACCTACATCTACGGCTACGTTGACGCCAAATACAAACCCAACATGAGCAGAGAGGAATGCCTCCAGTTCGCTACGAATGGTACTGTCGTGTTACTTTACTTGTGTGCCCAAATCTAAATATGTGGGTACTTGTTTTGGCTGTTTTTTTGGTGAAACTGGGTTGGGATTCCATGATAATGTAATGTGTAGCAGAAAATCTGAATAAGTGTGCAGTAACTCTTTGCTTGGTTTGTAACAGTTAAAAATGTAATGTAATGGTACACAGGTCAGCTGAGACGAAGGCCTCTGTTTGCACACAAGGGAAATAGTCCAATCCATTTTTTAGTTCAGTAAATTGTGTGTTGGTGCCTTGATTGCTGTGAGGAGGTGTATAAGCAAACCTCATGGTGTCAGTTGTTAAAAGTGACCTTTATTTCTCCTGCTCTTCCCTCCCTCTGCTTCCTCCGTGGATCACAGCTCTCGCTCTCGCCATGGGCAGAGACAACGTCAGCGGAGGCGTGGCTCACCTGGTGGTGATAACGGAAGCCGGGGCGGAGCACGTGGTTGTCCCTGGTAACAAGTTGCCCAAGTTCCACAATGAGTGACAGTCTTCGACAACCAATTACATTTTGTGTGTAATTTTTTTGCGGGAATGGGGGGGGGCTTTTTGTAAGTAATTGTTTTGAAATCTCTGAGACACAATCAATAATGTACTGTATAGCACTGGGATGTCATAAATTCTACACGCACACGCACACGCGCACACAAACAAACACGCACACACACACACACACACACACACACAGAACAAAAGACACAGAAGAAAACACAACATTATTACACACACACACAGAACAAAACACAAAATGATTAGTTTCCTGCCAATGAAAAACTTGTGGTTGTGGAAACAGTGGTGTAAAAACGTGTTTGTTATTATGGTAAGATGCAGACTAGTTTGTACAAAATCGATACCAAACCACAACCGTCTTCTTACAACTCTTATAATTCCATAATAAATATGGCTCTATCTGCCCTTTTCCCGGTATAGATTACGATTTGTGTATTTCTTCTCTCTTTTTTTATGTGTGGAACATTTTTAAATATAAATAAACATTTTCCAACACCTCATTGTTCGTCCTCTCACTTTCTGTTTCCCCGTCGACATGTGTGTCCCCCTATAGTCAACCTGAACCAAGCACCCCGTATCATACAGACACACACACACACACACCGTGCTAAAAGAGGACCCACTCTTCACTGGTGAGCGTGCGCGTTTCAGGTCGCCTCCGTAGCTCGCGCAGCTCGTCGCAGAGGAGGAACAACTTCACTTTCAATTTCGCTTCGCCAGAACTCTTTGATAACACCGGGAATGCTCGACTGAACGTTTCGGCTCACGTCGGATTCCTTCACGTTTCGGTCAGTTACTAGAAGTGCGTCACCATGTTGGAGGAAACGGGGCCAGAGTGGCTGTCCGAGGAGGTGAAAACCGGAGTGAGTAAAGGTCCTGAACGGACGTGAACCGCC
Source organism: Cyclopterus lumpus (assembly GCF_009769545.1). Lineage (NCBI taxonomy): Eukaryota > Metazoa > Chordata > Actinopteri > Perciformes > Cyclopteridae > Cyclopterus > Cyclopterus lumpus. Next base: position 2,200,245 of record NC_046976.1, on the reverse strand, counting down.
GGCTGACATCCTGCGACATCCTGCGCGCAGATGCGGGTGCGTGTCGTGAATTGTGAATGACCTCTCGCTCTTGTTTGTAGACCACCATCATCGCCATCGAGTTCGATGGAGGGGTCGTGCTCGGCTCTGATTCCAGAGTGTCTGCGGGGTGAGTTCGTGCGTGCAAGTGCGCGCGCACCAGGTGTTTGCATGTGTCCAGTTCTATCTGCATAATACTGTCTTTACTAAGACACCGATAGCTGCTCATGCTTACTGACACCAAACCCGTCCACCTCTTCATCTTCCCTTACATCTTCCCTTACATCTTTCCTTACACGCTTTCCTTACATCTTTCCTTACACGCTTTCCTTACATCTTTCCTTACATCTTTCCTTACATCTTTCCTTACACGCTTTCCTTACATCTTTCCTTACATCTTTCCTTACATCTTCCCTTACATCTTTCCTTACACGCTTTCCTTACATCTTTCCTTACATCTTTCCTTACATCTTTCCTTACACGCTTTCCTTACATCTTTCCTTACATCTTTCCTTACATCTTTCCTTACACGCTTTCCTTACACGCTTTCCTTACATGCTTTCCTTACATGCTTTCCTTACATGCTTTCCTTACATCTTTCCTTACATCTTTCCTTACATCTTTCCTTACATCTTTCCTTACACGCTTTCCTTACATCTTTCCTTACATGCTTTCCTTACATCTTTCCTTACATCTTTCCTTACACGCTTTCCTTACATGCTTTCCTTACATGCTTTCCTTACATGCTTTCCTTACACTTTTGTCCCTAGATTGGAGATAATGAGACCATGACATTCTAACCAGAAGTGCAAAAAGTAACTATAGGTGCAGATAAATGTGCAGCTATAGTGATAATATATACATACGTATGTGGTAAATGGTAAGATATAGATAGATAGAGATATATACTTTATTCATCCCCAGGGGGAAATTTATTTGTAGCAGCAGCAAACAAGGTTAGAATATATACAATACAATACAATAAAATAGCAGAGCAGGACATATTACATTTAATAAAAGTAAATAAGAAAATAATAAAGAAAATAAAAAATATATATACATTGTATATAAGTGAATATAAAGTAACGTGTTGTTTCAATTTGAGGAGGATCTGGTCAAAGGTGATTTATTATAAAGTCCATTACAATATGGGTTTGATCATACAATACTGTGAACAATTGAATACTCTCATTAGATTCATAACCCGTTTCTGTGGCCGTGGACAGTTTTATTTATTAATCTTGCTTTCTCCCTTCCCTGACTAATCTCCAATTTCTAAAACTCATTACTTGTTTCTGTTTGTCTGTAATACACCACATTTACTTACTTTGTATACTTGAGTTATTAATACTGTAATGTGCTTTTTGACAATAGCGGCAGTGCGATTTGTTCTGTGTTGGGGGAATTTGGGGGTAGAAACTTTAGTGGACTTTTCAATGGAAAATTACATGTGACTGTGTACTTTTGAGAATAAACATAATTTACAAAAATAGTAAGATATGCACAGGAGGCTATGATTAACCCACACACTTGTCCTCCTCCAGGGCGTCGGTGGTGAACAGGGTGATGAACAAGCTGTCTCCACTCCATGACAAGATCTACTGCGCTCTGTCGGGCTCTGCAGCCGACGCTCAGACCGTCGCTGAGATAGTCAACTACCAGCTGGATGTCCACAGGTAAACAGACCTGTTCACTTTTTTGTCAAATATCCCCCGAGGGCCGGTACAGTCCAACCCGGTTTGGAGGCGCCCCCGCTTCCTGATCCCGACCACAGAGAAACAGTCCATAATAGAACTTGCAGTGTATTTGGCACCTTTTGTTCAATTCAATTCAGTTTATTTTGTATAGCCAAGAATCACAAATTACAAATTAGCCTCAGAGGGCTTTACAATGTACACATTTTATGTTTCCATATTATTGCTCAGATAATACAGTTTCCCTTCACAGTGTAAATGCCGTGGCCGAAGTGTTTTAAAATTAAATGAGAAATTCTAAATACCATACAGAAAATTCCACCAAGTGAAATATTTTAGCTTTAAAGGATTCACATTGATCAGTGTCTCCGCTACGGCGGCAGCTTAAATGCAAACATACCAGTATTATATTGGACTTCAAAAACGTCCATAAATCTAAACCACAATGCACACTGCGTTTGTCTTCCGCTGTTTTTAATTGGAGATCCGGTTCCGCTTTGTTTCAACGTCTTCCTCCATCAGTGTCGAGATAGACGAGGACCCCCAGGTTCGCTCAGCAGCCACTCTGGTGAGGAACATCTCGTACAAGTACAAGGAGGAGCTGTCGGCACATCTCATCGTGGCCGGCTGGGACAGAAGAGATGGGGGACAGGTCAGTGAACACATGTAGATGGCTCCAGTCTGAAAGGAAGAGATTCAAGCCTGAAACAAGAAAGATTACTGTTAATAAATGTTAAAAATGTCAAAATGAATGTCTGCAACTTCTGCTCAAGTGACCTTGAAGTTGCAGCTGCCTGCTTTGAATATAAGACGATCCTATCTAGCCACCGCATATGATGTTACAGGAGTCCATACAGAAAGACAGTGTGCCCTTTGACCTCTCCCAGGTGTTTGCAACCCTGAGCGGTCTCCTGACGAGGCAGCCTTTTGCGGTCGGAGGCTCTGGCAGCTCCTATGTCTATGGGTTTGTTGATGCGGAGTTTCGCAGGGGTATGAGCAAGGAGGAGTGTCAGCAGTTTGTTGTGAACAGTAAGTTGTTGTTTTATTTTTTTGTTGCCAGACAGTTTATTAGATGGTGAAAGAGAAAGCAGAAATTGTCTGCCTTGTGTACTGACTGTGAGAAGAGCTGGCTGCTCTGTTCGGTTATGTTTTGTAACATATGTTGTCCGCTCCTCACTTTTCTCCCCCTTCTCTTCTCTTTCTGCCCCCCCTCTTGCAGCTCTGTCTTTGGCAATGAACCGCGATGGCTCCAGCGGCGGTGTGGCCTTTATTGTCTCCATTGATGAACACGGCACCGAGGAGAAAGTCGTTCTAGGAAATGACTTACCCACCTTCTTTGATCAGTGATACTTGTAGTTTTTTATTCCTCTCTAGTCTGCCGAACCACTGCTGTGCAGGATGCAATTAGGTATTAGTTTTACTCACAGCCACTACATACATCTGGCTCTGCTCTCAGCTAATTCAGCATATCAACCAAAAGAACACTAGATAAGAATACTTGTAGTCAAAAGTTTAATTTAAGTAAAATAATTGCATTGCTCTGTGATACACAAAGATATTTCATGTTTAATATCAGGCCATTTGAAACCCTAACGCCATTTGTGGCTCATCATTAAGAGACTTAAATATGATAAACCTTAGGTGACCTTTATTGATTTGTCTGCCAAGGAGAAAGAATGCTGAGACAAGAGTCTCAATGTCAGTCCCTACATGTGATTCTAACAAGGTCATCTCACCTTTCAATTCGGCACTTTCAATTCCATGTCGAATTCTGTGAAGCTTTCCTGAACACCCCGTGTGAAGCTTTCCTGAACACCCCGTGTTCAGGAAAGCTTCACAGAATTCGACATGGAATTGTCAATATGTTTATCAAATAGTGTTTTGTTCTCCCAAATTTGTTAGACGACTCATTATTTGGCAAACTAATAGCAATGTTTTAATTAGTGGATTGACAGGTATGTTTTTGTAATGGCCAATGCAGATATTTGGAGAGCAGGGCGGCCAATTCATAATGCAGATATATTATTGTTGTTGTTGTTTTTTGCAACTGATCAAATGCAACAATTTAATAATAATAACAAATGAAACACGAATAAATGAGACGAAAACGCAAATATTATATGTGTGGGACTTTTATTGTGAAAGATAAGAACGGAGGGAGTGGGTCTGGTCAGCAATGTCTTTGTAGAGGTTGAAATGAGTAATAAGTCAAATGAGGGGTTCAAAGGTCACTGTGACCTCATGTCATGAATACTTTCACACAGAATTTAAATTATTGCAGCAAAAAAGCAACACATCTAAGAAATGTAATCAAAAAACTAAACCCCAAAACTCATAAATGAAAAATAAAGAGTTTCAGTGCACTTAACATTGATCATATAGCATGGTTTCATTGTTGCTGAGACAACGAAAATGTGTTAACTTGCATATAAAAAATACATAAACATTGTGTTTAGCCTTCCTTAGCGCTTGCTCGGCGAAATACTATATTAAATAAATAAGCAGTGTCGTAAAAACTACATTTATTTGTCTGATTGTTTTTTTATGAGGCTTAGTGGCAGAGTAAATACATGTGAATAAAAGTAATTGACCTTCCTTGGACAACCTGCTGTGCTTGTCGATGGCTGATCACCTGCCACAATAATTTAAAGTCTGCTTAAATGAATATACTGTTATGTGCAGCTGCAGGAAACTAGACACAAACGCCGTAAACACGGGAAAGAGGTAACTTTATTGCTCACTGACAGGATTCTAAGAGGAGAAAACATACGAGACTCACACACATGCTCTCCAGCGATCAAAACAAGACGAACCGACCAAGGGGGATGACACGAACAGGGCTTAAATACACAGGGCTGGTGCAGGTGATTGGACACAGGAGGAAACAATCAGGGACAGGGCAGACAATCACAGGGACAGGAAGGGAAACAGAGGACACGAGGGACGGGGACTTCAAAATAAAACAGGAAACACGACACAAAACTACAGATCCTGACATATACATTATCATTGTGCATATGTCTATTCAGTGACATTTTTAATTAAAGTAAAGGCCTCTGTATGAAAAGGAATGGCTTTTTTACTCTTTTCTTCACGATGAATCCCGTGATATGCAGTTGTTATGTCATCATGGGGAACAGTCAGTCACTGACACTGGAGGTTACAACCGCAGATAGCAACAATCACAAATAGTTCATATCGTTCTGAGCGCCGCGGTCGGGACTTCGGGGAAACCCGAGCCATGCAAGGAAAATGAAAGTGAAAGAAAACATCAGCACAAGACAGGGCTTCTCACGCAGACGACTGGAGCTGCAACATGACGGGCAATGCAGCAACAGTGAGCCGCAAAGTCGCAGCTCTGCTCTTGGCCGTTTGCGTCGACCTCTCCTTGTTTTACGCAGCGGGTCTCGTGGCGACCCGCAGCGAGTTTGGACACTTGACGCGCCTCTGGGCCCACGCGGCTCTGCGGGGTTCTGCGCTGACTGCCGTCACTCTGCTCATCCTCGGAGACCTCGACCCGTTGCTGACTCGCGTTATAGCGGCGCACAGTCTGCTGCCCGCGGTGTTTGAGACCGGGACCGATGCGCTCTACCACGAGGACACCGAGCGTGGCTCGTCGGTGGATGTGCGCAGCTGGCTCATGTGCGCCGGAGCGTCGCTGGCCGCGGCGCTGTTCTGGGAGATCACTGTTCCGGATGCCGACGATGCGGCCGCGGGTAAAGAGAAGAAGCAGAAGGCCAGGGTGCTGTTCGTGAGAGTCCTGCGCTTGTACAGACCCGAATACCTGCTGCTGCTTGGGGGCCTTGTGATGCTGACGCTGGCTGTTTTCTGTAAGTATGATGAGGATCATGATAAGGATAACGTTCACAAAACGAAATGAAGAACTCAGAGTTCCAGTGCAGGTACTAGATTATGATTATGATGATGATGATTTCAGTCCGTAAGAAATGGACAATTACGAACTATGAACACGGTGAACACAGTTTATTAAAATACTTAAATTGTCATTATTTGGACATTTGGTTGGTACTCTGCTGTGGATACGCTGGACCACGTTCATGATGATGGTGATATGATGATGATTGGCCTGGCTGATGCATCTTCATCTCTCTGTATGTGTCTCACTATGTGCATCTCCCCCCCCCCCCAGGTGAGATGTTCATCCCGTTCTACACTGGGAGAGTCATCGACATCCTTGGCACTCGGTATCAGCCGAATGAATTTGTATCTGCGCTCCTCCTCATGGGCCTGTACTCTCTGGGAAGGTACGGGACAATTCTTTCCCCTTCTCATTCATCTTCCTCACATGGTAATATCTGACGGACTTTCTCTTTTTATACATTTGTCAGTTCTGTGAGTGCAGGCTGCAGAGGGGGTATCTTACTTTGTGCCATCAGTTCCTTCACATGCAGAATGAAAGTCAAGCTGTTTGGGGCTTTGACCAAACAGGAAATTGGATTCTTTGAGACCACAAAGACAGGTAATATATGACATGCCGCTGGCATACTGTATGAATAATTTATCATTGCACATGACGGATGGAACCAATCATGAAAAGTACACATATAAAGACAGGACAAGAGGCATTTGAGAACAGAGTAACTAAGTATTGGACAATGCTGAACAAGATGAGTGACAGAAACAGGGCAGAATTGAGCAGAACAGACAAGAACATGACAGAACGTAACAGAACATGACAGAACGTAACAGAACAGGACAGAACGTAATTTCTCTGTGTTTTCGGTGTAGGTGAGATCACATCCAGGTTGTCGAAAGACACCACCTTGATGGGAAGAGCGGTCTGTCTGAATGTCAATGTGCTGCTGAGGACGTTCATCAAGACACTGGGTATGATCGCCCTGATGATGAGTCTTTCATGGAAGCTCACATTCTTAATGTTGATGGAGACGCCCGTCGCTGGCCTGATACAGAACGTCTATGACACACGCTACCAGGTAAAAGGCAGGTCCACAAGAAATGTTGAATTGAGATTGAGATCCACAAAATCATGTTCAAGCATGATTTCCATCACCATAAAGCTATTGTTAGGCATGTTAACTGTGTTTTTGTAGGCCAACTGGCGTAGTGACATTTAATAGTCTCTATTTGGACACTTTAGCACCCACCTTTTTAAAGACACGTAAGAGTTTCAAAAGTAACTTACTGTCCTTTTTTTTGGTTTGTTGTGAATTTCAGCAAATAAATAAATAAATACATGACCTACGCCTTAAGTACTCAAATGACTTTCATTGCCTTTTTTTAAATCCCTCTCTTAGCGGCTGTCCCTGGCCGTGCAGGACTCAACGGCTCAGGCGGCTGAAGTCGTGAACGAGGTAGTGTCCAGTATTCATGCGGTACGGAGCTTCAACACAGAAAAACATGAGGCCCGTCGCTATGACGACTGCTTGATGGACACACACAACCTCAAGACCCAACAGAGCACTCTCAGGGCGGTTTACCTTCTCGCACGGAGGGTGAGACGTTTGTAATTTTTTTTTTTGGACAACAGGTAGTCCTGAGCATATACCACCTCATTTAACGGTAGTGTGTGTGTATGTGTCTGCCTATAGTTGACAGGGTTGGCCATGCAGGGCATCATGTTGTACTACGGCAGGCTGTTCATCCAGAGTGGACAGATGACCACTGGCAACCTGGTTTCCTTCATCCTCTACCAGTCAGATCTCGGAGAGAACATCAGGGTATAACTGCTCGGTTTTAATAAATTTTATTGAAAGATGATAGAAAAAAGCACTTTTTGTAGTTGCTTTTAAAAAAAATGTCCTCATGGAGTTTTATGAAATTTTTTTAGACACTCACCTACATCTTTGGCGACATGCTGAACTCGGTGGGGGCTGCTGCGAAAGTGTTTGAGTACCTGGACCGAAAACCTGAGGTCTGCATGGAGGGGACACTCAAACCTGATCAGCTGACAGGGAATGTGCTCTTCCACAAGGTCAACTTCGCCTATCCTAAACATCCCAACAAAGCAGTGCTGCAGGTGAGGTCTGACAGGCAGATAGACAAGGGGGCTTCTTTAGCCGGAAATGTACAGTTAATGGGGGGGAAAATGTTGAAATGAATAGTGGAAAAAACAGGAAAGTATAGAAAGTGAGGCATTCCCTCCCAAGTATTTACAGCTCCTTCTAAACATATGTGACACAAAACTCAATTATATTTTCATTGTTATCTCTTCGCTTCAGGACTTTTCTTTGGAGCTGAAGTCAGGTCAGATGACGGCACTAGTGGGTCAATCTGGAAACGGAAAAAGCACGTGCGTGAGTCTGCTGGAGCGCTTATATGAACAGCAGGAGGGAGAAATCCTCCTGGACAATGAACCACTGAAATCCTATGACCACCGTTTCCTCCACAAGAAGGTAATTCATCATTACGCTTTCTCGGCTGATGCACACCACTCTTTTGTTGTGACCCCCTGTCTTAGATCATTTCGTTCTCTTATCTGTGTTTAAATAGTTTTCATAGTTTCAAATCCAACATTTGACAATCCTACGGAAGAGAAATCTATTGTGAAAGGAAACGAGATTACTGTTGCTATTACTAGCCTATTTAGACAAGATAAGATAAGACTATCCTCTATTAGTCCCACAGCAGGGACATTTGCAGTATTACAGCAGCAACGTGGACTCTGCAACAACAAGAGACATCAGTAAAACAAAAAAGATGACGTAGTTGTACACACCAGCTCAATGCGGCAGGTTCATGGTCCTCCTCTGGGAGCTAATCCTTGAGCTAGTGGGCATCAGGAAACCGTAGGCTGATGAGAATGTGCTTGACAGATTGCTGTGGTGAGCCAGGAGCCTGTGCTCTTCTCTGGCTCCATCAGAGACAACATTGCCTACGGGCTTGCTGAATGCTCATTGGATGAGATCCAGGAAGCAGCACGCAAAGCCAACGCCCATGACTTCATCATGAAGCTGGAGAAGGGCTACAATGCAGGTAACCAATAGTGTCTTTGAGTATTTTGAAAAGCGCTATATGAATCAAATATATTATTATTATCATTATTAGATTGATTGACTTTTTATTTATTAATCTTAAAGCTGCTAAATTCAAAATTCACAGCATATCTATTACATCCACATTTAATATGGCGACGGTTGCACCGGCGGGTTGCACCGTGTGAGCGAGCTCCGAGCGTTTATACTCTAATGCGCTGATGCATCATTCTACAAAACGCCAGAACGCGTACAAACAAAATAAAATGTGAAGAATCCAAAAGACAACGAGTGTAACCCACAGGTATGCTTATAGACTGTAGGAGTAACCGGCAAAATTCATGGACTACTCTGTTGCCCTTGAACAAGCCCTATAAAGAAACAAGTCAAGTATTACATCCTTTATAAAGAAACTACGTCGAGGAGTGACTGAGCTTGAGCTGGCGGCTACAAGCGAACAGCGCGAACAATGGCAACAGCGCCGACAGGGCTAGCAGTGTTAACTAAGGGAGGGGGGGGGGTACCTAAGGTCGTCTCCGCGACGACGCTGCCGGTAGGGATGCGTTATCAGCCGTGACCGCCGTACCAGCGCAGTACAGAGCAGTGGCCACAAGCTAGCCAGAAGCTCGGACTACACCTTGATCCTCAATCCGTTCTGATTTTATATTGTTGTCCATTTCTCAGAGGTAGGTGAGGGTGGCGGCCATCTAACCAAGAGTGGGAAGCAGCAGATCGCCCTCGCTCGAGCTCTGGTCAGGCAGCCACAGGTCCTCATTCTGGATGAAATAACCAGCTCTCTGGACATGGACAGTGAGAAAAAGGTATTTCACAACTTCTCTCCAGGGCCAGAAGTCTCTGGGTTTGTATTTCTATACAATCAGTAAATATACAGTCGGTATTTAATAGATATACAGTATAGAGGATGTACTGCACACATCATTGCTCAATTAATTCATGAGCATTGAGCAATGATGAGAAATTAAATCTTCAGAGCTCAAAGGTCTACAAGAAAGAATTATTATTAATTTTTGTACATGACAACATTGATATTGCAATATGGGGCAGTGAAAGAGCAAAATGTGTCAGGCAAATGAGGTCCTGTCACTCAAAAGAAAACTTAATCAGAAGAAACTGTAATATTAATAACCAGTAAGGAATTTGATCTAATCCATCTGATAAATCACTGGTCCTGCATGCATGCTCAGTGCTTACTGACAAATAGTCATATTCATTCTCAGTAAATGTTTTGCACAGTTCAGTTTTGCATGTATTCTCCTTTAAACTCCCCCAAATGAGTACTACAGTAATGTTAGCATATTTAAACATAACATTTCTGATACAAAAAATACATGTAATTTACCTAATGTAAGTAATCAAATGGTAAGTTTCATGGGGATATCTATTAGTTATTGTTTCTTCAAAATGTCTGTCATTTTACAATAAAGATCTTTAAAGGAGGTTTTTTCTCAACCTTTGAATTTTGAACCTGGCTTTATCCAATGTTCACATTTCTGTTTTGGAAATTAATGAAATTCAAGTACTCAAATGGGGAAGTTTCATGGTGATATCTATAATAATAATAATAATAATAATAATATAATACATCTCAATGTTTCTACGGACATCCTTTCGCTCCGCTCTCACAGAGAACAGAGAAAGTACTGAAAGAGGAACATGTCTGCCATTGACTTCACAGATTCTGCAGACCCTGGCGAGGTGTCCCAACCAGACCCGGCTGGTGATCGCTCACAAGCTGGAGAACATTGTGATGGCAGATCAGATTGTCTTGATGGAGGACAGCAGAGTCCAGGAACAAGGGACTCACCAGGAACTGATGGACATGCAGGGGAGCTACTACAAGCTGTGGAACGACGCACATAGAACAACTGAAGACAATGGCCACACACATATACTGAACATATAGACAAAACATACCTGATCAAATGTTTTGTAAATATTGTTTTATAAGTATTACAATTAAAGCCAGACATAGGTTTTTCAGAAAAGTTCAACGTATCCACGAGAGAGAGCTTCACAACGCTAAATGAAGATAAGACTGAGATCCTCCTAGTTAGCCCCAAAAATAAGATAAACTGGGACATCTGGCCTGCAGACACAAGTCATAAACCCCGGAGTCATTTCAGATGTGGACTTCAATTGTATAGATTGCCTCGTTCAGGCTTTTGTTTCTAGTCGTCTTGACTTCTGTAAGACTTTTCATTCATTGCAAAGCAACGGACCATCCACGAACATGCTTAAATTAAATGATTCCTGTATTAATGAGTGTGGTGATTGGAATGTGTTTTACTGGTTAGTAGTCTGAGCTTTGCCAATCACATATTACAGGTTTCTTTGTCCATTGTATTTCTGGTTCGCCTGGGGGATGGCGGTTATCTTTATTGTTTGAGATGACCTGGAAAGTCCCGACGACCGGCCCTGTTTTTTTCATTCTGGCAGTGAGTCTTTTTTGGAAAGTTGCCTGTTGACTTGTCATAAAAAAACAAAGGTGCAACGAGGTGATATGCGCCATTATACCAAAACACCAACCCCTATTGACGAAGACCAGGCTCAGCTCAGGCAACATGAATCGCCATCTTGTCGATTGTCTGTGCCTCCACAAAATGGTGACTGAAGTCACGTGTGCAGACAAAGTCGCCATTTGTTTCACTTTCTTTTTAAAGTTCTTTCTTGTCTCCCTGACAGCACAAGTACCCACAGTACGAGGCATTTGTATATTCATGAGGGTATGTATGGCAGGTAGACCTAAACTACAGTTTACACTTACGCTTTAAATATGTCACATTCAACAATTGTTTATTCCCATACTTTGTTTGCAACGTCTTGCCGACTTAACTTTAGATGAACTTATCTTCATGTTTCAACATTAACTGAATGATCACAATCTGGCTCTGCTGTTGATTCAAACTCGTTAACCAGCTTCCACTTTCAGTCCAGGAGGCAGACACAGTCACCTCATTCAAGAATAGACTTAAGACTTTCCTGTTTGATAGTGCTTATAGTTAGGGCTGAATCAGGTTTGCCCTGGTCCAGCCCCTTGATATGCTGGTATAAGCTTATAGGCTGCTGGGGGATGTTTTAGGATACACTGAGCACCTATCTCCTCTTCTCTCTCTCCTTATGGATGAATTTACATCTCTCCATTGCACCTTATTACTCTGCTTCCTCCCCGGAGTCGTTGTGACTTCATATCTCATCGGGTCCATTGGACCTGGAGGTGTCTGATGCCTGGTGAGCCGGCCTCCCGCGTTGGCCCTGCTGATGCGCCCCGCCCCCCCTCCTCTCTACCTCCTTCTGTTTCATGGATTGGAGGTCCATTCATACATTGTCATATTCATGTAATGTTTTTATGTAACTTTGTATTGCGTTTCATTCTGTACACAAGACATATATTGCTTCTGTCCTTTCGGGGAGAGGGATCCTCCTCTGTTGCTCTCCTGAAGGTTTCTTCCCTTTTTTCCCTGTGAAAGGTTATTTTTGGGGAGTTTTTCCTGATCCGATGTGAGGTCAAAGGTCAGGGATGTCGTATGTGTACAGATTGTAAAGCGCTCTGAGGCTAATTTGTAATTTGTGATATTGGGCTATACAAAATAAACTGAATTGAATTTAATTTAATTGTTCCTAAAAAGCATGATGATAGTGTCGGTGGCTGCATTTATCTGTGGCGTCCTAGAAAACAGTCCCGTGCATCCTCATCCTGTATACTGTATTCCTGCCGAGCAGCTTTTGCCTGACCAGTTCTGCAGCATGACAACGCCGCCGAGCTGGAAAGTCCCTTCTCTCCTTGCTTCCGCTTTCTGTAACATGTCTGACTCAGCCTAACCACAGCCAAGCTCTTTTGAGCAAGAATGTCCTGGTGTCGTTGGCACTCCTCTACCTTCGAGGTATGCAGCTTCTGCTGATTGTTTTCAGCATTTGTCACATATACATATTTGGTATGATACAAAATATTTGCCACACTGCCAGCCATATGTCTGAAACTGGACTGCATGCACGTTTCTGTCATAAATCAGAAAATATTCAAGTAAAGTGCAAGTACATCAAATCCAGTACTTGAGTAATGGTACGTATACTTCCCACCACTGCAAACAGGCATTCCTTACATACATGTGCAACACAATCAAAGCAGCCTCTTAGTGTTGGTGTGCATTCAATGGCGGCATACAGCAGAGTAGACCTCGAGCACCTGGTGGCAGACAAGAAACCACCGGCAGGTGAGGGGAAACTGCATTGGACCAGACTCCACAACAAAGAATTCAAAGGACAGATCATGCTCATGGGCACTTCAGCAGCAGGCACACACAACAGCATCTCAGGCGGTCAAAACAAAGTAAAATGATACGATTATAATTTATAATTTAAATTATTTATTTTGTATTTTAACTATTTTACTTATGGGTACACCTTTTACAGTATTTGTTTTCCCTCCACAATCTCTGAAGAACTGAGGACCATGTGGCGTCACGGTGTGTTTGTTTTTTGTTATATATATTATAAAGTTATATTTGTTATTGTTTTTTGTTATATCAAGAGAAACCATGGCTCTAACGAGAACCCTCAATTTGACCAAATTGTGCCAACATGAGCAAGAACATTTTAAAAACATGTTCATTGTTTTCAGGTTCCCATATTGACATTGAAACAGTGTTTGCTTTCCTTTATTATTCCTTCTGTTCATATTGGCCATCCTTCTTAATGTACTTTCCATGTAAGTGCTGCAGGACCAAATCCACAGTGTACAAAAGTATCCCAACGTTTTTTATGTTCTGCCACCTGGACTATTGCTCACCTCTCTGGTCTGCTGCATCAAACAGGTGTGGTTTGCTTCAAGTGTTACACAGTCAAATGATCAAATATTGTCATCTGCTGCCCCCTATAAGTCAATCATAAAGCAGACAGTCAGATCACCATTTAACGATGCACTCCGCCAGCTGATCCATAGTCCAGTGCTGGTCCTGCATCGTGACATGTTCCTGCTCCCTGGTGTATTATCAGGAAACACTCCATAAACTTTCATTGTTATGCAGATGATACTCAATTATATCTATCGATCAAACCAGAGAAGACCAACAAGCTGGCTAAAATTCAAGAATGTCTTAAAGACATACAAACATGGATGACCTGCAACTTCCTGATGTTAAACTCAGACAAAACTGAAGTTCTTTTACTGGCCCTGAACACCTCAGAGATCAATTATCTGGTGATGTGGTTTCTGTAGATGGCATTGCCCTGGCATCCAACACCACTGTAAAGAATCTTGGATTTATCTTTGACCGGGACTTGTCCTTTAACTCCCACGTGAAGCAAATCTCTTTTCTTTTTTCCTTTTTTTGTGACTTCAGTTGTAATATGAAATACTTTTACTTTTCAGGTTTGTCAGGAATCAAAATGCCTCTCTGTATTTGACTCCATTATTTCTTCTGTACATAAATAAACTGAAAATTATTCCTGTTTCCACTGACTATATTGTGTGTGTATATATATTAATATATACACAATATAGTCAGTGGAAACAGGAATATATATATATATATATATATATATATATATATATATATGTGTGTATTTTATTTACACATCTGTCATTTGGGAACATGCTAAAGTCTGAGGAGGAGGAGGCTGTTTCACACTGCTTTTGAAGAATGTATTCATACGTGCTTTTCCAAGAGACTAATAAAGTCCAGCCCAGCTCTTAGTGGCCAAAGTGACCTTTTTGAATTTTGCTCTTTAAAAAAACAAACATTTTAATACTACACCAAAACAAGACAACCAGCAGTAACTCTGTCTCTATGATATACGTAGTCTTGTCTTTCTCTTCGGAACTCCTAAAAATGATCAAACGAAAAGATTTGACACCATCTGTCATAGGACTATTTTGTGCCGTCGCGTTTGTAATTATGATGTAAAGTCTTAAATGGCGGATGCATCAGGAACAAAGAATGCAAAAATGATGTACACAAAAAAACATGAGCAAGAATAAATGATAACCCTTCATAACTCAGCAGACACTGAACGTGTTATGTGTGCAGCTCGAAACACTGGACCCAAACGCTGTCAACGTGGGAAAAGCTACTCTATTGCTCAACAGGATACAAAAACAGGATTCAAAAACAGGATTCAAAAACAGGATTCAAAAACAGTCTCACACACAAGATCTTCCACGATCTAGACAAGACGAACCGACCAAGGGGAATGACATGAACAGGACTTAAATACAAAGGGCTGGTGCAGGTGATTGGACACAGGAGGAAACAATCAGGGACAGGGCAGACAATCACAGGGACAGGAAGTGCAGAGAAACAGAGGACACGAGAGACAAGGACTTCAAAATAAAACAGGAAACACGACACAACACTACAGATCCTGACAGAACGTGTTCTGCCCCTATTCATGGTAAACACATTCAAACCACCCAGATCGGGAACGAGCGACGGATTTAGCGAAGTTACGGAACGATCCACGTGACACAACATCCGGTTTTCAAAATAAGATGGGCCTTCCTTTAGGAAATATTATCAGGAAACACTCCTTAAAATGTCATTGTTATGCAGATGATACTCAATTATACCTATCGATCAAACCAGAGGAGACAAACCAGCTTGCTAAAATTCAAGCATGTCTTGAAGACATAAAAACATGGATGACCTGCAACTTCCTGATGTTAAACTCAGACAAATTAGCTGCTCTGCACTGGCTCCCTGTAAAATCAAGAATCACATTTAAAATTCTTCTCCTCACCTACAAAGCCTTGATTGGTGATGCACCATCATATCTTAAGGAGCTTGTAGTACCATATTGCCCCACTAGAGAGCTGCGCTCACTAAATGCGGGGCTACTTGTGGTTCCTAGAGTCCTAAAAAGTAGGATGGGAGCCAGAGCCTTCAGTTATCAAGCTCCTCTTTTATGGAACCATCTTCCACTTTCAGTCCGGGAGGCAGACACAGTCACCTCATTCAAGAATAGACTTAAGACTTTCCTGTTTGATAGTGCTTATAGTTAGGGCTGAATCAGGTTTGCCCTGGTCCAGCCCCTTGATATGCTGCTATAGGCTTATAGGCTGCTGGGGGATGTTTTAGGATACACTGAGCACCTCTCTCCTCTTCTCTCTCTCCTTATGGATGAATTTACATCTCTTCATTGCACCTTATTAACTCTGCTTCCTCCCCGGAGTCTTTGTTCCTTCACGTCTCATAGGGTCCATTGGACCTGCTGTGTCTGAAGCTGGTCCTGGGTCCTTGCCCCTGCTTCCTGCATCCAGCCTCTGGCCTGGCCTCCTTCCCAATGGCTCTGCCTCCTTCTCTGTGCCTCTTGCCTCAAAGGCCTGGCCTCATTGGTCTGGCCTCTTTCGCGGTGCCTCCTGCCTCTGTGGCCCTGCTGATGGCCCCACCTCCTCTCTTCCTCCTTCTGTTTCATGGATTGTGGAGGTCTGGACCGTGGTCCTTGCCTACTACTAATTCAATGCATTATTACTCATTATTCATATTTAATATTCATGTAATGTGTTTATGAAACTCTGTAATGCTGTTTGGAACTGGTAGGAGGCCCCGGGGAAGACCGAGGACACACTGGAGGGATTATATCTCCCGGCTGGCCTTGGAACGCCTCGGGATCCCCCAGAATGAGCTGGAAAGTGTTGCGGGTGAGAGGGAAGCCTGGGTCGGCCTGCTGAACCTGCTGCCACCGCGACCCGACCCCGGATAAGCGGCTGATAATGGATGGATGGATGGATGTAATGCTGTTTATTCTGTACACATGACATCTATTGCATCTGTCCATCCGGGGAGAGGGATCCTCCTCTGTTGCTCTCCTGAAGGTTTCTTCCCTTTTTTCCCTGTCAAAGGTTATTTTTGGGGAGTTTTTCCTGATCCGATGTGAGGTCAAAGGTCAGGGATGTCGTATGTGTACAGATTGTAAAGCCCTCTGAGGATAATTTGTAATTTGTGATTTTGGGCTATACAAAATAAACTGAATTGAATTGACTTATTCAAGTCAAGTATATTATTCTATTTTTACAATATAATAATAATAATAGTAATAATAATAATAATAATAACAATAATAACAACAATGTTTTCACTAATTATGTGATAGATACTTGGTGATAAATAATAACCTGTTGAACTAATGAAACATTAACACTTAGCGTGATCGCCGGAGTCTTTCAGATTAAAACCTACTGAGGTGTCATCAAACTTTGGCTTAGAGACCACTATTCATTCAGTTGCTATTACACAGCAAATAGTTGTTTACATTTTCTTCCTGTTCATAACTTCACATGCAGCCGGAAACAAACTACACGTCAAACATTGATTCGTTTCTTATCAAGTTTACCCGATAGGCCACCAGATGGCGACATAACACAACACACGCCAGGTACTGCCTCAGAGGTAATGTTGACTGGATAGCAGATCTTACACAGAACCCTATTAGACAGTCAGTACAATTTAACTCCTAATCTTTACCATCTGGGCAGATGCTAATTAGGACTAATCTCCAATCACGAGATCACCTCTAATTAAAAGCACTCTTGATTCCAGGACACGGTCTCGGATAATCTTTTTTTCTCGGAAGCAGTATTTGACACAAATCCTGATCCAGTCAGTAGCTACGGCAGCATGCTCGGTGCACCTGGCTCACAGTTTGCCATATCGATGTCCATCCCAAAAGACACTTGTAGTTTTTTTAATTGTATTTTATTTAATCAATGGCTGCACACAAATACAATCTCAAACCATCAAACACCAACATCTCAAATGTGAAATATACTCCTCACAGTGGACAATTGTACAACATATTTGTTATGATTACATATTCGATCTGTATTATTATTATTATTATAATTATTATTATTATTATTATTATTATTATTATGATTAAGGATCTGCATCTGTTCTATATAGATCGCTCTAGAGAGAGAGAGAAAAAAAAGCACTGCATGTATCCCTTGAGTAGCGACCATGTGAGATGTGAAATATATTCTGTCTAAAATGTTTTGGAGAAGGAAGTCAAGTATTCGACTCAAGAGTCTCCTCTTCCGTATCATCTGGTGTCTTTCCAACTGGCAGAATGAATGAAGCAGTCTGGATATGAGACACTTTCAACCTTTGAAGGGTTTCCTCTGTGGTTGTTTTGCACATCCTTCTGATAAACAAGGAGGCACAATGGGACAACTAGCCAGACTTTCACACCTGAGCCCATTTTCACACACACACACACACACACACACACACACACACACACGCACACACACACGCACACACATGCACACACACACACACACACACACACACACACACACACACACACAGATCAATTTCTCCCTCTCTCTCTCATCGCTGGTTTTTCATGCGTCTCTTCTTTTCCTTGTACTTTCCCCACTGTCCCTCTTTCCTTTGTATTCTGTTTTGGATATTCTTGGCATATATTGGCCTAAATGTCACCGAGAATATATTTTCAGCAAAAACAGTATCCGACAACAACAACAACAACACCAACATCACCACACCATTTTCACAAAACTACAAAGGCTCCGAGACATATGCTCAGAGAGAGATTACACATGAAGAAGCATGATAATCTTGTTTCATGCCAGTGATCATCTTTGTTGATTTAGCCGCTTTAAGCATCTCCTGTCCTGGAGCCGCCTCAATGCAATCACATTAGAAAGACTTTTCTATTTCCTTCACCCCCCTTCATAGTTCCTGCTCCCATAGTTCCTGCTCCCATTTATGGATAATGAAGTGTCCCTGCTCCTTCACAACTCTTCATGACTGCTTAATTAAATTGTTTTCCAAGACTGGGACGCTGTCTTCTTCTGCCTTCTTCTGCCTTCTTCTGTCTTCTTCTGTCTTCTTCTGCCTTCTTCTGTCTTCTTCTGTCTTCTTCTGCCTTCGTCTGTCTTCTTCTGTCTTCTTCTGTCTTCTTCTGTCTTCTTCTGCCTTCGTCTGTCTTCTTCTGTCTTCTTCTGCCTTCTTCTGTCTTCTTCTGTCTTCTTCTGCCTTCGTCTGCCTTCTTCTGCCTTCTTCTTCTGCCCGCAAGCTTTCCGTTTTCAAATTTATCTCTGACCTTTATCTTTGGAGTGGCTGAAGAAAAGCGTTGCTTCTAAATAAAGTCGGCCGGTAAAGCGGTCTTCACTAGTACAGAAATATAATCTATCATGTTAATCACGTTAACAATCCATATTATGAGTCACAAACAAAAAACAACTTTAAAAATAATATCGGACTGATCATAAATGAGGCACTTTCTGTTTTTTCCTTTTTATTTCATTGTGTTTTCACTTTTATTGGCCAAGTACTTTCCCACAAGGAATTTGACTTGGTGAAAGGTGCATACCAATAAACACAGACATAGAAAAAAAAAAAAGTTTTTTTTTTTTTTATAAAAACAATAAACATAACAGTACTTTAGAACAAGTATGTATTTTAAAATAAAAGTGACAAGTGTAGTGTATATTAATAAGAAAAGAATAGAAAAGATGTGCAAGATGTTTGAAATAGCTGGTCTTTATAATGTGAGAGTCAGGGTCAGTGGGTCCTGGTCTTTATAGCTATGTGGATGTGAGAGTCAGAGTTAGTGGGTCCTGGTCTTTATAATGTGAGAGTCTGAGTCAGTGGGTCCTGGTCTTTATAATGTGAGAGTCAGAGTTAGTGGGTCCTGGTCTTTATAATGTGAGAGTCAGAGTTAGTGGGTCCTGGTCTTTATAATGTGAGAGTCTGAGTTAGTGGGTCCTGGTCTTTATAATGTGAGAGTCAGAGTTAGTGGGTCCTGGTCTTTATAATGTGAGAGTCAGAGTTAGTGGGTCCTGGTCTTTATAATGTGAGAGTCAGAGTTAGTGGGTCCTGGTCTTTATAATGTGAGAGACAGAGTCAGTGGGTCCTGGTCTTTATAATGTGAGAGTCAGAGTCAGTGGGTCCTGGTCTTTATAGCTCTGTGGATGTGAGAGTCAGAGTCAGTGGGTCCTGGTCTTTATAATGCAAGAGTCAGAGTCAGTGGGTCCTGGTCTTTATAGCTATGTGGATGTGAGAGTCAGAGTTAGTGGGTCCTGGTCTTTATAATGTGAGAGTCAGGGTCAGTGGGTCCTGGTCTTTATAGCTATGTGGATGTGAGAGTCAGAGTTAGTGGGTCCTGGTCTTTATAATGTGAGAGTCAGAATCAGTGGGTCCTGGTCTTTATAGCTATGTGGATGTGAGAGTCAGAGTTAGTGGGTCCTGGTCTTTATAATGTGAGAGTCAGAGTTAGTGGGTCCTGGTCTTTATAATGTGAGAGTCTGAGTTAGTGGGTCCTGGTCTTTATAATGTGAGAGTCAGAGTCAGTGGGTCCTGGTCTTTATAATGTGAGAGTCAGAGTCAGTGGGTCCTGGTCTTTATAATGTGAGAGTCAGAGTCAGTGGGTCCTGGTCTTTATAATGTGAGAGTCAGAGTCAGTGGGTCCTGGTCTTTATAGCTCTGTGGATGTGAGAGTCAGAGTTAGTGGGTCCCGACCGCAGCTGGAAAGAGATGTTCTTGTGGCCTGCGGTCTTGGTCCTGATGGACCGCAGCCAGACCTCCTGCCAGGGGGAAGAGACTCCAACAGTTTGGGTCCAGGGTGAGAGAGTCGGCTACTATCTCATAGCCCGCTTCAGGGTCCTGGAGGCCAACAAGTCCTGGAGGGAAGGCAGATTGCAGCCAATCCCCCTCTCAGCAGAGCGGATGATACGTACCAGACACTGATGGAGGGGCAGAGGATGGACTCAGTGATGGTGTAGAAGAGCACCATCATGGTCTTTGGCAGGTTGAACTTCTCCAGCTGCCTCAGGAAGAACTTCCTCTGGTGAGCCTTCTGGGTGATGGAGCTGATGTTCTGGGTTCTGGTGGAGCCCAGGAAGAGGAAGGACTCCACAGCGTTGACGGGGGAGTCACACAGGGTGATGGGGGCGGGTGGTGCTGCGGTCTTCCAGAAATCCAGAACCATCTGCACTGAGCGTTGAGCTCCAGGTTGTTTTGACTGCACCAGGTCACCAGATGGTCATTCTCGCACCTGTAGGGGGACTCATCCCCACCAGAGATGAGTCCAATGAGGGTGGTGCTCGACTGACTGGTGACTGGAGGTGCAGCTGTTGATGTACAGGGAGAAGAGCAGAGGGGAAAGAACTCAGCCTTGGGGGGAACCGGTGCTGATGGACCGAGAGGCTGAGACATGTTTCCCCAGCTTCACATGCTGCTTCCTGTCAGACAGGAAGTCTGTGATCCACTTGCAGGTGGAGTCGGACACGTACAGCTGGGAGAGCTCGTCCTGCAGCAGAGACGGGATGATGGGATTGAAGGCAGAGCTGAAGTCCACAAACGTATGCTGTTTCTAAGCCATATCAGACATTTGACTATATTGCAATGTAGTGTGGGTACTTGTTGTTATTGTTGTAGTTTGCTTGTTTTTCTTTCGTTCCCCTTGTTCTTGGACTTTCAATTACATATGTTTTACATGTCAAATTAATGTGTGGGCCAAGGGAGAGTAAGGGCTACCTTGGTGGCGGCTAGTGGGGCTCCAAATAAATGAATAAATAAACCCACACGTGCACCAATATGGGAGAGGGGCCCTGTTGTCTTTTGTCACATAATAACGGGGTATCAAGTAGAGGCTGTTGTATATTGATATTTTGAAATACATGCCAGTGTTGACGACAACCGTGATATTTTAAAATGAAATATTGATATCACTTGACAGGGACACATATAATAACGGTATGTAAATAACACAGATTCTCTTAAAATGACCCTTTTACAGTTATTAACCGTGACTCTCTTTCCACCTCCCTTCACTTGTATTTTGAGTGTAATTCATTTGCAGACAAAGAGACAGAACGCTCGATAAAGAAAGGTAAAGAAGACTTGACTGATGTATTGTTTATTTTCTATTTTCTATAGATATCGCAATAATAATAATAAGTTGTCTTCTTCTGAGAAATAACTCAATAATACTATGTTAGCAAAGTGGAAAAAAGAGAAAGTAGAGATATTTGCGGCAACAACACAAGGGTGAACAACACAGGTGTGTTTTTGAAAACAGGCTTTGTGAAGCGAACAATAACGCACGGAGACGCAAATATGGAAAGATCAGCATGTTGCATGCCAAATACTGTGATTCCATGTCCAAAACATGTTCACGGGGAGAGATAATGTTAGTGCTGGTTTGACTGGCATGCTTGCACGTGACAGTTCTTCATAGGGAATGGAGGAAACCTTGAACACACAGGGCTCTTCTGTACCGGGGAAACTGCTGCTTGCATCTGTTGACAAAGAGACTGTTGTTGCTAGGGAAGGCTTACTGAGAGCCGTAGTGAGAGGAAGTGAATGGACTAGATAGTATGCGAATGGGACAGACACACAAATATATGCCCCATGCACTCATTTATTCTGCTTCAGCCTATTTATGACAGCAGGCGCATGCAAGGAGCATGAAGTGGATCTGTGGTCCCGGAGCTTGGGCGCCAGCGCTGCACCGGTGTGCAGTAGATCTGTAGAACTCTGGCAACCTGACTCAG
Source organism: Cyclopterus lumpus (assembly GCF_009769545.1). NCBI lineage: Eukaryota > Metazoa > Chordata > Actinopteri > Perciformes > Cyclopteridae > Cyclopterus > Cyclopterus lumpus. Next base: position 2,178,043 of record NC_046976.1, on the reverse strand, counting down.
GGTTGTGAAGGAGAGAGCTTCCGTGGCAATCATTTCTGGACCGATTGCCATCATGTGACAGGCTGATGCAGCCAGGCGCTGTAAAAAAATCAAACAAAGAGAGGGGACTCACTGGGAGGGAGGGGGGAGAGAGTGAGAGAGAGGGAGGGAGGGAGAGAGCATGCTGATGAGTCAGAGCAGGCTGATTCTGATGTAATCTACCAACCCTTCCCTGCCTCCAGTTCCCCTGGCTGTTCCCTGGATATTCAGGTCAGAGCCTGTTTTCCCCACAAAACATAGACACATACAACCTGTAACACGACATGTCGGGCATTCTATCTAGTTTCAGATCGGTGAATGATCAGCACACCATTCATGTAGATTTTGTGGGAATTGTTGTTTTATGGTTTTGGGGAATTTTTTGATCTTATTTTTATAACAACATAATATATTATAGAAATAGAGATAGAGATAATAGAAAAAAACATAATAACATCTCAAGACCCAGAAAGAATATTTTCAACTATAAAATCAATTATTTGCAGGTATGATTCACTTCATATATCAGAAATACTTTTCATTTTGAATATCAATTGTTCATCTACACAGAGTTTCAATGTTAGTAGAGGTTTGTGTTAAAGGCATACAGGACTGGCTGCAAGGAAATACATAAACAAACATCCGGATAGCAATACAGCTGTGTCATGACATAGACATAATCCCAATAGAATAATGTTCAATATTCTTCGAGAAAAAAACCCAAACTAAACTAAAGTTATTCTGTTTGGTTCTCAATCCCCTGATAGATAATTATCTAATATATAAGTATAGACAATTATCATATGCTAAAAGTGTATTTCATTTACGTGTTTATTTACTTCTTCCTGCTTTAATTTGGAAACCAACACTCGTCGGTTCTGCGGCCGGATCCCACCTCCTTTCTAGGGGACACTCAAATGCGGGATCTACGCATTTGCCCGAAGAAAAAAAACTGCTGTTAGATCAGCCTCCCCGCATTCCCCGTGCATCGGTGGCGATGTGTCTTCATGTTGGGGGGGGGGGCGCATGCGCATGCGCAATGCCTTGTGTTGCAACACAACAGAGCTCGACGGCAATCGTAACCTGGAGAAAACAGACGTTACTAAAGCCCTTTGAAAAACTAAGGAACTACACACGGGGTGTATGGGATTACCGCGACCATGCACGGATTACAGGAGAGGAAGTTTAGGAAATAGCACGATAAGTAACACTGAAATCGTTTTTCGTCACGTGGTTAAGGAAGACCAATCGGAGCGAACCGAATCCATCGGAAAGTATGCTCTTTGTTCGGATATTTTGCCAACTTTATGCCCAAATCTGCGCCTTATGCTTTGTTAAAAAAAAGGCCCGGATGTGTATCTGGATGGACGTTTTCGCGACGAAGGAGACGACACGGACACGTATTATGTCAGTTTTGGCGGAATGCCACGTGTCGAAGTTTTGATAAACAGTGAGCTCAGCCCAATTTCATCACATGATTCCCCTCCCCCACCCAGCGCAGGGAATGGGGAAGAAGGCGGACATGTTTGAGGGAAATGTGCTGGTTAAAAAGTATCGAGGCGGAAGACAAGAAGAATATTTGAAGAAAGGTTTCGCATTGTTATGGGATTTACCAGTCAACATTTGTATTTATTTTAAATTCAAGGTTTTTATGTCATATCTTTAATTTTATTTAAAATTTCGTTTTTAACCGCAGTCTGCGTTTGAGTTTTTAACAGCGTTAAGTTGTTAGAACTTTTGTAGTAATGTTGTATGGATCCAGTTTTACCTTCTATGGTTTATTAGAGTGACATTGTGGGGAATTTGTAACCTTGGTGTGGGGGATGGGCGCATGTGGTTAGGTAACCATTTTGTATGGTTGTTGGATTTATAGACTGTCGGTCGCTTTCAAAAGATTATTATGATGAAGTATTTTTGAAGATTTACTAGTTATGTAATGCCATTGTTTATACTGTTGGTTAATTCTATTTTGTAAACTTATTAAGGCTAGATATGGTGTTGCATCTTCAAAGAAGATTACTTTTCTTTTCGGTTTCCTAATACTTTTAATTAGCTTTGTCAGTCAGATTGTCTTATTTAACGTGAGTTATGCTGGACAAAAGCAGTATTTACTTTGATGCAGTCTGAGGTCAGTGAGGAAAACTGCTGTGTCATTCAGTGGGTCATTGTCTATAGTTCTTATGACCCCGGTGGCATTTTCTTCCGTCGAAGTAAATTGTCTACAGACGTGTCGTTATACACACTTGCAGTTCCAATTGAATTGGACTTAACCCTTGTGCGTTACTGGCGTTTGTGAGCCACGAAGGCCTTGGTTGGCTTTGTCCTCTCAAATGGCGGCCTTTCTTAAGCACCAGACGGACCCTACTTAATTATTCTGTTTGTACGCGAAACATGTAACGTTTTGTATGTTTTGCTTGATGTTTTACCGGACATATTGAAGATATGTCTATTATTATACTCTGTCAGTATACTTAAAGATGGCGGCTGTACAGCCCTTCTGAAAGACAGAAATGCGGACATGCTGGTAGGCAAAAGAGAGCGCTTGTGGGGTGAGGCTCTCGAGGGTTACACGTGATTCGGTGGAAGAACCAATGGGCTTCTTGATATTTGCCCTGAAAGCCCGCGTTACAACTATATTGACCAATCCCTGCCGTCGCGTTGCACACGTTGACGCAATGTAATATGATAAGCAGGGGGGGGGGGGGGTTCGGTGCGCTCGCATTTTGTACAGGATTAAATAGAGGAACCAGTTACAGACGCATATCTGTATTACTGAATAGGCTCGGCCAATAATGTTGTACAATTTCCTTGACCGACAGCAAAAACATGCGAATAGGTTGGCCCGAAAGACTGTCAGTGAAGTTTCTGTTTTTAGGGGTGTGGTGACTTTTACCGACATGTTAAACAGCGTATAGAAACTCGGGGGGTGTGGACTGTCTGAAGTAGTCTATCCAATAGGACGCTCGGTCGGTCTATAAAGCCGAGGGTGTAGTCGCATCGTCGCCATTTCAACGAAGCAGATTAAAGGAGTTCGCAGTGACGGGGAGCGGAAAGCTGACGAACTGAGACGATCCAGGTCTGAGTCTAGCTATAAACAGAATCCGGATCCATCCTGATGGATATGGCTGTTAACCCGCTCCTTGACAGGTATCTACTGGTAAAATCGACTCTCAGCTTTCCATCATGGGGAATATTGTAAATATTTCTCATGAGTTTTATTCAAAATATCGTTGCTGGCGGCTTGTGTTTGCCGTAATACGAGTGGGAGAAGGAAATGGACTGAGTGCTACAGAAAGAAGTCTATCGCGGGCGGTAAAATGAGTAGTAACAACATTCACGTTGAGGAAATTGAATGTTCTTTTTGTGGGCTGTAACGAGCTGCGACTGTTGTTCGTACTACGCCGGCGCCATCTTCGGAGCGCCTCTGCTGTTGGCCGCTCTCTCCCGCTGCCTGGCAGTTCTGTTAGCATTGCTAGCATTAGCGTCACAGATTGCAAGCTTTCCCCACTCTACCAGTAGACTGGCGCTTCTTGTTCATAGGGTGGTAATGTAACCTGTGTTCTAAATTCCATGACATACGGTATGTTAACGGCACAGATTATCATCTAACGTTATGTCTATAGCTATATACTCTCTCTATATATATATATATATATATATATACTGGCGGCTAACCAGACTGTGATGTTGACGACAATAAGCTACATTACACCAGATAACGAGAAGGAGGCAGAGGACCACACCGGTATTTCTGCGTGGTCCGCCGGGTTGCTATTGTAGCCATGTGACGGGCGGGGGTTGTTGTGATCACTGGTACAACGTTACATTACAGCGCTCCGGCTTTAGCTATCTGTGTGTTGGGTGTTTCAGTTGGTTGCCAGGTTACATAGCTCATGTCACTCAAAGTCAAGTTAGGTGACGGTTGCAACTTTCATTGTGGGTTGTTAATTTAATTAATTTAAGTTAAATTGTTTGTTACTTCAATATTCATTTCCTTTGTTTTTTTCTGGGCTCCCATACCCAATTCACCTCTTAGTTATATGTTAATCTAATACAGCTAACATGAAAATATGTTTTTGTTTAGCGTTGATAATGTTATGTACATGATTATTTCCCCCTTTTAAATAATAAAGTACACTAACTGTCAAATGTGTTTCCACAAGTTGTATCATTCAAAACAGATTGCCTTACCAAAAACAAATATGTAATGTAAACATGTAAATATTTATTTCTATTGCTCAGTTATAGCCATGTCTGTACACTTAATATGGAACAATTAAGCCCCAGGAGCTACACTATTGCCACTATTTGTGGTAAGTGTACTTGAGTAGGGGGGGGATTAGTGCAAACACCCTCTGAAAGCACGTTCTAGATACATGGGTGCACCTATTTTACAGCATGATTCCAACTTGCTAAGCTGCAATGACTAAGAGGACATTATTGTGCAGACATCTTTTGTGATATAAAGTTGCGAAGGGGCAAATCCATAAGTGCCAAAAGTACCATAGGTGTTTGACAGCAGATGACTACAGGTTGCCCCCTTTGGCTTAACTGTTTTGCAGTCAAAGTGTCATTTGGCCATTGGAGATGTGACATGGTGAGTTCATGTTATTGACAATGGGGGCAGTGGATGCTTAACGTTCCATGACATCAGAGTGTGCTGTGGTTGTATTGTTTTGATGATTGTAATGCTCTTTTGGTTATTGCAGTGGTGCATATTTAGGGAATGCTGTTTTCTCACAGTAGTTCATAGCTGCAGTCTGGGAAGTTTAAATTGCACAGGATTTGTACACCAGTCTCAAGCTTTTTAGGATTCTTAACAGTCTTGTGTGAACTTGTAGAGATGCCGGATGTGACTGTTATTGGCAACCCAACTGCCGCTGAGAAGTTACCAGGAACTCCCTCTGCTGCACAGCGACATTAATGGTTTTAGGGCAGTGGTGGGATTTTTCAGGGCCAATGGCCTCACTCATTCTGTATAGAGTCTTGCTGGCTTTCCCCGTAAAACGACTTTTAAAATAGTCTAGTCAGTACTGTAACCTGGCATCTGAAACATCCTTTTAGGATAATTTTCCCTCATGGAAATGGGGTAGACTTCAGTCTGTGTGATCTGTGAGGTGGATGTACAGAGGAGGAAGTGAAAGTCCTGCCTGTCCTCCTGGGACCGGGAGTGCAGATTTGGCAGGGCTAAATTCCAAGTCTAATGCGTGCTTCTCCAGTAACGCCTGGCTGACTGTGCCTTGTAAAGGTGATTTACTCTGTACCGAGTTTGTGGTTAGGGAATCAGGATGAGTCAAGATTGATGGCATATAATGCATGTCATATATATATATATATATATATATATATATATATATATATATCTCTCATCAATGTTAATGCTGCCAGTAATGGGGGGGGGGGGGCTCTAAATATTCCATATCCAAGAGGCAATGAGCAAAACCGTTTTCTGTTGCAGTTCCTGCAAAGGCACTGTCTCATTAGACAATCAATGCACATTGTAGTATAAGTTTGACTGTTAAAGTCAACAATGTGTTATTTTGTTGATGTGAAGAGCAAACCTGGTTTAGCATTTACATGGGAGACTTGTAGAAATATACATTTTCTAACCACGTGTTGGTCTCGCCATGACTTCTACAACCTCAGACAAACTGCCACCTAGTTAATTGGTCTTTCAATCGCTCTCTACAGCTCCCTTCTCGGGGTTGAGGTTGGCATTATGGGAGTCACAACGATGGACCAGAGCTCTGGCACAGCTGGAAAACGCATCAGAAAACCGTCCCTGCTCTATGAGGGCTTTGAGAGTCCTGGGATGCCCCCCCTCAGTCATATGGCCCCGTCGGGACCCCCGCAGCCCCTGGTGAGAGACCCCAGCCGACAGGGGAGGATGACCAACCAACTTCAGTTCCTACAGAAAGTCCTGCTCAAGTCGTTGTGGAGGCACCACTTTGCCTGGCCCTTCCATGAACCTGTTGATGCCACAAAGCTCAGCCTGCCTGTGAGTGTGAATACAAGACAATTGGAAATAACTTATATATATATATATATATATATATATATATATATATATATATATATATATATATGGGCATGTTTCATCATCACTGTTAGTAGTAAAACACCTAGATACTAGCCACCATTGTATCACATTGCCACCCTACTGTCAGGTTTTACATCCTAACAATTAGGTAGTCCAATGACAGCCTGCCAATAGTACATATTTTATTCTATTTGGTAGCCACTAACGCAAGTTGTCAGACTACTTTTGCTTGTCTTTTCCTTTTTAATGGGTTAATTGGAACAACCCTGAAAGTGTCTCTGTCTCCCTTTTTTAGGACTATCATAAGATCATCAAAACTCCCATGGACATGGGCTCTATTAAGAAGAGACTAGAAAATAACTTCTACCGCAGTGCCAGTGAGTGTATGCAGGACTTCAACACCATGTTTACCAATTGCTACATTTATAACAAGGTAAGAATCTGTCTGTCTGTCTGAAAACATGTGAGCCAGAGACATTATGGGAAGATTATTTCTCTTGCCAGCTGCTATTGGTAGCCAGTATGTGGTGAACCTGCTGATATTTGTCCCCAAAACATACAATATACAAACTTTCATATGAAGCCATTTACCTTACCATGAAAGGTTTAGATGCACAATTTTAAGAAAGTGTCGAAGTAAGTTTTAATTTAGTAAGAGTATAGAGGAATCCTGATATTTAAAATGTATTGTCCTCTAGCCTACAGATGACATAGTGCTAATGGCTCAGTCTCTGGAGAAGGCCTTTCTGCAGAAAGTGGCTCAGATGCCCCAGGAGGAACTCGAGCTGCCTCCCCCCCCTCCGCGAGTCAAACAAGCCAAACTTGGCAGAAAAGGCAGAGGTAATGCAAGTGAGCGTTGGCTGCAAGCAGGCTAATACAGCCAGACATGTCAAGTCTGCACTCATCAAACATACGGTACAAGCATGTAATCTTCCTAAATGCACATGTTTGCCCTCCCCCACAGTCACCGGAGGAGTGACAACAGCTCATCAGGTCCCCGCTGTATCCCAGTCGGCGTACTCGCCCCCCACGCCGGAAACACCCGACTCCATTCTCTCTACACCCCCTCAGTCACACGTGACCAAGAGCCTGCCCCCCATTCTAACAACTGAACAAAGCATCCCTACCCTTTCTGGTCTGCCCCCCACACAGCCCACAGCGAAGGTAATGTATTACACAAAACCTGTTGTATCAGTGTCGTCAGTGTGAGGATATTTTGAATAAAGGTAAGGAAGACCATAGACTAACCCCCCCCCCCCCCCCCCCCCCCCCCCCCCCCCCCCCCCCCCCCCCCCCCTATCGAATTCTCCTCCACAGAAAAAAGGTGTGAAGAGGAAAGCAGACACTACCACACCAACAACTGTAGCCATGCCCATCATGAGCACCATGGGAGTCAGCGGCATCAGCCTGGGGATGGGCGGTGGGCACGACTCCCCGCTCACCCTCACGTCTCTCGGAGTGGACCACAACTCCACGCTGGGGATGAACCACAACTCCACGCTGGGGATGAACCACAACTCCACGCTGGGGATGAACCACAACCCCACGCTGGGGATGAACCACAACTCCACACTGGGGATGAACCACAACTCCACACTGGGGATGAACCAAGGCCTTAGCCAGGGGATGGGGATGGGCATGGGGATGGGAATGGGGATGGGTTGTGGAACAGTGATGATGGGTACCAAATCAGCGGGGGGCAGGAGAGGCGTGAGTGGCCGAGCCATCAAACCTCCCAAGAAGGATTTACCAGATTCCTTGGTTGCACCACCAGTGCGCCGCAGCAAGCTGAACCCACAGCTCCGCTACTGCAACGGGGTCCTGAAGGAGCTGCTGTCAAAGAAGCATGCAGCATATGCCTGGCCGTTCTACAAGCCCGTTGACGCCTCGTTGCTCGGCCTTCACGACTACCATGACATCATTAAGCAGCCCATGGACCTCAGTACCATCAAGGTAGGGAGCCTTAGACACACACACACAGTTGTCATATGTTTTCTCAGAAGGAGAATGAGGGTTTCCACGGTGACTCCAGACAATGGGGCAGATGCATTTGGATTCAGTTTAGCTCAAATCTCCCTCTCTTATTGTCTTCAGCGTAAAATGGACGGCAGAGAGTATCGTGACGCCCAGCAGTTCTCTGCTGATGTTAGATTGATGTTCTCAAACTGCTACAAGTACAACCCTCCTGATCATGATGTGGTGGGCATGGCCAGAAAACTGCAGGTAATGCACTCGTTCTTTTGAATCAATAATTCAAGTCTATAGTGTCCTTTACATTGTCACTGTTTTTTTATCTGGTTCACTCACCTACTGTTTAATCCGTTTAGGATGTCTTTGAGTTCTGCTTTGCTAAGATGCCAGACGAGGCTCCAGCGCCACCTAGCTCCTCATCGTCCTCCTCCTCGTCTTCGTCATCCTCAGAGAGTGAGCTCAGCAGTGAAAGTGAGGAGAGTGAGAGCAGCCCTAGCTCCGACTCTGAGGAAGAGAGGGCAAACCGACTGGCAGAGCTGCAGGAGCAGGTCTGTACTGCTAATAATAAGATAATATAAGATAATATATCGCATCATCTTATAATATTATATTTAATTGGTTCATAGCGGTGATATAATATCAACAGTTAAATTTTTTTTTTAAAGAATCAACCTGCTTTATTAAGAGGAGGTTCCACAACACCAAAAGCAGGAAAACACCAACCACTGCTTCTGTGGCACCAATATTTAAATCTTGAGACAAGATATTTGTGCTCTAAATGGACACAAGTAGTGTGGAACCTCTCTCCAGAGCTACTGACAAAGTCCCTTATGGTCCATCCACGGCCTGTCACGAGCTATTGCTGCAATACCCTTCCCTCAGTATTCCACTGACTCACCTGTCTTTTTTTCTCCCATCAGCTCAAAGCTGTACACGAGCAGCTCACTGCACTCTCACAAGGCCCCATTGTCAAACCCAAGAAAAAGAAGGACAAGAAAGACAAGAAAAAGAAGAAGAAGGTAGAAAAAGAGAAGCACCGGAAGATAGAGGAGGAGGTGACTCCCATTAGACCGCCCAAGGCTCCCAAGATTGCCAAGACTCCAAAACCCAAGAGTAACCGAGGAACGGCTGGCCCTGTCGTGCCAGTCAAGAAGGCTCCAAGCAAGAAAAACAACAAGAGCAAGTGAGTACTGACATCTGTTGGACAGTGTTGGTATTGTATGCTGTATTTGCTTAAGGGGCTGGCGAAAGATGCCCACAAAAGGACCTGGCTTTGAGCAAAAAATCAGACGGATTGCTACGTGTTAAGATTTCTAAAGAAATTGTTTGTATTCAAAAAAGTACATCATCCATGCAAGTCTTATAATGTGATGTCTGCTCGCTGTTTCTGAAGCTCATGTGCTCATCACTTTGTGGGTTCCAGTGGAGCATCTTTTAACCGTCTCCCCCTACGTCTTCCATCAGAACCAAAAAGGGCGGCATGACTTTCAGCATGCCTCAGCCAGTTCACGATCCCATTGTGAGTCATTACGACTCGGATGAGGAGGAGGAGACGGCGCCCATGTCGTACGATGAGAAGCGCCAACTTAGCCTGGACATCAACAAGCTTCCCGGTGAGAAGCTGGGCCGCGTTGTCTACATCATCCAGTCCCGCGAGCCCTCGCTCCGAGACACCAACCCAGAGGAGATCGAGATAGACTTTGAAACCCTGAAGCCCTCGACATTGCGGGAGCTGGAGAGATATGTCATGACGTGTCTGAGGAAGAAGCCTCGTAAGCCATATGGTACGTTTAGGCCCATAATCAAGTTCACGTTATCTTAAACATTTCATCTTCTGGATTAGTAGACCTTTGGTGCAGTCCCTCCATCTTATGGCTGTTACGTTTGTTTTTCTATACAGCAAGTAAAAACAACGTTGCTGGCAAATCTCGGGAGGAGCTCGCTCTGGAGAAACAACTGGAGCTGGAGAGAAGGCTGATGGACGTCAGTGGGCAGCTCAACTCTGGGAAGAAGCCTGCGAAGAACAAACGTAAGTTAACATCTCTTCATATTAACAGTACAGAGGAGCCGTTCAGAAATATAGTGGACGATGATGGTTATGTCGGGAGAGTTTTTGCAAATCGTTGTTTTCTGGTCTGCAAATCCGCTCATTATTTTTCACTCTGGGAAGCTCCTGGTTCATGTACAAAATTACTTAAAAGTAAGGTGTTTTAATGCTTTTTAAAATAAAGACTTAATTTGATGAGACTTTTTTACATTGTCCACAGTTTTCGTGTTAAAGAATCACTTTATAGAAGTCCATGTATCTATAATTGTATGAGATAAGTGCACCGTCCTTTTGTTGAGATATGAGAAGATGACATGTGTTATAAGCAGCTGCTTTGTCTTTTCGCCAGCAGAGAAACCAACGACTGAGCAGCAAACGCAGCCGTCGCGTCTCAGCGCCAGCAGCTCCTCCTCAGACTCCTCTTCATCATCTTCTTCTTCCTCCTCCTCGGACACAAGCGACTCAGACTCTGGCTGAGAGGCAGGCAGTGTCTCCATATATAAAGGGTCATGTGAGGGGCCCTGGGTGTTTCACTTCCCAGCGAGCGGACTGAACTGCAGTAAAGTTACTGACGAAGGAGCCGCAGGACGATCGGACGAGACCAGCACTAGG